>NC_136270.1:33560003-33752503 GCF_964187855.1 Myxine glutinosa | reverse complement strand
CTTATCCCAGGATGTAAAACGCAGATACCACGAGAACTTGAGGCCTGAATAAAAATTCACATTCACAACATGAATAAACCAAATAATTTTTTCCTTGTATCGTATTGAATCAAACTATTCCAATATGTTTAGCACTGCACAAGGTACAGTGAGGGAGTCCGTCATGGTAAATTTTAGTTATTACCTCCGCCACTTAATGTGGACGTAGGTGATGTTGATGTCTCGAGCAGGTTTTCTCAAAAAGCTATGGATGGATTCGAACAAAACTGTGTGGACAGGTTGGGTGTGTGCCGAGGACAAATTGATTAGATTTTGGTGAAGATCCGGAGCCAGATCCGGCCTATCAGAGGGATACAAAACGTAAATTGTTCAGCCTGGCAGAGGTGCTGTACTGAGTGCTGTTATCATTAATACCGAGATAGTTACTAACAACAAATTTGTTTCTTGCCGATGTCAACGAGGTCAGCGCATAAAATGTTGTTAAGCCACTTTGCCCACCATTTTCTTGATAATCCGTCAGTTTGAGATATTTTATTTGAGAGCACCCGAAGACAGCACAAAAGCTCAGTATTCTCACTTTGAAATCAGACGAACTCGTTTTTGTTTTTTGTTTTTTGTGTACAAGATAGAGGCTCGTGTAAGAGCTAACATTAATCAGAAAAAAAAAAACTGACATAAAACATATAATAAAGGGAGCGGGAGACAAGATGGGGAGAGAGAAGGAAGCACACAAGTACAACAGTGGAGAACAGGGACATCGGGAGATCTGTGGGAGGAAGAGGGCTTGGGGGGTGGAGGCATGGGAAGGGGGCGGGGGGGGGGGGGAGAGGTATAAAACACATGGACCAGGACTTCCAGGAAAGAAGTCGGTATTTCAAAAAGGTGGATCTGGGGTGTTTAATGGGGGTAGAAAAGATCAAGGTTTTGGATGGGGGAAGATAAGAGATGATGGTGAACAGCTGTTTTAAAGACCTGGAGGGAGGAGTGGGATTGCAGAGAGTGTGGGAGTTTGTTCCAGAGGCGGGAGAAAAGAGGAATGAAAGAGTGAAGGTGAGCAGAGAGTGTTGATTTTGGCAGTTTCACCAGAAGATACATGTACTTCTTCTTGTAAACACCTCAATTTGTCTCCCATAATGGTGGCAGAATTAGGCAGCCTCGTTCTCCCAGCGGATGTGATGTCTATTCATCTACCTATTTAGTGATAATGGTTATGCTGTTCCAGGTAGAAGGTTTAACATTTGGCCAATACTTGTAAACTCTGATCTTTACTTTTCAACTACATTCGATTAGCCCCTTTTAGGTGTGAATGAAAGCATTGTTTTTTTTTCAACTAATATTCCTGAAACTTCATTTGTTGAAAAAGTACGGCACGGTATTTACAACGCCTTCAGAACGTTTTCACACTGCTTGACTTTTTCACATTTTGTCATGTTACAGCCTGAATTTAAAATGGATTCAATGGAGATTTCTTTGTCACTGATCAACACATAACACTCCATAATGTCAAAGTGGATTTTTTTAGTAGAATTTTTTACAAATCAATTGAAAATTAAGAGGTGAAATGTCTCGAGTCAATAAATATTCAACCTTTGAAGCCTTTGTTATGACACTCCAAAATGAGCTCAGGTGCATCTAATTTCCTTTGATCATCCTGGAGATGTCTCTACAACTTGATTGGAGTCCACCTGTGGCCAATTTAATTGATTAGACATGATTGAGAAAGAAACACACCTTTCTATTTAAGGCCCCACAGTTGACAGTGCATGTCAGAGCAGAAACTCGACCATGAAGTCCAAGGAACTGGCTGTAGAACTACGAGATAGAATTGTGAGGAGTCATGGATGTGCGGAAGGGTATAGAACAATTTCTAGAGTGTTGAAAGTTCCCAAAAGCACAGTGAACTCCATCATTAGGAAATGGACAGAATATGGAACAACCCAGACTCTTCCTAGAGCTGGTCGTCCGACCAAACTGAGCAACGGAGCAATAAGGACCTTGGTCAAGGAGGTGACCAAGAACGACAGAGTTCCTTGGCTGAGATGGAAGAACCTGCTAGAAGGACAACAGTCTCTGCAACCCTTCACAAATCTAGGCTTTATGGGAGCGTGACCAGATGGAAGCGACTGAGAAAAAGGCACGTGACAGCAAGCAACAAAAAGGCACGGGAAAGATTCAGAGCATGAGGCAAAAGATTCTGTGGTCTGATGAGACGAAAATTGAACTCCGGCCTAAATGCAAAGTGCTATGTCTGGAGGAACACGAGCACAGCTCATCACCCATCAAACACCATCCTACCATGAAGCATGGTGTCATGCCATAGTCACATCATGCTATGGGGATGCTCTTCAGTAGCAGGGGAGACTTGTAAGGATAGAGGGAACAATGAATGGAGCTAAATACAGGCAAATCATTGAGGAGAACCTGCTTTAGAGTGCAAAAGGCCTTAGACTGGGACAAAGATTTACCTTCTAACAGGACAATGACCCCAAGCATACAGCCAAAGCAACACTGGAATGGCTTCAGAACAAGAATGTGAAAATCCTTGAGTGGCCCAGCCAAAGCACAAACTTGAATCCCATTGAGAATTTGTGGAAAGACGTGAAGATTGCTGTTCACCGACGCTCCCCATCCAACTTGACAGAGCTTAGCTTGAGCAAATCTGCAAGGAAGAATGGGGGAAACTCCCCAAATTCAGATGTGCAAAGCTGATAGACATACCCAAGAAGACTCGAAGCTGTAATCGCTGCCAAAGGTGCTTCTACGAATAAACAAATATTTACTTATATAAATTAGATATTTCTGTATTTCATTTTTAATTATTTTGTAAAGATTTAACAAAAAAAAAAAAAAAAAAATTCCACTGACATTATGAGCTATTATGTGTAGATCATCGACAAAAAAATCTCAATTTAATCCATTTTAAATTCAGGCTGTAAAACAACAAAATGTGGAAAAGTCAAGGAGTGTTAATACTTTCTGAAGGCACTGTACATATAATATCTTGGACACCGACAAAATTGTGCCTCCCTGTGATTATGTATTGCACTGCACAAGATTACCAATACACTATCTTCTCTGCACTTTAAGAGGTAAAACAGTATCCAAAACTAGAAGGTTGACAAAATACAATTATAATTGTTTTAACTTAATTAGCAGCAAAAAGGCTCTCTCACTCTCTTCAATCCCACTCCTCCCTCCAGGTCTTTGAAACAGCTGTTCACCACCATCTCTTATCTTCCCCCATCCAAAACCTTGATCTTTTCTACCCCCGCTAATTTCACCCCAAATCCACTTTTTTGAAATACCAACTTCTGTCCTGGAAGTCCTTGGTGTCCTTGTGTTTTATACTTCTCCCACACTCCCCCCTCCCCCCTTCCCACGCCGCCTCCCCACAAGCCTTCTCCCTCCCACACATTCCCGATGTCCCTTCTCTCAAATGTTGTTTTTATGTGCTTCCCCTTCTCTCCCCATCTTGTCTACTGCTCCCCTTTTTATATACTTTGTTTGTTTGTCTATTTGATTTGTTTGTGTGATAAATGTTAGCTCTTTCACTTGCCTCGATTATGTATACAAAAAGGCAATTCATTTGTCAGTGACGTCAAGACTAGCAAGGTAAAGCTCCTTTGTCCGGGAATGAGCAATTAGGATATTTACTTCCCACTGTATTATCTCTGCTTATTAAGACGTTCTTATTTGGATGTGGGTGAGGAAGGACGCTGGAAGGAGCATTGAGCCTTAGAGCAATGAGCACTCGTCTCTGAGCTGTCTAGCCTGGATTTGAATCTCTACAGGGCCAAAGGCTCATGGAAGAGTTGCAACACAAAGCATAAACACACATGCAGACAAATACATGAGACAATACCAGACATGACTTCAGACAAACACAGTCACTAAACTTGGGGGGAATGACAATGTCCCAGGCCAATTTGGATACCAATGACACCGTATTTGTCTCTGCACTCAGAGGAACAATAAAGGAGACATTTCTTCTTCTCCATTGATGCCAACCGATTGGGTTTGTCCATTGTCTATCTCCAAATGCTGAGTGCCAAGCAATGGAGCAACACGTCCCATTTTCAAAGTCCTTGGTACCCGTACGGCGTACAACTCAGCCAGGGTCAGTTTCGAACAGCCAACCTCCCAGACTCAGAGATGCCGCTCTAACCGTGTTGCCACCAAGGTGGTTTGTATTTTTTTTGCCTATTATATATATATTTATACTAAGCTGTGATTGCAACAAACATCCCCTTCTTATATGGCCATACATTTTGGCCTGAGGGCCAAGGTGAACGTGTTTCGTTTTGACAAGTTTTAAATGACTAACTAGAATGGCACTCGGTCGTGCGCATACCTCTGCCAGGCTGAAGAGTTTACGTTTTGTATCGCACCGATAGGCCGGATCTGCATCAATTCATCCTTGTCGCACACAACCTGTCCATCAAATTTCATCTGAATCCGTCGATAACTTTTTGATCCACTGTATCTTGCTCACAGACAAACAGGGGTGAAAACACCTCTGTCCACCTTCGGTGGTACAGGTAATAATCAATTTCACATATAAATTATTATTCAGTTGTAGAAAAATCTCAAAACCAACTGAGTCCTCAAAACATACCTATTTTGCAGAAAGCACATCTATTCAGTTTTGTTATTAACTTTTATTTATTTGTTTTTAATAAAAACGCATTTCTCAATGGAGAGAAACGTGCCCAAGATCTAAGATTTAAAATGCTGCATTAACCTGGTGTTGGGCTAGCGGCTAGGGTGCCAGCTTAGGATCCCAGGATCCTGGGTTCGAATCCCGGTCGATCGCTGAATTAACGCCAGGGGGTTGACTCAGCCTGTCATCCTTCCGAGGCCGGCTAATTGAGTACCAGTTCACTGGTAATTCCCTGCTTGTCGTAAAAGGTGACAAAAATGGTTGGCGGCAGGAAGGGCATCTGGCCGTAAAACATTGCTTCAAAAAGGGGCCCGAAAAACAACAACAACCACGGTCCCCGAAAAAGGCCAACCCCCGCTTTGCGGGGAAAAATGGCCTCTAAATGTGTTTTTTATTTATTTTTATAACCACTGCCCTCTAGTGGTTGTTAATATTTTTGTAGAGATCTCAAATTCTCGCAATTCCAGCAAACCCAAATCTCAACCAATAACATGTTGATTGCCAATAAAGCAATGTGGCATGCAATGACTATGGCAATAAAGCAATGACTATGGCATGACACCAATAAAGCACTAACATGTTGATGACAATAAAGCAACTTTCGTTTTTATTAACTTGCAATCAATGTGTGGACATTAATTGGGCATATTTATTTTGGGCACAACGTTAGCCGCTGTAACCTGGATATAATCGAAAGGCCCGTCTGCGTTGGTGGCCTCTTTTGCTCCGGCGAAAGTTAAAGGCTGAAACGTCAGCCTTTCTTGATCAAAATCTTGATCAAAAAAAGATCTTGGTGATCTTTTACGGTGGATACATTTAATCATTTAATTCTCATGTTTTTAGTTTTTAACCCCTCAACCTAAAAAAAAAAAGTGTGCCCTTTACTCCTACTAAAAAAAAAAAACCCAACTCACTCGGGTGCCCTTTTTCCTTTTTGCACCCGGCTTTTATTTGGATCTGTACAGAACACCAAACCCGGCAAGCGCAATGATATAATACAGTGGGATAGATTGATTGCATTACCTTGTAATTCTCAGTGTTCATACAATGGCGAATGTAGCAATATGGGTAAAAAGAGGATTCCTCTTCTCCAGAGGAAGGAAGCAGAGCATTGCAAGCCTTTGAATAACCTTCCAGCCTTTTCCAGTCGATCTGGGCATAACCCACTCCCTGGCCAATCTGCAACATCAAACATGCCAATGAAAAAGGGTGCAGCTCATGAGTGCAAAATGAGCTCTCCCCTCCGAACATCAAGGTCATTTCACATAAAACGACAAACACAAATATGGCTGAAAAAAAGGCTGAAAAAGTCTAAATTACAAGATAAATATAAATTTACAATGAATTAAATATGGTATTCAAACCAATTAGAAAGAGGCATGCAAAATATATGAGGGTTGTTCAAGGTGGACGTGGACTTTTTATTCCAGCAAAAAAAAAAAAGAAGTAAACAAACGCTACATGGCCAAAACTATGTGGACACCCGAACATCACACCCGTATGTGCTCGTCGAACATCTCATTCCAAAATCATGGGCATTAATATGGAGTTGGTCACCCCTTTGCTGCTATAACAGCCTCCACTCTTCTGGGAAGGCTTTCCACTAGATGTTGGAACATTGCTGTGGGGATTTGCTTCCATTCAGCCACAAGAGCATTAGTGATGTCGGGCACTGATGTTGGGTGATTAGGCCTGGCTTGCAGACAGTGTTGCAATTCAGTCCAAAGGTGTTCAATGGGATTGAGGTCAGTGCTCTGTGCAGGCCAGTCAAGTTCTTCCACACCAATCTTGACAAATCATTTCTCTATGGACCACGCTTTGTGCACGGGGGCACTGTCATGCTGAAACAGGAAAGGGCCTTCCACAAACTGTTGCCACAAAGTTGGAAGCACACAATCATCTATATCATTGTATGCTGCAGCATTAAGATTTCCCTTCACTGGAACTAAGGGGCCTAGTCAAAACCATGAAAAACATCCCCAGACCATTATTCCACCTCCACCAAACTTTACAGTTGGCGCTTTGCATTCGGGCAGGTATCATTCTGCTGGCATCCATCAAACCCAGATTCATCCGTCGAACTGCCAGATGGTGAAGCGTGATTCATCACTCCAGAGAACGAGTTTCCACTGCTCCAGAGTCCAAAGGCGGCGAGCTTTACACCACTCCAGCTGACGCTTGGCATTGCGCATGGTGATCTTAGGCTTGTGTGCGGCTGCTCGGCCATGGAACCCCATTTCATGAAGCTCCCGACGAACAGTTGTTGTGCTGACGTTGTGCAGTTTGGAACTCAGCAGTGAGTGTTGCAACTGAGGACAGATGATTTTTACACACTGCGCCCTTCAGCACTCGACGGTCTCGTTCTGCGAGCTTGTGTGGCCTACCACTTCGTGGCTGAGCTGTTGTTGCTCTTAGACGTTTCCACGTCACAATAACAGCACTTTCAGTTGACTGGGGCAGCTCAAGCAGGGCAGAAATTTGACGAACTGACTTGTGAAAAGGTGGCATCCTATGACAGTGCCATGTTGAAAGTCACTGAGCTCTTCAGTGTGGCCCATTCTACTGCCAATGTTTGTCTATGGAGATTGCATGGCTGTGTGCTTGATTATATTGTTACGGACGTGGTTTGGATGTTATTTTTGACCGAGCGGTTGGTATGACCGCGACCGAACAGTTATTCCCCGACTAGACCCCGATTCCACCCAGACTATGCTAAATCAATGATGGAAAGGACACAACGACTGGGATAGATGAAACGACGCAAGGGTACAGTTCTCAAGACCTCCGGAGGAGGGTATAATTACAGTGGTGGAGAAAAGGGGGTAGATTACACGGTAGTGAGGTAAAGACACAGAAGAGATAGGCACTTAAATACCGTCTTATCTTAACCCAGACAGACCACAGACAAACGGAACAAGGCTGACTTACACAGGGATTGATGGCAGGAAAGGACAGGTAGTCGATAGCACAAGGTGCACCTTGGCTCGGGGACAGGATAAAGCACGGTCCAGTCCAGAGATGCGGGGAGGCCTCACAACGCTCGGAGGGTACGTCTTGCTTGCTCCAAGCTCAGCGCGCATCTGACGTCACCTCCCTCTTCCTGCGCATGCTCAGCGGGGAGTGACACACCCTCGGCTGGTTGGCTCCGCCCCCCTGGGGCCGGTCCGCCGCTTCCATTGGGTGCGGGGGTTACCAGGCTCCGCCCTTGACGAGGAGCTGACAGGGAGCCCCTATTTGGTAACCCCGTCGAGCACATGTTCGATGGCGGCTCGTTGGGAAGGCCTCGTGCCCTCCCAACACCCCCTACCAACCAAGCCGGAGTGAGGACGCGCACTCCCTGTGCACGCCGCTGCCATTGCTGTTGTTGTTGTTGTTGTTGCTGAACCGTGAGGAAGAGCTGCGGGGAGGTATTGGGAGGTCCTAAACTTCCTAACGGTGCCATACAATCACATTCTGGTGCAACGAAGGGTCAGAATTAATGGAAACGAGTCCTTAACTGACATAGACTAAGAATAACTAGCAAGATGTCCTATAGTTGTCTTACATGAGATGCGGTGAACCTGGGCACGACATTTAATGGGGGAAATAGGGGGAGGTCGGGTCTACAGAGTGTTGTTTACAGAAAATGGGACTAGGGAATGGGGGATTGGGGATAGTTGGGAAGTATTGAGGAAATAGGGGAATATTTACAAGCGGATATGGATGGATGCAAATCCCATATCCGCAACAATATATATACCTGTCAGCAATGGGTGTGGCTGAAACAGCCGAATCCACTTATTAGAAAGGGTGTCAGCATACATTTGACCATGTAGTGCATGTAAATGAAAACTTTTTCAAGGTATACGCCTCGACACACACTCGCACACTTGCTTTGGGCAACTCAAAACCTATTGATATGGTAGCACCTCTACGGCATTTCCATCTAAATATTTGGCACTGGTACAGAGCCATTTCAAGACGAGCACTCCAACGCCTTCATCATTCATAAACACAATGCCACCCAGATTTTCATATTTTTCGACTCAAAGAGCATCACAGGAGTGATGAGTCTGGATAATATGGAGTATGATTGAGAAATTCCCAACCCATCCCTGCTTGTGTAGTAGTTGCAGTCAACTTTGCTCTGTGAAAGTGAGCATTACAGAAGTAAAGTCGCACCTTGAGACAGAATACCAGGCCATAATCCATGTTTTACTCTTCTCAATCATAATAGCCAGAACTGCAATTAGCAAAATATTCCTTGTTACACAGCAACATCATTTAACAATAAAAGAGTATACCTATTGTCACGTCTGAGTGCCCGTTAAGACAGAACACTCAACACCGGGACCTATCGTCCAGAAAGATGGCCCAAACAGTCAAAACGAACCAGGTGAGTCAAAAAGGAAACAAATAGGTAAAAGGGAATAATCAAGCTTATGTACAATGATTGGAAATGAAGCAATTGATATCCCATTAAAGGTGCCACAGATCACACATACAAGACAATAATGCAGGCGAGCCTTCACTTTTCTCTGATGTGCAGGGTGGACGCCAGACTCAATGTAGCCAGATTTGGAAACCAGGTGAGAGACGAAAGCCAGTGATGAAGTCGATCCACACCAAGCCTCGTAGCTCCTTCTATCTTTGTTTAGACTGAGGCCTCCTCGTGTGCCCTCCGACTTCTTAATCCTCCTCCAAAACAACAGAGATCCCAGCTTGGGTCAATTCACCCAGAGACAAAGCTGCAATCAAAGCCTCCTTGCAAAACTCCTCCATGAACAGCTTGCTCTACTCGTCCTCCTCCCACCAGCTCCTTTCTAGACCGAAGTCGCTTGCTCTGCCCTCCATCTCCAGGTCTCTCTCTTGTTCTCCCCTTCCTCTTTCAAGCAAGGTCTCACTCGTTCTTCTCCTCTTCCTCCTGGGCAGAGTTCTCCCATGGCAGTCTACCACCCACGGGGCAGTTCCCATAAATATAAATGGCAATGGCACTTCCTGCTCCACAGCACATGACACCACCATGGCCGACACACAATGGGCAGATAGACCTTGACCGGCCTTTCGCACAAGTGACATATATGTGCCTCTCTCATGAGAAGTCCTCACATAGCCTCGCCCACAAACATGAGGTGTTTACGCCCACAAAATAAATGTCTAACCTGTATAAATTACATACGCTGCCTCCTCAGCGTCACGTGTAACAAACGACTTGCTCTGAAAGCTCCCTGTTACATAGCAGTCTAACCTACTCAAAACACATGGACAACACTACACTTACCATGCTCTAGCTTTGGATTCCCCCTGCCCCCTTCCATGTAACAATATTTACAAAAAAAATCTAAAAGAGCAAAACAAAGCAGATTTTGAGAATATGTACATACAGGTAACACATCAGAAAAAGGTTGCAGCTGGTGTGTGCATATCCATTTGCTAGCCATTTTGCTGTTTAGTCCGTCTTCCATATTTTATATCTTTTTATATTTTATATCTTTTAATTTTGTTTTCTTATTCCCTTTGTGTTTTATGTTTTTTATGACGGTTAACTTACAGCGTCACCAAAGAATAATTTCCCTAAATATAGGACAATAAAGATTTATTACTATATATGTGTATGCGTGTGTGGGTATATGTTTATGTGTGTACTGTAGCGGCTACCGCTGGGTATACACAATCGCCTTGCACCTACCGAGGACGCGGAGCGATCACCATGCTGGGCTCGTCCGGGACGCCCGGACAGGCCCGCTCTCGACTTGCCAGGCCTCGTCCGGGACGCCCGGGCATGCCCCCTCTCGCCTTTCCCGGGCAAACGCTCCGGGATAATGTGTATATTGTTACTGATCGCGGTTTAGGATGTTGTTTGCCGAGCGAAGGCTCCGCGACCGAACAGTTGTTCCCCGACTCACCCGATTCACCCAGAACTTTGGCCGTATCGCACCGCAGCTGCCCAATCTGGAAAAGACTAAAACGACGAAATGCAAAGAGGAAAAGGAATAAGACGAGAAGACGGACAGAAGAGTAATTGGATTTATTATACACACAAGCAAAAAGAAAGCAGTCACGTTTATTTACAACACATAAGACGCAGGTGACACAGTGCAAATACTAGCTTATACAGACTTAATTAACCCAGGGACAGAACAAACAAAACAAACTCACGTACACAAGAAGGGTGGAAAGGCAGGAGGTGGATGGCTGGAGGGAGAGGAAGGTCCAAGAGGGTCCTGCAGCACGATCGGCGCGTTTAGCAGCCGCCGTTCCTTCGCGGCCCTGCTCAAAACCGCCGTCCAGGCCCCAAGCGGCTGTTGGGTGTTGTTGCTGCTGTGGCCGCCGCTTGCTTTGCCAGGACTCGTCTGACTCGTCTGGTCCAAACCCTCAACTCAACAACACTCTTGCACGTCTCCCTGTCCAACCACTCTTTCTCTCTTGGTCCAACCACTCTTTCTCTTTCTTGGTCCAACCACTCTTTCTCTTTCTTGGTCCACTCACTCCTCACCACCGACTCTCCACCACCGACTCCCAACGCCACTTGCGCGCGCGCCTTTATAGCGCCTCCAGCGATCAAGCCGCCGGCCTTCAGGACACGCCCATCGGTGTGCTCACCTCGGCCCTGGTTGGTCACGCGACCCTCTGGCTCCGCCCTTGATGACGACGGGCGGGCACGCCCCTCTTCCCCGACCCGAGCACATGTTCAATGGTGGTTTTGGAGGGGATGTAATTGGCAATCGAGGCTTGGCAATGACGAAAGGGGATGTGAAAGGAAATGGAGGTTTTGGGGATGGGAATGAAAGGGGATCTATTCTCTTTCACTGGTGCAATGGAGTACTTCAATTAATGGGAGACACAGCCTTACCCTAAAACACAGAATAAGATATAACTATCGAACAGGGGTATTCTATTATTGGCTGACGTGTATGCTTGTGGACTAATTATGGGATGCCCTTTTTCCTTTACACAGCTCCGGAGGCAGGGGGCGCAGAATAAACCATAATAATAACTCACACAATCCAAAAAAATATACAGTCCTCATATCCGCAACACTGCACACTCCTCCTCTTAGGCACGTCCCGGGCCTACAACTTTTTTATTTAGTGTGACACGTAGGTGTAGTTCCCTCTACTTTTAACCTGACCCAGAGTGCGACAGTTTTAAAACATAAATAAATGTGTCCCGCTGCTCCATTGCACCCTGCCTAACAGACTTATGCCCACAGTTAACCGAATTGCGGAATGGTCTTCAAACTACACACTGATGGTGGGAAGCATTATTTACAATGACGCTATTTTTATTTACAAAACTAACCCAGGACCTGTGATTGTTCTTTCTGGGGGGGGGGGGGGGGGGGGAGACAGTCTGCTCTGCATCAATGCACCATTAAAGCACCCAAAAACGCACCAATACAAGCACCCTCAAGCACCAATCGGTGCAGTCACCATAGTTCATCAGTGTTCAATGCATGTTCAATAAAAATAAAATCAACAACCCCTAACCCTGCAGGTGATCTCTTGCTCTTCGGCTCCCTCTGCTGGTTATTATTATTTGTTCTTCCAGATGTTGTCATTCTTTCATTTTCTTACTGGCGGCCTATTTGCAATAAAGTGTGCCCAATGTGTCCTTTTTATTTTCTTTTATTTATGGCCCACAGGGCCGACTACGTGTGCTTCACCTGTGTGGCATCGGTGCCCTGTGGCCAAGGTCCGCCAGCAAGATTTCGGGCCCTCATGGCCGGTTCCAGCAGAGGGGCCATGCCCCAACCTATGGGGTCCATAGGTGGTGCTCGGCCACAGACATGTGGTCCATAATGTGGTGCATCGATGCAGACAGCTGGTTCTGAGAGTTCCGGGCGCACAATGGAGGACTCACGCACGCTCCCCTCGGCACCCAATGGCGCACAGGTCATGTGGGAGACAAAAGAGACAATTGAGCGGGGGGTAAGGTCACAAGGGTACACATCAATAAGGCAATGCAAGGCGAAATGCATACGGAGGGCAAAGTGGGAAAGCTCGTCCCTACCGTACGTCACCCCCCTGTCACCTACACTACCCTTGCCCTTACCCCATATTTACAAAATCTACCCATTTACAAATTCGTCACTACTGTCACGTCTTCCCCATATTTCTCCTATACCAAATTCGTCTCCACAATCCCTCTACTTCAAAATTTGCCATCACCAAATTCATCATCAATCCTCATAAGGAGGAAGAGATGGAACATCAAAGCACAATGTCACACCCACGTCATGATGCGTCTCACAATCCAACCATTTGCATCATAAAAAATAATCAAAACATGGCATGGTGTGGAGTACCTGTCACCTCAGGTGAGTGGATGCAGATGGTGCGAGGAGACTTCATCCTAACTACTTTCTAAATGACATTAACACACTTTACACTACCCGGGGTCTTTCCCCGCCAATCCATTGGCCAACTTACACTATGGGTTCTAAAAACCAATTCCCATTGACCAAACTGTGGTGCTTCTCAATTTGGGGTCTCACTACCCCGATTCATCTCCCGGTGCCCTCGCACAATTTCTGGGCTGCGACGTGTAGCTCTCCCAGCAGGTCTACCCACCTGCACACCTCCACCACTGCAGTTGCCACCCGAGCTTACCTAGCTCCTCACCCTAACCTAACTAACTGGGGAAAGCCCCTCCTGGCTCTGTCACCCCACTCGGTGCCCTCTGGCACTGGGCTACCCGGGTCCGTCCTCCGGATCCTCGGGCCCCATCCACAACAACTACTACCGGCTCCCAGAGCCCACCTGCGGCCTCACCTGGCCGACATCCTCACAGTGGTGGAGCGCCCAACCAACTACACACACTAACAGGCTACACGCCCAGCCATTTCCACAACACTAATGCACCCATCCAAACATCATTCTTCCACTCGCACCACAGATGCCAATATCCAACCACAATTTACCTGTACCCTCTACCTAACACTTACACTACCCGCCCCGGGTATCCGTGATGGGGGTCCACTCTTCCCCCATTCACACCTTCGCACCATCCACTCCACTCCATTGTTTCCACCATGCTCACTCCACGACCATCCATTCCAATACTCCATACCATTTATTCCATACACCTGTCCTCCATTCACCTGTCGTTGCACACCTGTGCAATCATACCTGGTGCCACCTGCACCCTCCTCCTCTTCCTAGACCATTTGGTCAGCACAATACACAATCACCTTCACTCACTCATACACTGCTCCATCCACCTGTCCAGTTGCACACCTGTGCAATCACACCTGTTCAATCCTCACACACACGGCATCATCTCATCTACCTGTTACCCTGCTAACTTAGTGCTCCCCGTCTTCCCTTTAAACTAAGCACATACCACGTCATTATCATACACTCTAATCTACCTGCGTCCCCACTACAGGTATCATTGTCACTAACTAATCTTAACGTCACCTAATGTCATCTTCGCTAGATCCCTACACACAATATCCTAACCCACCCGGGCTAGTTTTCACTGCCATCAACCCCATAAGCTAGTGCTCCTTTGCCCCCCCCTGTGAGGGATGGTGGATTTGCCATCCCACCACATTACATCGGGGAGGTCCTACTATCAATTTCGCTCGTCCAAATCCAACAAATCAAAAATTTGTCATTTACTGCTAATCACCAAATTTTACCTTTTTCTAATTTTGGGTCCAAAACACTATCCTCATCACCCGTCTACTTATTAGATCCTCTCGGTGCGCCAATTCCCTTCTAAAGCTCGGCTTCGTACAGCCGGGCAATGAACGCGGGTTCTTTGGTGCCGGCGGCTGGATGCGTCCGGCACTCGGTGCAGGGACGGGGGCTTACCCGGGCCGAGATCCCACGCACCACCTCGGCGCGGAGCCATCCAATGTCCCGATCTCGACCTGCCGGCACGTCTCAACAAAAAGTGGTCGCCATGACGACCCTTCCTATCGAGCTGCCCGCTCCGCCCAGTGGAGCACGGACGCGGCCGTTCCAAGCGAGGCCCAGCGTGGATCGCGTACGGCGGTCCTTTCGAACCCGCCGTGGCTCGGATCCCCGCTGGTTCTCGCGGCACGCGAAGCCCGGCACGCACCGAGGGCCCGATTCGGCTAAAAGTCGCTCTAACCGCTAACCCGGTTACCGTCGATGCCTCACCTGCATGCTTATACGCATACGCTACCCCTTTCTTGCTCATACCTCCAGCTGTTCCCATGCTCCTCGTCGTACCTTCTCTAACACACCCAGGTACACTCGTTCCACTCACAGACTTGGTCACACACCTGACTACCGAACACCTTGGCACACATTCGTCGCTCGCACACCTCACCAACACACCTCCTCGCACCCCTTCCTCGGTCACCTCCTCTGTGACAATTACAGGTGTGCTCTCACTCGCACACCCAACCACGTGCCTCACGACCAACTCAAGTGTGCATTCCCACACACGCTCTACCATTCCAGGTGTGCATCCTTCCATTCCAGGTGTACATCCTCGCTCACCTGTCACAACCAACTCACGCTCCGTGTCACTCTCACTACTTTCTCCTCCACTCTCGGTCGCGCACTCACCCTTACTCTCGACAGCGCACTCTTTCCTCATGCACCTGTCCGTTACACACCTTTCTCGCGCATCCTCTTGCGCACACTCTTTCGTTACTTCCTCCGTAACACTTACCACACCGCGCTTCCATGTACCCCCTCGCACACGCGCTTCGACCAACTCACTCTTGACGGCACACTCTCCCGTTACATCCTCTGTAACACTCCTCACAGGCGTGCATTCTCCTTCACTCTTGACAGCACACTCACT
The DNA here is from genome assembly GCF_964187855.1 of Myxine glutinosa. Lineage (NCBI taxonomy): Eukaryota > Metazoa > Chordata > Myxini > Myxiniformes > Myxinidae > Myxine > Myxine glutinosa. The sequence continues at coordinate 33,737,076 of NC_136270.1, read as the reverse complement.
GGTCGGCGCGCCCTTTTCCTCACACACCCCATGGTCGGACATTCTCGCACACCTCTTTTTTCGCACACCAGACCTGTCGCACACTTCACCAACGGCCTTTCACGAACACCCGGATCCAAACCAATCCCCAAGCCGACTGAAGCTTTCCTCACATCATGTACATTTCCGATTATATCGCCACTCACCTTGGCACCTAGTCTCCGCACCTCTTTTGCCACCTGCAAACTCTTTATTTGGTTAGTGAGCAGCACATTCTGAGTTGAGCACCGACCTTGTACCAATTCCATTACCTCCTCCTGGATTTCTCTCTTAGTTTCTGTCCGTCCCTTCTTAATTTCACTCACCTCTTCTTCCACTTCCTCTAATTTTTGCTTCACCTCTTATTTCCCGGTGCGTCTCCTCAAGTTCGTCCTCTAAGGCTACCGTGACCGTCTCTATGTGCATCCTCACCTTCCGGTCCTTTGTCTCCATTATCTCTGTCACCTCGTCCACCCTCATTGTCAGTCCCTCACGTACCATCTGACATTGCTCTGTGTCGCTATTAATTCGTTTTTAATTTCTTTTTGTGTCGCCTTTAACCCTCCGAGTACTGCAGTGTTCCTTTGAACCTGCTCCACTAACTCAGTCTGTCCCTCCGTCAGCTGTTCCACTCCCAGCGTCAACTCCTCTATACCACCCTGTAACCTAGCCGTATTATTCCTCACCTCTTTCTCTATACGCTTTTCGCCTCGCTTTACCTCCTCGCGTACCCCCGAGACCTCCTCACTTACACCTCGTCGTATCTCCTCTTTCATCTCCTCCCTCTCTTTTGTAGATGCCACCCTCATCTGTCCCAATTCATCCCTCTGAGCATCCAGTTTACTTTCTAACCCGATTTGCACCTCCTCTATCTGGTTCCCCATTCGTTTGATTTCCCTGGCAGATTGTTCCCCTATTTCCCGCAATTTGTCCTCCATCCTATTTTCTAACCCCATTAACCCATTTTTCACCCCCTCTATCTGATTCTCCTGGGCAGCCATTCTATTTTCCACCCCCGTTAACCAATTCTTTACCTCTTTTATCCCGTTGTCTAACCCCTCACCGGTACCCCTCGCTTCGTCCCTCATTACCCCCATTTGCTCACCCTGAGCATCCATCCGGTTCCCCATTACCCCCATTTGGCCCTCCAATCGCTCACCCTGAGCATCCATCCGGTTCCCCATTACCCCCATTTGGCCCTCCAATCGCTCACTCTGAGCATCCATAAGGGCCTTCATTTGGATCATAAAAAGATTCCAATCCACCAGTAGCGCTGCTACGGTCGCGGGCGCGGCAAAATTTGGTGCCGCTACACCCACGTGCGCGAGGACGCCATTTTGTGCGCCTGATACCCCCTCAACCACATTGCCAATGTTCTCCTCATTGCCCCCCTCCACATACATTTCCCCTAGGTCCTGGGTCGATTCTACCCCGTCTATCTCTCCCACCGGCATCCCGTCGCCTTGACCAGCCATGGCGCGATTTCAAAATTCGGGTTTTGTAAAACAAAAGCAATTTCGGTACTTTGTAATTTTGAGCGCGTTAAGCGCGCTTCGGGTCCAATCCCACTTCCCGACACCAATTGTTACTGATCGCGGTTTAGGATGTTGTTTGCCGAGCGAAGGCTCCGCGACCGAACAGTTGTTCCCCGACTCGCCCGATTCACCCAGAACTTTGGCCGTATCGCACCGCAGCTGCCCAATCTGGAAAAGACTAAAACGACGAAATGCAAAGAGGAAAAGGAATAAGACGAGAAGACGGACAGAAGAGTAATTGGATTTATTATACACACAAGCAAAAAGAAAGCAGTCACGTTTATTTACAACACATAAGACGCAGGTGACAGTGCAAATACTAGCTTATACAGACTTAATTAACCCAGGGACAGAACAAACAAAACAAACTCACGTACACAAGAAGGGTAGAAAGGCAGGAGGTGGATGGCTGGAGGGAGAGGAAGGTCCAAGGGGGTCCTGCAGCACGATCGGCGCGTTTAGCAGCCGCTGTTCCTTCGCGGCCCTGCTCAAAACCGCCGTCCAGGCCCCAAGCGGCTGTTGGGTGTTGTTGCTGCTGTGGCCGCCGCTTGCTTTGCCAGGACTCGTCTGACTCGTCTGGTCCAAACCCTCAACTCAACAACACTCTTGCACGTCTCCCTGTCCAACCACTCTTTCTCTCTTGGTCCAACCACTCTTTCTCTTTCTTGGTCCACTCACTCCTCACCACCGACTCTCCACCACCGACTCCCAACGCCACTTGCGCGCGCGCCTTTATAGCGCCTCCAGCGATCAAGCCGCCGGCCTTCAGGACACGCCCATCGGTGTGCTCACCTCGGCCCTGGTTGGTCACGCGACCCTCTGGCTCCGCCCTTGATGACGACGGGCGGGCACGCCCCTCTTCCCCGACCCGAGCACATGTTCAATGGTGGTTTTGGAGGGGATGTAATTGGCAATCGAGGCTTGGCAATGACGAAAGGGGATGTGAAGGAAATGGAGGTTTTGGGGATGGGAATGAAAGGGGGTCTATTCTCTTTCACTGGTGCAATGGAGTACTTCAATTAATGGGAGACACAGCCTTACCCTAAAACACAGAATAAGATATAACTATCGAACAGGGGTATTCTATTATTGGCTGACGTGTATGCTTGTGGACTAATTATGGGATGCCCTTTTTCCTTTACACAGCTCCGGAGGCAGGGGGCGCAGAATAAACCATAATAATAACTCACACAATCCAAAAAAATATACAGTCCTCATATCCGCAACAATATATATTGCTGCCCGATAAACGGGCTTTCCAAAGTACCCGAGTTGATTTGAGTTAATAAAGAAACTCGGACGAATTCCAGCTTTTTGTCGCGTCCATTCTTCCGATTTACGTTGGAGCTTAGCTCCTACAGTACTGTATATGTATATGTATATGTGCGTGAATTGCGTGGGCGTGTACAGATTCCTTGTGAACTTGCACCTCATACATGACAAAAAAAAATTATTTTACAAATGAATGAAAGAGCTCAAAAGGAACATCCTGCTTGGGTTGGTCTGTGAAAGGTAGAACCACCCACTGCTGAAATCAGTGTCAGCTGTAACACTGTGGACTATCAGTCAGCCTATACAGTAAAGGCTTTAGAAGCCATTTTAGCAAGGCCACTCCTTGAAAAGGTAATCAATCCATGGATGCATTTCTGGATCACTCGCCTTCATCAGCATCGAGTGAACTCAGCCTGAATGGATTAAATTGAGATTTTTAAAATCACCGATCTCCACATAATACCCCATAATGTCAAAGTGGAATTTTTGTTTTTAGAAATTTTGACAAACTAATTAAAAATGAAAAGCTGAAATGTCTCGAGTCAATAAGTATTCAACCCCTTTGCTATGACACTCCAAATTGAGCTCAGGTGCATCCAATTTCCTTTGATCATCCTTGAGATGTCTCTAAAAATTGATTGGAGTCCACCTGTGGCCAATTCAATTGATTGGACATGATTGAGAAAGAAACAACTTTCTATATAAGGTTCCAAAAAATTCCACTCTTTGGCCTGAATGCAAAGCACTACCTCTGACGGAAACCAAGCACAGCTCATCACCCATCTAACACCATACCTACCGTGAAGCATGGTGCTGGCAGCATCAGACATCCCCAAGAAGACTCGAAGCTGTAATCGCTACCAAATGCGCTTCCATGAAGTATTGATGAAGGGGTTGAATACTTATGTAAATTAGATACTTATGTATTTCATTTTTAATTATTTTGCAAAAAAAATTCCAAAAGAAAAAAAAAAATGGCCACTGACATTATGGGGTATTATGTGTAGCCTGGTGTTGGGCTAGCGGCTAGGGTGCCGGCTTAGGATCCTAGGATCCTGGGTTCGAATCCCGGTCGATCGCTGAATTAACGCCAGGGGGGTTGACTCAGCCTGTCATCCTTCCGAGGTCGGCTAATTGAGGACCAGTTCACTGGTAATTCCCTGTTTGTCGTTAAAGGCGGCAAAAAGGGTTGGCGTCAGGAAGGGCATCCGGCCGTAAAACATTGCTTCAAAAAGGGGACCAAAAAACAACAACTACCACGGTCCCCGAAAAGGCAAACCCCCGCTTTGCGGGGAAAAATGGCCTCTAAACGGTGGTTTGGTTTGTTTGGGGTTGACTCAGCCTGTTCATCCTTCCGAGGTCGGCTAATTGAGTACCAGTTCACTGGTAATTCCCTGTTTGTCGTTAAAGGCGGCAAAAAGGGTTGGCGTCAGGAAGGGCATCCGGCCGTAAAACATTGCTTCAAAAAGGGGACCAAAAAACAACAACAACCACGGTTCCCGAAAAAGGCCAACCCCCGCTTGCGGGGAAAAATGGCCTCTAAAGGTGGTTATTTTTTTTTTTTAATATGTGTAGTTCCGTGACAAAAAAAAATTCAATTCAATCCATTTTAAATTCAGGCTATAACAACAAAATGTGAAAAAAGTCAATAAGTGTGAATACCTTCTGAAGGCACTGTACAGGCACTAAAACCAATATATATATATATATATATATATATATATATATATATATATATATATATATATATATATATATATATATATATATATATATCGATATCTCAAAGTTATGGACGGATTTGAATGAAACGTGGTGGTCAGGTTGGGTGTGTGACAAGGACTAATTAATTCGATTTTGGTTCAGGTCCGGATCCAGATTCGGCCTATCAGTGGGATGCAAAACGTAAACTGTTCAGCGTGGCAGAGGTATGTGCTCTACCGAGTGCCGTTGTATCTCTATGCACTCCATCATTCTCCATGCACCACTGAATTTGCGGAGGGTGCAGAGGAAGGGTGGGAAGGAGGGAGACACGTCCGAGGAATGTCGCTGGGGAAAATCGACTTTCAGGCCATCCTGTGGAATGGTTTTACCAGTGTTGTTAATTCTTGTATAATTTGCGCAGAGTAGACAATGTCATTGCACAAAATTCTCAAGTTGATCAATTATTGTTTTTACATGCTCCACAATGAAAACAAGAAAGAGCAATCAGAGACTGCAGACCCTCGCCAGGATGTGTTTTCAGTGGTTTTTAATGCTTTTGTGTTAAAACAAACATAGCGGCCGATGACGTCATAATTATTTCTTTTTCTCCACCAATTTATCCCTAAATGACGCTCAAGAAATTTCATATTGATCAGATGAAGTTTTGTAATTGTCGAATCATGACGTCATAATGGAGGCACCTATGACATTATGACATCATCATTAACATATTTTATTCCCCATGGAGAGTTCTTTACAATGAGCCATGTATCAATTTTTTCTATGCAGCGCTTTCGGAGATATAGGAGGTGCAAAGATTTTCGGTTTTTCCAAAATGGCGCCCATACCCGTGACCGATGACGTCATAATTATCATTAAAAAATTACACAGGTGGAGTTGCACCTCAGGTGAAAAATTTCCTGTCAATCGGACAAACGGTTGCAGAGAAAATCGTATTTATTCTGTGCAGACAAACAAACAAACAGACAGACAAACAAACAAACAGACTCAAATGCAATACCCTCTCCTCAAGTGAGGGTAATAAAAACATCAACCTCAAACTGCCCTCGTATAATAATTCGATAAATCTAGTCAGTTGCAGGAAGAAGGGCAATGAAGATCCTGAGTGAACATACTGCTGCAGAAAATCAGGCAAAAGAGGATAAGACAATAGTCTTAAAAATAAAAGAAGTTACAATAATTGTTTTGTACAAAACTTCTAAAAGCATTTTGACGCAATTGTCATTTGAACAATCTTGATGGATGCAAAGGAATTAAAGTCAGCATTGCCCAACTCAGCACAAACTCCAGAGGCAGCGGACACACAATGATAACACCTTTCATACAGTTTAAAAAAACCAATCATTTCGATCGTTAAATGATCAATGTTTCCAATTACCTTATCCAGCAACTCCTTTGTTTTGCCGAAGTGCATTTTGGCCTTTTCATAAAAGGAAATGTTTGAAGGGCCTTGCAGGAAATAGTAACATCCCAGGTCATACCTCACCTAGGACACATAAAAGTGATTAGCAGAAATTATATTTCCTTTTTTTGGTATTTTTAAATAAAAAGTTTTTTTCTTTTTCTTTTCTAACAAAAAAGTTTTCTAACAACCCTCTTTTTTTGCTTTTTGCACACACCTAGTGATATTAATGATTTTACAGTTACATTTAAGATGAGAACAAAACAGGTTACCTTAAAAATGCAATGTACTGCAGTCACAAAGAACGATGAATTCCATCGTTGCATCAACAAATGATGCACGTGACAACAACCCAATATGCATAGAGTGGCTTTGTTTTGATTGGCCGCATCGAGTGACATGAACTTCTGCTCGGAGTTTTCAATTGTGTTAAATCCGAATGATACGGTTGATGATGATGATGATAGGGTTTTAACACCATGTGTGATGCTACACATTATTGTGGAGATTAATTTGGCGCTTCTTCTTCCTCTTCCATATGAAGCACATGGTTTTGGCGAGCATCATTGGCTGGGGGCACAGCTATGCCACCTTCCTGCACGTTAGAGAAGGAATTTGTCATTTGTTCAGGGTGCCAGCGATAGCTCACCTTCTCTTCATGACAGACACTCTGGGATCTCTAACATCCACAAACTATTGCTGCCAGACAGGTCGCCCAGTTTAACGTCCATCTGAGGGATGGCACACACATCGACGTAACACCCCGCCCGGGAAACACCAGAATGATAGTTTATAACTGGACCAAGATTCGATCCCAGGCTGGACTGCTTAGATTTGACTCTGCATATCTCAAGGCTCTCCTGCCAGCCCTATTAATGAAGTGCTGCCTCGTGCATTTCTTGCCTCAATTTGGGTGTTTTTGTCTGTTTACAGCATCAAGGATGATAGGAGAGACAGACAGAAAAAGGTGAAAGATCAACACACTGATAGCCGTGAACAAGCAGAAAAGAAAATTTGACCGTGTTTCTGCTGTTCTTATTGGCCAAGAGACACCTTAACAGGACAAAGTTTGATTTTCCAGAGGACATTGTGGAGGCAAAAAACGTACTGCTGTATAACATCTCTTCTAATCTAACCCAGATAAATACTTAAATGCAGTGAAACAAGGGCATATCAACCCAGGGTACTCATACTTCCCCATCGGAGAGAATGACGTATAACAAAAAAGTCAATAAATACAAAATTGCAACCAATGCAACTTGCAGTGCAACTGTTTGTGTACCTGACAGTGAAGCTCATCAACGCTGATCTGCTCTCCAGGTTGAATCTTTCCATCTGCCCCACAAGATCCTTCAGTTGTTAGAGGCCACATTTCATGCTCGGAATCCAAACAAGAGGCCAACAGTTCCAATGTGGTGGCGGTGTGCATCCTGAGCTCTCGTTTAATCTTCAGGGCACCCTCAAGAACTAGGACAGAGTTGTCACTCTTTTCCTTTAGCTGCCGCATACAATAAATCAAGAGCATGGTATGGTGACAGCGCATCGATGCAACGATGTATTGAATGAAAATATAAATAAATATAAACCTTCAGGTCATATCAAAAAATCAAATTAAAGAGTCAATTGAATGATCGTTTTAAGGCCATTTTTCCCCGCTAGAGTGGGGGTTGGCCTTGCGGGCCCCATGACCTCATGGTTCCCTGTTTGAGGCAATGTTTTTTTTTTATGGCCGGATGCCCTTCCTGACGCCAACCCTTAGTCGCCTCTTACGATGCGCAGGGATACGGTGTACCTATTCTAAGCCTATTCTAAGCCTATTCTAACTGTACCTATTCTACGGTGAAAAGTACGGTGTACCTATTCTAACTCACTATTCTAAGCCGGGGTACATACCGGGATCATTCATCCCAGCAAGCTGGTACTCAATTTGCCGACCTTGGAAGGATGACAGGCTGAGTCAACCGCCCTGGTGTTAATTCAGCGATCGACCGGGATTCGAACCCAGGATCCTAGGATCCCAAGCCAGCGCCCTAACCGCTAAGCCAACACCAGTCAATTGTAACTTTCAATACTTTTTTCAGCTCTTCCTCTGACTCTGCAACAATTGCAAATCACAAGCATCATGATTATGTATCAAAAACAGGGCAATAACATTATTATGCAAATTGCACTGAATGTTAATCTTAAACTCACCAATTTTAGAATATTTTCCACCAACTCTTTTTCTTGCTGCATCTGAATCAAGCTGACGATGTTGAAACACAAAGTGTTAGAGTGCTCAATAGGAATATATGGCTACGAGCAGACTGTGACAGAGAAAGCGGGACCAAACACTCACATATTGGGTTGTTGGTGCCCGGGTTTGTTGGGCTTCATCGGGAAACTGTCTTCTACGATGGCTCTCAAAGCCCTGCGCAATGTCACACGAAATGTGCTCAGTCTCAAACAGAAAATTATTAACATAACCATATGACACAAAAAATAATAACAAGACTCGGTAGTGTAATGGTTAGTGTGTCCACTCTGAGTCGGAGAGGTCCGCGGCTCGAACGTCGGCCGAGTCATACCAAAGACTTAAAAATGCTGCTTCCTTGCTTGACGCTCAGCATTTAAAAATAGGGGCAATGCCCCTGGGCTCATGTGATCGAACCAGAGAATTACTGGCAGGTGTGGATGACCCATAAAATATGTAACGGAAAAGAATGCAAATACCATTTTGAGTGGCAAACCACCGATTTATTTTTTTTAATGCCATAAACAAACTTTTACTTAGTACACCACAGGTCAAGTTTCATCGAATTTGTGTGTGTAACTTTGGAAGACAGCAAATACATATTTCTTGGGGCGGAGGTTGTCAGACATTTGACGATTTATTTTTTACGTTTTCGACGTAAACCCCACAGATCCTGATTTACTTAATGTCGTGAACAAACTTTGGTACATCACATGTGATGAAGGTTGTGGTCAAGTTTCATCAAAAGTGTGTGTAGTTTTGGAGAAAAGAGCAAAACTATTTTGGGGGTGGAGGAAGGGGATCAACCTCCTGCCCCCCATAAACCACCTTAATGAGCGCAGATTTTGATGCGGTCAATACACCTTCGTTAGGCATCAGATATGAAGAAGAGTTTGAACCAAACTCGCTTGAACCAATCACACGATTTTGATGAAACTTGGCCACAATATATGATGATTGTGGCCAGGTTTCATCAAAATTGTGTGTTTGGTTCAATTGATAATGACAAGTGTTTATGGACTCACTAACTGACTGACTGACTGACTTAACTACGGACACTGCTCGATCGCATAAGCTCACCCGACTAAAGTCCAGGTGAGCGTAAAATAGAGCACGCACAAGCAACCATATGTTGGCAATAATTGCACAGGATTAATAGGCCTAATGGCCTACTCCTGCATTAAAGTTCCAGTTAACATGGACATATTATTCTGAAACCCAAAGTTTTGAGGGAAAGCAAGCAAACGCTTTAGCCTTTTAATCTCTACATCTCCAGTGCAGTGGGAGAGAGAAAAACAAAATATGTGGAAATCAGATCTGAAGAGAGCAGAGGAGACGGTGCATAAAAAGAGAAGCTTTGAGAACATATCGACGATAACTTGCCAGCGGTGGTATAGATACACAGCAGCAGCTGTGGCTTCATCCAGCTCTTCGACGTTGAGGTCCCCGTGCTCAGTACCAGAAGGAATATGGCACAGAAGGAGCAATTCGCTCAGCAACACGTGCATGGTGGGCACTGTAAGGCTGCACCAAAGCAGCAGGTGGACAAATGAGGAATATACTTAAAGCATCAACACACCAATGTTGAGACAAAAGGATCTTCCTCACATTTCTCATACATGTACAACTCCAGGCACCGTACAATCGCAAACATAAACCTCACCCTTTCTCCAACTCGGGCAGGTCCCATTTAAGGTGTGCGGCTGTGCATAGGGCGAGCAGCTTTAGTTTTCGGGTTCGCAAGTTTTCCACCGGAGGCTGCACCTGGTTCTGATCATTCACCACCGGCTTCAAGGCCTGTTCCAGAAACTGCCCGATAAGTGCTACAGCTGTAGGCTCTGCAGCACAAGGGGCAAAACACGATTTTAGAGAAGGCATGATGGAGGCACCCCCAAGGTTCCCCTTTTGGCCAATCGAACAACAATCCCCAGATCAATCACAACGCAATTCATTCGAACATGATCCATTAAATCTTTAGCAAACAAATTCAACCATTTAAATATTTACTCATCATGAATAAAATCCATAATATTATATTCCTTACAGCTGAAAAGCACCCGCTTGATGTTTATCAGCATGGAAAACTTCGAACATTTGTTTCTTACAAAGTATTTTAAATAATAGTCGTGGGGCATGCTTGTAGACTGCAAGCAGAAGCTGTGGTGCATCCGATGCACAGACATAACTGGAGCGAAGTCGACGGCACACCATCGCAAATTCCCATGCATCCCACCTTATGTAAAGTTGACAGATAGCAAAAAGGTCCACCAGGAATGACGCAATATCAAATTTTGATTTAAAGAAAAATCTTCTGCTTCGACCCTAAGTTCCCACCTCTTGGGGCATGAACCGGGGGGGCGGGGGGGGGGGAATCCCCAAAAGTCATTACATCTTTCATGCATCCTCCAATGTTGATTGCATATATAAAGTTTCATTAAAAAATGTTTAAAAGTGTGCCCGTATAATTGCATTTTTTGGTATGTGATCTTTTGACGCTTTGTACATAAATAGATGTATGTACACAGCGAGATGGTTGTTTGTGAATAAGAATTTCATCGTTTCTTAACCCTGGTTTTTAAACACATGACAATAATAATAAAGTGATTTGACGACGTGAGAAAACAAATGAAACAGAGGAAAGGCCACATCTCAGTGAACACGACACAACCAAGCCCCATAAACTTTGTCGTTCAGTTTACTCAGCATTTGTCTGCTTAAGCCTTAAGTCAAACATAAAGCTAAAAAGCATCTGAAAATGCAAAGCCGTCCGTGTCCGTTTGTATTCGGGCGTCTTCTTCTTCTTCTTCCGTATTGTTACGTGGTCCTCCCGGTAACTACCTGGTCTTGGTGACCCCCGGACCGTGGGAGGACCCCGCCAGAAAGATATCTGATTTATGCGCCTTCGTAGCGTAATCAATATGAAAGACACAATAATTCAAGTCAATAAGAAACCCCACACCAAGGATCCGGATTACTTAATAATATATTCTCCATCATCATCAGCAATCAACAATCCATCAACAATCTTACTAAGATGGCCATCTCATAAATATCACCCCTTTCCCCACTCACGACCCCTCAATGGTCACTGTCCCTCACAATGTCTCTGGGCCCCTCCAGACCAAGGTGAAGGTCGACTTCTCCGCACACGGGCGGTTGAACGAACCCCTGGCTGACGGGTTCCAAACGTGCACGTCGCGTACCGGGAACAGCTGCTGCAGTGCACACCTCCTTGCAAAGCCAAGCGGGCAAAGCAAAGCGCGGCTTGCAAAGCGCGCGAGGCCCAAGGCGCGACCCGTACGCGTCCTCGTAGACGTTGAGGCGAACTGTGCCGGACGCTTGGTTCCGTGCACGAACCCACGGCAACTTGACGTGTAATCGGTAATTACCCCGCGCAGGTAACTCCTTTCGCCAGACGAGCTTTCAAACGCAGCGTCCCCCACGCTGCTCAATATCGACACCGCTCGCGTCGGAGCTGGGCGAGGAAGAGGAAGATCGCCGCTTCCCCCGGACCTCGTGTCTTTTTCTTCCTCCGGTTCACTATCCCGTTTCCGGTCTCCTGTTATCCGGAGCCTCTCTAACCCTTTAACCACAACAACCTTTAATAGAATAAACATTAATAAGCAATGACATGAATAGTAACTCCTCTAAATCCGGGATCCGTAACACTCCCCCCCTTCAAGAAAGAAAGTTTGAACCCCGCGAAAACTTTCTGTGCCGGCCAACTTTGATAAACCAACCCGATACCCCAAATCATCAGTTCCCCCCGGGCACAATTATCGCATCTCAAAAATAAAGCAACAAACTTTCACCAAAACCCCCCCAGAGATTCCAAGGTAATTCCCACTAGACCAAGCGTCAGCCACTTCTAGTTGCTCTTGGATGGAGGCCCAGCTGAGTACTCACTACATGGACGCCTTAAGGAATGTGGGGTTCACGGTTAGTCCGGGGAGGACAGTTCATTACATGGACGCCTTTAAGAACGTGGAGTTCACGGTTAATCCGTGTAGGAACGTTCCCTACCGGGACGCCTTTTAAGAACGTGGCGTTCACGGTTAGCCCGTGTAGGAGCCCAGGCTCGGCGGCTCCGCCGTATATAGAGTGCTTCAACTTCTCCGGACTCCTAACAGTTACGGTGGGACCCCTTGTCCCAGCAGTCCCCTGACTGGCGGTCTCCTTCTCGGCCAGTCCTCTGCCAATCATTCTTTCGGGAGATGCCGTAACTCTGGGAGCCTCCATAGTAATATCGGCTGCTGCCAACACCAAAACTACCGCCAAGTGGTCCTCTTCTGTAGACCTCTCGACGCCTACGAAATGCCTTCCCTACTGTTATGGTCCGACCCTCCAAATCCTTACCATTCCAATTCTTCTCTGCCTCCCTGGCGTCTCTTGTGCTTGCAAACGTGACAAAGCCGAACCCTCTTGACCGTTGCGTTTCCCTGTCTTTTACCACCCGCACTTCCACCAGCGGCCCATATCTGTTGAAGACAGAGGTCAGAACTTCTTCCTCTGTGTTGAAGTTCAGTCCCCCTACGAATAACTTGGAACTTTTGTCGCCATCCCGAGCTGGGGTGGTGTTATTTCCCCTGCGGGGCTCTTTACCCACCCTCGGGTTACCATAAATTTGCCCCCCGGCCAAATCATTCCCGATAATCACAGATACCCCCTCTACAGGAAGCGTGGCTTGTAAACCGACGGTGACCGGTCCTGACACCAAATCGGATTCCAAATGGATGACATGAAGTGGGGCACTAACACAGCCACCGATCCCTTGTAACCGAACACTATCACCAGTTGCGGTACTCTTTGACAATGGCAAAATGCCTTCAAGCATTAAGGATTGATGGGCTCCTGTGTCCCTCAATACCCTAACAGGTCTTGGGTTAGTCAAGTCTCCCTCGAGTGAGACAAACCCCTCATAAATAAATGGTTGGTAACTCTTCTGTGGGCGATTTCTTACGCTAGCCATCGCATTCGGAGTTGTAATAGTCGGACTCCGCTCTGGGTTGTCCCTTTTCATGAGGTAACAACTGGACATCAAGTGTCCAGGTTTTTTGCAAAAGGCGCAAGTAGGCCCGGAGGAAAAACTCGTGGTCTGCCTCGGGCCCCCCGGGAAATAAGTTTGTCTTGGGCCCGTAGCCCTCTGATTTCGAACAGTTGGGGTATCCGCGTTGTCCCCATAATCCTCTCGAGGCCGCCGCCATGTATTGTCGTTCTCCGCACCGGGTGTGCCATAACTCCCCTGCTGAAGTCTAGGCGAGGAGCTAGGTGTGTGGACCCCTATCCGGTGTGTTAAGGCATAATCATCTGCCATGGTGGCTGCGTCCCACAACTTTGGTACTTTATTTTCCTGCAGGTACACTTTGATGTCCTCGTGGACACACTGTTGAAATTCCTCCACCAGCATCAGGTCACGCAATGCTTCGAAGTCGTTCCCGACTCCTTTCGACTCACACCACCGATCAAACATGTTTTCTTTCACTCTGGCAAACTCCACATGGGTCTCACTCTCCCTCTTCCTGGCATTCCTGAATTTTTGCCGGTAAGCTTCAGGAACCAACTCATAGGCTTTGAGGATGTGCTTCTTCAATACCTCATAATCTGCACATTGGTCCATTGGTAGCGCCGAATAAATCTATTGAGCTTTACCCACCAGCACACTTTGCACTAGTATGGTCCAGGCCTCCTCCGGCCAGTTTAACTGTCGAGCCACTTTCTCAAAGTGTGGAAAAAATTGAGTGACTTCCTTTTCACTGAAGGGTGGAACCAGCCTCACATGTCTGCCCACCTCCCAGGTGTTCTGGCTAGGTGTCGACCCCGTCAGCAAGGGTGGTACCTCTCTCCGTTCTCTCATTAAATCCAGCTCCTTGAATTTAATCTCTTGCTGAAGTGCCAGATCACGTTCCTTCAACTCCCTTTCGGCTTTTCTCTCCTCTGCTTCGAGTTCCCTGGCAGCTCTCCTCTCCTCTGCTTTTCTCCCTTCTAACCTTTCCTGGAGTTCTCGTTCCACTCTCCTTTCCTCTGCTTGGTTCTCTTCTCTCCTCTCTTCTGCTTTCCTTTCTTCTTCTGCTAACCTTTCCTGGAGTTCTCGTTCCACTCTCCTTTCCTCTGCTTGTTTCTCTTCTCTCCTCTCTTCTGCTTTCCTTTCCTCTTCTGCTCTTTCCTTTTCTGCTTTCCTTTCCTCTGTTTTCATCCTTTCTAACCTTTCCTGGAGTTCTCGTTCCACTCTCCTTTCCTCTGCTTGTTTCTCTTCTCTCCTCTCTTCTGCTTTCCTTTCCTCTTCTTTGATCCGTTCCTGGCTCCGTAATTGCAACTCCAGTTTCCGGAGCTCAACGTCTTCTGGTTCTTCGGGTAGCCACTGCCAGGCTAACTCGTCCCATGTTCCTAATCCCACCATAGATTGTATCACCGTGGTCTGCAACTCTGCCTTCCTCAAATTAGTTCGGACCTCCAAGTTAAAATGTTTGGCCAATTTCAAGAGGTCCGCTTTTAGTAACGCTTGGAACTGTGCCTCACTAGGTGTTACCGCAAAGTTCTGTGCAACAAACGCCATGGTGACTATCTTTAACACCTGTTAACCTTCACCCAAGACTTTACCACAATTTCTCAAAAATTTACCAATTAATAATTAATTAATTAATTTTAATTACTAAAAATTATTATTTTATTATGTTATACAATTTTAGATCCCGGAATTCAATTGGACGAGCCCCCAATTCTGTTACGTGGTCCTCCCGGTAACTACCTGGTCTTGGTGACCCCCGGACCGTGGGAGGACCCCGCCAGAAAGATATCTGATTTATGCGCTTTCGTAGCGTAATCAATATGAAAGACACAATAATTCAAGTCAATAAGAAACCCCACACCAAGGATCCGGAAAACTTAATAATATATTCTCCATCCATCATCAGCAATCAACAATCCATCAACAATCTTACTAAGATGGCCATCTCATAAATATCCCCCCTTTCCCCGCTCACGACCCCTCAATGGTCACTGTCCCTCACAATGTCTCTGGGCCCCTCCAGACCAAGGTGAAGGTCGACTTCTCCGCACACGGGCGGTTGAACGAACCCCTGGCTGACGGGTTCCAAACGTGCACGTCGCGTACCGGGAACAGCTGCTGCAGTGCACACCTCCTTGCAAAGCCAAGCGGGCAAAGCAAAGCGCGGCTTGCAAAGCGCGCGAGGCCCAAGGCGCGACCCGTACGCATCCTTGTAGACGTTGAGGCGAACTGTGCCGGACGCTTGGTTCCGTGCACGAACCCACGGCAACTTGACGTGTAATCGGTAATTACCCCGCGCAGGTAACTCCTTTCGCCAGACGAGCTTTCAAACGCAGCGTCCCCCACGCTGCTCAATATCGACACCGCTCGCGTCGGAGCTGGGCGAGGAAGAGGAAGATCGCCGCTTCCCCCGGACCTCGTGTCTTTTTCTTCCTCCGGTTCACTATCCCGTTTCCGGTCTCCTGTTATCCGGAGCCTCTCTAACCCTTTAACCACAACAACCTTTAATAGAATAAACATTAATAAGCAATGACATGAATAGTAACTCCTCTAAATCCGGGATCCGTAACAGTATGCTAAAAATAACGAAACAGTTCAAAAAAAAATCATGAAAATTGATGATTTTATGCAGCCTTGACCTTTTTGAGCTTTAGATCTAAAAATAATCAGCCTCTAGCTTTTGATTGGTGAACCAATTCTGTGACCCAATATGCAAATTCTTAAACTTTCAGGTTAATCTGACAAAAATTGACGATTTTATGTGACTTTGACCTTTTGACCAAATTATTAATTTGCCTTCTTCATATTATCATAATAAAGCTTTGTTGAAAAATTTTATGACAAAACTCAAATGGTAAATTGAAATTTCGGGTCAATTGGATGAAAATTGATGATTGTATGTGACGGGCACTAACATTATATGTTATTGCCCACCTTGACCTTTGACCTTTTGACAAAATTATTAATTAGTCTTCTCCATATTATCATAAAAAAAGCTTTGGTGAAAATTTGATGACAAAACTCAAATGGTAAAAAAGATACGACATATGACACATGACACATACTAGTACTACATAGCTACACAGACACCTATTACCTGGTAGTACGTAATTTATAGACGTACTCGCATTCTAATTGTACAGTATATACTTTACAAAGGTACTGGGTTGAAAAACGATAACGTGTAAAAATTGTGGTCTACGTTGGAAGGCAAGCTATGATTACACCACAGTGAAGGCAAAAGCTGACATGATAAGAGAGAACTCACTTGGCGAGGCCTGCTGCAGATGCTCAGAGAGCAGACGTTCATTCAGCAAAAACTCAAACCACAACTTCGGAGACGAGTCCGACGAAGATCCGCAATTCGTGGCTTCAATCACCATGGTCTCAGGAGGACCGACCCGTTATGCACACCGATCCAACAATCGCCGACCCGCACCTCATCAAATGCTGACGTGATGGATGTTGCGCTTACAGAGGAAAGCCACACATGATAGGTTGACACTGTACCATAACACTTGTTGTTGTTTAAATTAAAAAAAAAAAAATTTCAATTTTGTTTCTAAAACCAATTCAATATTTGTTACACTTTTAATAACTTAGCATCACAGTTTGTTTAAAATTATTTTCAAAGTGTTTTAAAATAAGTTGACAACTAAAGATCTGTGTGACGCCGTTTTTCCATGACGTCATAGCGGCCATTTTGCTAACGCGGCAATCGTTTGATCTCTTGGAGGGTAACTCGAGGCCATGTCAGTGATTAAAACAGCAATCACGTTAAAAAATATCATAGTCTAGTGCAGAACTCACCGTATAACTCACGATGGAGGGAATTAAAATGTCGGCATACAGAAATTAATGACGTCCGGAAAGCAACCCATACACCTCCCAACATTTGACGCTTTTTTTTTTAAATG
This sequence comes from Myxine glutinosa, assembly GCF_964187855.1. Lineage (NCBI taxonomy): Eukaryota > Metazoa > Chordata > Myxini > Myxiniformes > Myxinidae > Myxine > Myxine glutinosa. The sequence goes on along the minus strand of NC_136270.1, from coordinate 33,719,969 downwards.
AAATATTCAGAAGATAAATAATAATAACACCGTTTATAAACAAGAAAGAATTATGGATAGATATAAAAATTAGGCAAAAACTCTCGAAACAGGAAATACATATTCTGATCACTGATTCCGATTATACTGACTGGATAGTGGGCCGAGCGCGTGTGGTGAAGTCACCGGCCGCCATCTTGAAGCTTCCATAAAACCTGCATTGTGCACATGACGCACTTGTTCTAACGTCGATAAACTACACACACACACAGACAATTCCGTGGATCTGGAAAGACATTCCATCTGGAAGTCCTTATTTTTGTTGTATTTATTTCGGAAATAGAGTGGAATCTTTTTAGGTTTATAGAAAATAGAGTGAAATGTTTAAAGAAATGCAGCTTTGTCGTGCCCGTGGTGTGCATTGGTCTTTGGCTGTGAGCCACTAAATGTAAAGGGATAAAGAAATAACGAAGAAGAGTAAAACTGGCAAAACCTTCACCTAGTCCTGAAACAAGGAAACCTCTTCACAGGACCACTGTGCAGGAGGAGTTAACTAGAGGCCAGGCGGAAAAATAAATTTTCCTACCCCATTGAGTGTTTTTAGAGGATACCATTTACGTACTGGATGGCCGTTTGTTCCCGCAGGGAGCTCATCCTCCCTTTGTCAGGTGTTGTTTTTGGTCCTGGCAGGTGTCACAGACCCTCCCCACTACATTGGGACAGTAATTGTTGATTTGCTCTTGTATGCATGGCATGCAGTGGTCAGTTTTTTCTTTTTGCTTGAAATTTATGACCCTCTCGATAGGCCTATTTTATTACTTGCGAAATCAAAGATTCACAAGTGTATTGTTTGGTCTGTTCTGTGATTCTGTCTGTCTGTTTGTCTGTATGTCAATCGCCTGCAGCACCGAATTTTAAACCGATCTTCACAAAACTTCACCAAACGGTAGAGTTGGTCATGAACAAGGAGCCTATTGATTTTGAGGTCAAGAGGTCAACAAAGGCCAAAAAGTCAGCTTAGGCCAAATTTCTAAAATCATCAATGTACATCTGATTGACTTGAAATTTGAAGAGGATTTGCATATTTAGTCATTAAATTCAACCACCAATTATTGTTGAGGTCATCACAGGCCAAAAGGTCCCACAATTTCATCCTGAACATCTTATGGCCACCATGTTGGTGCCCACTGCCATACGAAGCCAAAGACATCTTCGGAGCTGTGATATTCACAATCGCCATGCTCTCCCTATACGTTTTCCCTTTCATTGTAAAACGACCAAAGTGACAGTACAATGGATTTTGAACCGACAGAAATCACCACGTGAAAATAGGTGTTTCGGGCCTTACCTTTTGTCAGAGCAAAAGTGGACCAATCCCAGGTTGAATACAACAACTTTTGAACACTGTAAAAAAAAGTAGTGATCCTGATAGTATTGAAACAACAAATACACAAGGCATCTTGATATTCATAATCAAGAACACATTAGAGTGCACTCATGTCGAACTTGCAAGACTGAAACGCACCATAGGGACACACCGAATTCATTAAACTACACCTGAGCGATGATTCAGGAGGGTCAAGCTGATCAAGAAGCATTTTCGCTCCACAATGGCTGAGAACGGCTTTCTGGGCTGCAATGGATCAGTATAGAGAAGGATCTTGCATCAAAAGTAGATTACTCGTCAGTGATTGACAGCTTTGTCAGAATAGACAATAGGTGCAAAGAATTCATGGAAACGTCAGATCTCCCAATGTCCCTGCTCTCCATCTTGTTCTCCTGCTCCCTTTGTCATAAGTTTTATGTTTTATGTGTAAGTTTGTCTTTTTTGTGATCAATGTTAGCTCTTACACGAGCCTCGACCTTGTATACAAAAAAAAAAGAAAGAAAGAAAAAAACGTTTAATTTGTATTATAGCCTTATAAATACACTTGTTGCTCATTTAACGTCGTGATTACGTTCTTGAAAACATGTTGTAGGAAACGACGTTAAATGGATCAATTTATCTCGTAAGAAACTAGTACGACACTCTTCGACGTCACGACGTCAACCAATATGCCTCCACCTCTGACCTTTGACCTCTTGATGCTGTAATCCAATCAGTTCATCTTTGCATCACATATACTTACAACAAATTTGTTCAAAATCCCATCACTGGTTCACAAGTTGGCATGGCAACATAAATTGTACTTAACATGACCTCTGACCGTTGACCTCTTGACCCTAATATCGAATCAGTTTATCTTTGCATCATAATATATAAATTATACCAAGTTTGGTCAAAATCCCATGACTGGTTTTCAAGTTAGAAATCATTCTCTCCACTGGACACAAGGGAAATCGGAAATCTTGTCGAAATCCTGACAAATAAATAAATAAATAATAATAGTCTAAATCCTGGAATCTCCCGCGATGAAGCTAACTCCGAGGGCCTTTCACTCACTCACCGCAGGCAGGTAGGTGGCCTTTCCGTCTTCTACCGACTCCTCTCCGGCCTTGCCCCCCCAGCTCTCTCTGGGCTCTGTCCCCCAAATATTCCTACAGGTCGCACAACATCTGCCTGCAACCCTCTTATGGTTAAACTGCCAAAATCAAGACTCTCTGCTCACCTTCACTTCTTCATTCCTCTTTTCTCCCGCCTCTGGAGCAACCCCCCCCCCCACCCCCCCCCCCCCCACTCTCTTCAATCCCACTCCTCCCTCCAGGTCTTTAAAACAGCTGTTCACCACCATCCCCCATCCAAAACCTTGATCTTTTCTACCCCCGCTAATTTCACCCCAAATCCACTTTTTTGAAATACCGACTTTTTTTTAAATACTTTCCTTCCTGGAAGTCCAAGCTGTGTCCATGTGCTTTATACCTCCCCCCCCCCCTTCCCATGCCTCCCCCCGCCCCCAAGCCTCCTCCCCCCCCCCCCAAGCCCTCTCCCTCCCCCAGATCTCCCGATGTCCCTGCTCTCCATCTTGTCTCCCACTCCCTTTATCATATTTTTTATTTGTCAGTTTGTCTTTTTGTGATCAATGTTAGCTCTGATGCGAGCCTTGATCTTGTATACAAAAAAAAAAAAAATCGTAACCTTGGAAATCTTATCGTTAACCAACTCATCCACCAAGTTTTGTTCACATCCATCCATAACCTTTTGATATTTCATGCTATATATGGTTTTTAGTCCTATCACTCAATGATGAAGAATCACTTTAAAATTCTCAGATCCAGATATGGATCCGGATCTTCACCAAAATCTAATCATTTCGTTCCTGTCATATACCAAACCTGTCCACCAAATTTCGTCTGAATCCATTCACAACTTTTAGAGATATCCTGTTCACAAACAGACAGACAAACAGGGGTGAAAACAGGTAATAAGTCCACGTGTCTGAGACAGACTTTGTGATGGGGAAAGGAGTGGATGATGTGATCTGAAGTGAGTCTGGTCTTTGGCTCCAGCTCTCTAATGATGGATATGCATTGCCTTTGCTTTTTGGGGAAGACTGTATAAGTTCCCCATTTAGTCTGTGAGATCGGTGTCGAATTTCGAGGTTAGACTACCAAAAAGATTGGCAAGACAACACTGTGTTTTTCATTAGCCTAGTACCTGGAATGTCTAAAAAAAATTGTGATGGACATCTGGGATCCACAGCTAATCACCTTTTTGTGACTATTTTCCAAGATGGCCACCTATTTGTAACATATCTCAGAAAGTTGGCTCAACCTTAAACTGGTTGATCTGAGGCATCTTAAACCTCTGATGAAATGTGTTCAGTATGGAACTTGGCATACGAAAATGGATATGTTATATTGGGGAAATGCCAGGGACAAAGAAAAGGCCCCTTTATATGTATTATGTGCCATGTGGCAAAGTGTAGAAAAGAAGGGACATTACATACAACAACAACAACAACATGCATTTTAAGGCCATTTTCCCTGCGAGAGCGGGGGTTAGCCTTGCGGTCCCCATGACAATCTTCTCCATTTCGCCATATTTTCCGCATCTCTCCTTGTTAACCCCCTTGCCCGCATTTCTTCTTCCACCATCTTTACATAGTTTGTACATTCCATAGCTTGTAGAAAATGCCAATCAATAGAAAAGAAGGGACCTTCAAGAAATCTCATGTGCATGCTGGACTACCCTTGTGTTCTTAGGAAGAACCAATAATGCGAGAGTGTGGTGCTGCGCACACACTACTCGATTGCCAGAGAGGTAGGCCACAACGCGTTGATACAACAAAGAGTCTTTATTCAAAGCTCGCACTTCAGCACTGGGCGGGCTCGAGCTTAGAGCCCGCATATATGTCCCGAGGCCACGCCTTGCCCCCGGGCGTGGCCGATCGGCCGATAGGCGGGGCATGCATTACAGTTCCCCGCCTGGACGTTCGCGCCACCTGCTGGTGCGCTGAATTCTTGTCCCTTGTGTCCGCCACACGCGCCCCCCCAGAATTCCCGCGCACCTGAAGGGTGAGTTTGCGGGGAAGCCGGATGACATGGCTGAAACGCCCCCTGGCGATGCGTGCAGGGCTGGGGGGGTAGCGGGACGGCGGGGCTGGGGGGTGCCGGGGGTCTGACCGCCAGGGGGTGGCCTCAACATGGAGGCAGAGCTGCTTGCGGGGGGTGGTCCAGATCGAGGTGGGCCGGCTTGAGGCGGTCCACGGAGACACGATCCGGGGCACCGCCGATGTCGATGGTGAAATATTTGTCCCCAGTCTCCAACACGCGGAAGGGCCCGTCGTACGGGGGCCGTAGCGGTGCCCGGTGGGCGCCGTGCCGGACGAAGACGTACTCCGCCGTGCGAAGCTCCGGGGCGACGTGGGAAGACGGGCAACCGTGGTGTGCCATCGGCACCGGGGCGAACGTCCGGGCGGTCTCCTGCAGGGTGGAGCGCTGTTGCGCCGCGGACCAAGGAGCTGTGGAGTCGGGGATAAATTCGCCCGGTACCCGCAGTGGTTGCCCGAAGACCAGCTCCGCCGAGGACGCACGCAGGTCGTCCTTGGGCGCCGTCCTGAGGCCCAGCAGGACCCAGGGGAGCCTGTCGGCCCAGCTGCCGTTGCGGAGGCTGGCCCGGAGTGCGGCCTTCATTGAGCGATGAAAGCGCTCGCACAGGCCATTGACCTGGGGTTGGTAGGCCGTGGTGCGGTGTAGTTTGACACCGAGCCCTTGCGCCACCGCGCCCCAGAGCTCTGATGTGAACTGGGGGCCGCGGTCGGACGAGAAGTCCGAGGGGGCACCGAACCGGGCAACCCAAGTGGCGATGAAGGCGTGCGCCACATCAGCTGCAGACGTCGCCGCCAATGGCACGGCCTCCGGCCACCGTGTGGTGCGGTCCACCATGGTGAGGAGGTGTGTGAACCCTCGTGAGGAGGGCAAAGGTCCCACCAAGTCGACGTGAACGTGGTCGAACCGACGCTCGGGCACCGTAAACGGGGCCAACGGGACCTGGGTGTGGCGGTGGACCTTTGCACGCTGGCACGCAAGGCACGTCCTGCCCCAGTCGCGGACGTCCTTCCTGAGGCCATGCCAGACGAACTTCGCCGCGATGAGCTTCTGGGATGCCTTCGTGCCCGGGTGGGACAGGCCGTGGATGGCGTCGAAAACTGGGCGCCGCCAGCCAGCGGACACGATGGGGCGAGGCCGGCCGAGGGAGACGTCGCATAGGAGGGCCGCGCCCGCGGCGTCGAACGGCACCTCGGTGACGCGGAGGCCCGTGACGGCGGTTCGCAAGGCCTGGATGCCAGGGTCGGCGGACTGGTCCTCCGCCATCCGGGTATAGTCGATCCCGAGGTGGACCGCATGCACGACGGACCGGGAAAGGCAATCCGCCACCGGGTTGTCTTTACCCACCACGTGACGGATGTCCATCGTGTACTCGGACACGGCAGAGAGGTGACGCTGCTGCCGTGCCGACCATGGATCGGCGACCTTGGCCATCGCGAACACAATGGGCTTGTGGTCGACGAAAGCCGTGAATGGACAGCCCTCGAGCAGATGGCGGAAGTGTCGGACCGCCAGGTGGAGCCCTAGCAGCTCGCGGTCGAAGGTGCTATAGCGGCGTTCGTGCGGGCGAAGCTGCCGGCTAAAAAATGCCAGCAGCTGCCAAGCACCACGCACCCACTGCTCGTGCACCATGCCCACCGCGTAGTCCGACGCGTCGGTGGTGAGGGCGATCGGTGCATCGGGCGCCGGGTGCGCCAGCATGGTGGCGTTGGACAGGGCCAGCTTTGCGCCCACAAATGCCATGGCCATCGGCTCTGACCAGGCGACGTCACCTTTGCCCGGCTTGCCCCAGAGGGCCTCGTGCAGGGGGCGGAGGAGCTGGGCGACGTGGGGCACGAAGCGGTGGTAAAAATCTACCATGCCCAGGAATTCCTGGAGCCCCTTGATCGTGCAGGGGCGAGGGAAATCCCTGACCGCCTCCACCTTGGCCGGTAAAGGGACGGCCCCGTGCCTGGTGATGCGGTGCCCCAAGAAGTCGATGATGGCGACGCCGAAACGGCACTTTGCGGGGTTGATGATTAGGCCATGCTGGCCCAGGCGTTCGAAAAGCGTGCGGAGGTGGAGCAGGTGCTCCTCCCGGGATGCGCTCATGACTAGGATGTCGTCCAAGTAGACGAAGAGGAAAGGTAAGTCGCGCAAGATGCTGTCCATAAGCCGTTGGAACGCCTGGGCCGCATTCTTCAACCCGAAAGGCATTCTCAGGAACTCGAAGAGGCCGAAAGGGGTGATGACGGCCGTCTTTGGGACATCGCCCGGTTGTACGGGGACCTGGTGGTAGCCCCGGATGAGGTCCACCTTGGAAAACACGGTCGTGTTTGCCAACCGGGTGGAAAAGTCCTGGATATGCGGGACCGGGTAGCGGTCGGGGGTGGTGGCATCATTGAGCCGGTGGTAGTCCCCGCACGGCCGCCATCCCCCGCCGGGCTTCGGCACAATGTGCAGAGGGGAAGCCCAAGCGCTGTTGGAGCGCCGTACGATCCCCAGCCGCTCCAGCGTGGCGAACTCCGCTTTCGCCACCGCGAGCTTCGCGGGTTCGAGTCGGCGTGCCCGGGCGTAGACCCGCGGCCCGACTGTGGGTAGTATGGTGCTACACCCCGTGTTTAATGGCCACCGATGAGGAGGTGGGCCGCCTGAGGGCCGGGAAACTGGCTAGGAGGCAGGTAAAGTCGTCCGCTGCCGGAAGCGTGCAAACTAAACTCGCCGGGACGGAACCTTCCAGCAAGCTGCTTGGCAAGCCGCTCGGTGAGCCGCTCAGTGAGCCGCTCAACGAGCCGCTCAGCAAACAAGCGAGCGAGCTGAAGGTTTCGGCCTGTACGAGACGTCTGCGCTTCACGTCGACCAACAGCCCATGCGCACATAGGAAGTCCACGCCCAGCAAAGCCATTGGCACGCTGGCGGTCATGAACGACCATTGAAAGCGCTGCCCTCCGAACCGCAGTGAGAGGCAACGCTTCCCGAATGTGCGGATGGGTGTACCGTTGGCGGCAAGCAAAGCGGGGCCCCGGCCCGCGGTTTGCTTGTCGGACGTGGAGGCGGGGAGGACGCTTACCTGCGCTCCTGTGTCGCAAAGGAAACGGCGCCTGGACAAGGTGTCCATGATGAACAGGAGGCTGCCGGAATGGCCGACGCTCAGGGCCGCTAATGAGCGCCGGCCCGGTCGTTTCCCGACCCATCAAAAGAGCACGGCGGGTGACACGTTTTAGCCTTGCGGCCGAACCTGGCGTGGTAGTAGCACCAGGTTTGCGGCGGTGACGGCCTCGGCGGCCGTGGTGGTGGCGGCGGTGGTAGTGGGCGGGGCGCAGCAGCGGCCACGAGGGAAGCCGGGGGCGCTGTAGCCTCTGCCCCGGGATCCACTACGGCAGCACCGTAAACCGACCGCGTGTCGCAGGCCCCGAAAAACTTGTCGGCCTCTCCGGCCAGGTCGCGGGGTTCCGTGATTTTGGAACCGCCATAGCGAGGCGCACCTGTATCAGTAGCTGGCAGAGGAAAAGCGCGCGGAGCACGAAATCCGGGCGCTGGTCTCCAAGCAGCGACAGCATGTAATCCATCCGGACGGATGGTTGTGTGTCGCCGAGGGCGGGAAGGTCCAGGAGGCGGTCGGCCCGTTCGATCTCCGTGAGCCCGAACGTGGCGAGGAGGAGATGTTTAAGCGCCTCGTACTTGTTGTCGCCCGGCGGGCGCTGAAGGATGGACACAACTCGGGCGGCAGTGCCGGGCCCGAGGGCGGCGACCACGTGGTAGTACCGGGTCTCGTCCGCGGTGATGCCTCGAAGCTGAAATTGGGCTTCGGCCTGCACAAACCAAACGTCGGCCTGTGCTTCCCAAAACTCCGGGAGTTTGACGGCGATGGCGTTGGTAACCATGGCGCGTTCGGTGGTCAGCAACGGCTGAACCAATCGGGGTCACCAGTGTGGTGCTGCGCACACACTACTCGATTGCCAGAGAGGTAGGCCACAACGCGTTGGTACAACAAAGAGTCTTTATTCAAAGCTCGCACTTCAGCACTGGGCGGGCTCGAGCTTAGAGCCCGCATATATGTCCCGAGGCCACGCCTTGCCCCCGGGCGTGGCCGATCGGCCGATAGTCGGGGCATGCATTACAGTTCCCCACCTGGACGTTTGCACCACCTGCTGGTGCGCTGAATTCTTGTCCCTTGTGTCCGCCACAATAGAAACGTTAATGGACGTTTGTTCCTCAAACAAAGGTTGCTCACAAAACAAACAAACAAAACAAATAAAGGGTTGCTCTACATCTGGCAAATAAAATACATTTGCTTCTTCATGCAGCCATATTAATCAAATTGGCGCCCCTTTCCATGAACTTTTCTAGAGCATTACTTGGTCTCATTCGGCCAGAGAAGTGACAGAATTGATGTTGTATTTTTATGTATGCCAAGAGCATTCAATCAAAGCTGCTGAACATGTTCATCTCATTTCTGATCATTCAGCCATCATCATTATCAGACAAATCATGTTCGTCCTGTTGAACAACATCATCAACTTCCATGTTGGAGCATGTGGGCAACTTGCATGCTGCTGTGCATTTAAGTCCATTGATGATGCAAGTGCAGCAAGTGCAGGTGCAGCTTCCCCTTCCTAAGAACTATTTTTTAGGTAGTAGGTTGTAGACAGCAACCGCTCAGGGTGGTACTACCGTCCTGACTTAGTAGCGTTAAAGTGGTGCCCGGAACCATCTTACACTCGCCGTGTCAGGATTGGTGATCTTACTTTCTGTCTCACTCAAACTTCAGCTTCCGGGCTAGCTTCAATCTCTCTTTCTCGCAAAGAAACACCATACACTTTTCATCATACACTTTTATTCTCTTTTATTTAAGGCCCAGCCTCGATGAGGGCAATATAGTCCGTGCCTGGAGCCTCTAACATTTAAAAAAAAAACGTCAGATGTCTGCCAAGATTGAGCACACTTGCATGACATCAGACAGAGAACGACTTCTGAAGCTGGGGAACCTGTCATCCACTTGACATCTGGGCTGCCGTCTCTGCTTGCTGTCCATCCATGTCCTTTGATCAGGTTGGGAATATCTGAACAGTTTATCAACTCCTTCGCCAGGTGACAGCCAGATGATAGTTTGCTTGACGTGTGTGTTGTAGAAGTGTGTCTTTCAAATGGCAGAATCTGTCCAGACTCGATTTCTCCTCCTCTGTTGCTAGTCCAGCAGAATTGTGAAAAAGCATGTTGTAGCGTCATTATGAAGTTTTTTTGTTGATTCATTATCTCTGAGCTATCCTGAATCAGAATCAGGCGGGTGCCAGACTGGCACCCTTGAGGAAATTTTTTTAGAGGCAAAAAACAAAATGGCCGCCACTGATTTCCGATGAATTTTGTTTTGTGCAATATCTTCAATATCTACCAACTTCTAACAACTCTAATAACTTCAACAAGACACTAACCAAGAAAGTGACCCTGATTACTTCAACCAAAAAGAGCATCAAGGTGGATGGAAGACTTGTGTATGATACCGAATTGATCTACACCCGAGTTATATGTCTCCAACAGTACAGAGATATAAATATCAAAGATGTCCTCTCTTACGAACTGTCCCCTGTGCCAACCTCCTTGTTTGATGAGAGCGGCGTGATGCGGGCTCAGTCCTGAAGACGAAACTCCAAGTTCAGCAATCAAGTCGAACCCAAGTTGTTCCAGATGCTGTCATCATCGATGGATGCGCTTTGCTATGGACAGTACACTGGCCCACAAATGGTACAGTTAAGGATTATGTGATCAACTTCATAGGAACCATTAAGTACCATTTTCGAAGCTACGTCTTTTCGAAGCTGTTCCATGCGCTCACGCTTTCGAAGCTAAGTAATCTTTCACAATTGTGTTTTTGTCGAGACTGTATCTATCTTTTGGTGTGTGTACCTATAGCATATCTTTAGGAAAATTTTCGGTGCTAATTTTTCGTGCATGTATACACAATCGTCGGTTAATGCATATCGAGTATTCTGAGGCCTAGTACTCATAGGCTTAGGCTACCGTACCGTCTCCGACCTTGTGGTTTTGTTTTTCTCTCAGCGGTTCGTCGAATGCGCTGCAATTATTTTCGTTCTCTGTTTCGTCCCAGTCGTTCACCCCATACCTCCTTGTTTAATATCTCTACTCAAAAAAAAAAAACCCCAAAAAATATTTCCTTCTCAGGTCTTATTCGTTTATTTGTTGTTCTTATTTGTTCGTTCGTTCTTCGTTCACGTTGTTCGCGATCACATGGTTAGAAATGTATAATCTCTCCCCTGAACAACTATTTTCTCTCATATATTATAACACCTTTTTCTTCTTCTCCTACAAAAGGATGCTTTCGTCTTGCTCACCAAATTTATTCATTCCAAAAAATAATAATAATACCATCTCTTACAGTTCCTCTTTTCTACATTCCCTAAACTCTCCAGAACTCCACCCCTCCTTCAGCTTCCTCAAACGTATTTTTGACTCGAAGGTCTCAAACTCATTTTGCAAAAAATGTTCGTTTCCCATGAATCGTCCACTTTTAAAAATCCAATCTCACCCCTCCCCTCCAAATCTTCCCCATCCCCCCTTCCCTCCAAAACTTCCCCATCCCCCCTCCCCTCCAAAACTTCCCCATCACCCCTCCCCTCCAAATCCTCCCCATCACCCATCCCTTTCAAATCTCCCCCCTTGCCCCTTCCCTCCCCTCCCTCCTAAACTCCCCCCACACCCCTCCCCTCCGAGACTCTCCCTCGCTCCTCCCCTCCTAGACTCGCCTCTCACCCCTCCTCCTCAAAGCATCCTCCCTGCTTCTTCCCCCTTCCAACTTTCACCTTCATCTCCCCCAACCTTCTGCCTCGCTCTTCCCCCTCCTCAAATAACACCTCACTGTGCCTCACCCAATCTCCATCAAACCTTTTGTCTGCCCCATTCTTCCCTTTCTCCAAGCTATTCTGAAATCTCTGAAATCTCTGACACACCTTCAACAGCTCTCCCGACCTCTTCCTCCTCTTCCACATCTTACCCTACCCCTCCCCCCCCCCCCCTGTTCTGTACCCGATGCTCCCCCTTCCTCTTCATTAACGGTATGGACCTCAAACATCCGGGGCCTTCGCTCAAACTTGACTGATCTCTCCATACAGGTTGCTTCTGACAAACCAGATGTGATCTGCTTAACAGAAACTTTCCTCCTTCATGATGTCTCTGATGCCTTGGTATCTCTCCCAGGTTACTCCCTCCTCCGGTATGATAGACCTGAGCCTCGTCCTGGAGGTGGGGTTGCTATCTTTATAAAAAACTCTCTTCCTCACTCGCCCTCCACTGCCCTCTCTCCACCTCACCCCCAGGAATACCTTTGGCTACGGCTTCCCCTTCGCTCCCACCTTTTGTTCATATGTGTGTTGTACCGTCCACCAAACAGTGATGACTCCATCTACATCTCGCTGTCTGATAATATCGACCAACTTCTATCTACCCATCCCAACTCTCTCTTCCTCATATGTGGTGATTTCAATTGTCACCATGCCAGTTGGCTGGGTGTGGGTACCTCTCTCACCAGCCATGGCTCTTCAGCAAAGGACTTCTGCGACTCACTGGGACTGACTCAATCTGTCAATTTCCCGACCTGGATCCCAGTCAACGGAGCATGTTCTCTTCTGGACTTGGTTATGACTAACTTCCCTGAAAATATCTGCTGCTCTTCTTCTGCTCCAATCGGCTCATCTGATCATGTGCTTGTCAAAGTGGACATCTCTCTGACCATTCTCAGAGAGCCTCCTCAGCGTCGACGAGTCTGGCATTTCACTCAGGCCAACTGGCACGGTCTTCAAGCAGCCATCAATAATCTGGACTGGTCTCCCATCTCTACCGCCTCTGACATCAACTCATCCTGGGAATTCTTTCAAAGTAAATTGCTCTCTCTCATGCACAGATTTATCCCATCTCGTCTTCAGTTGTCATACCCTTCCTCCCATCCATGGTACACGGAATCTTGTGGTGAGGCTGTTGCCCTGAAACAACTTGCTTTCGTCTCCTGGAAAGCAAATCCAACGGAAGGAAACCTCATTTCCTTTCACAAAGCCCGAAACAAGTGTGTGTCCACCCTCAGGAGAGCCAGGAAACAATATCTCACCGTTCTCCAGACCGAACTCTCTTATCTGTCTCCCTCTTCCAAATCCTGGTGGCGTCTGGTCAAATCTGTTTCTGGTGTTTGTTCCCCCTCCATCCCCTCCCTCACCTCAAATGGCTTAACGGCTAACTCCGCATGTGAAAAAGCTGAATGCCTCACCTCTGTTTGCCTCTAAATCTTGTGTCCCAAACCCATCCCTCTCTGTACCCACCGTACCCAGTCGTACCCAGCTGCTCCTGGACTCTGTGTCCTTTCCTCCTGACAAGGTGGAAAAGTTTCTGTCAGCCCTCGACTCTGATTCTGCTCAACTGGTCCTGAAGGCATCAGCCCACGGGTCCTAAAATCATGTTCTTCCGCTCTTTAACTCCCTCTTTCTGTTCTCTTCACCCTCTCTTTTGCTCAAGGTCATCTGCCATTTGCTTGGAAATCAGCCAACATCACCGCTTTGCACAAAAAAGGTGCAAAAACAGATCCTAGCAACTACAGACCAATCAGCCTTCTCCAAATTATCAGCAAAGTCATGGATTCCATCATTGCTTCAGATATGAAATCTTTCCTCTTCTCCAATGGCTTGATCTCTGATCATCAATTTGGTTTCAGACCTGGTCACTCTACTCTGGACATGCTGCTTCTGCTTTCTCAACAATGGATGGAGGTCCTCAACGCCAAACAGGAAATTAGAGCTGTCTCCCTTGACATTTCACGTGCCTTCAATACGGTATGGCACCCTGCTCTGCTCACCAAACTCTCCTCCTTTGGTATCCATGGAAATCTCCATGCATGGCTGGCGGACCTCCTCTCTGGTCGTAGTCAACGTGTGGCGCTGAATGGGTTTCTCTCATCTCCTCTTCCTGTTCAGGCTGGAGTTCCCCAAGGTAGTGTTCTGGGCCCTGTGCTTTTTCTGGTCTTCATCAATGATCTCTCTGACTCTCTTGAAAATCCTCTCTATCTCTTTGCTGACGACTCTACTCTCTGTCGCTCCATTCCTCATCCCTCAGATCGGCAGTCTGCAGCCTCCTCACTCTCTGCAGACCTGGACAAAATCACAGACTGGGCAAACAAATGGAACATGTCTTTCAATCCTGATAAATCTCACACTCTTATGATGTCTCTCCGAAAAGACCGACTGGACAACCCTCCCATCCACTTTCTGAATAATCCTCTCCGAGAAGTTCTGTCACTCAAGCTTTTGGATCTCACTATTTGCTATGATCTTTCCTGGGAAAACCACATTTCAAATCTGGCCTCCAAAGCCAGTCGCCGACTGTGCATCCTCCGTCGTGCGAAGTCCTTCCTTGGCACACCTGAGCTCCTCACCACATACAAAGCTTTCATCCGCAGCTCTATGGAATACTGCTCTCCCCTCTGGTCTGGTGCTCCTGCCTCACACCTAGCTCGTCTTCACGCTGTTGAAACCAAAGCGTTCAGAATCATTGGAATCTCCCGCGATGAAGCTAACTCCAAGGGCCTTTCACTCACTCACCACAGGCAGGTTGGTGGTCTTTCCATCTTCTACCGACTCCTCTCTGGCCTTGCCCCCCCAGCTCTCTCTGGGCTCTGTCCCCCAAATATTCCTACAGGTCGCACAAGATCTGCCTGCAACCCTCTTATGGTTAAACTGCCAAAATCAAGACTTTCTGCTCACCTTCACTCCTTCATTCCTCTTTTCTCCCGCCTCTGGAACAAACTCCCTCACTCTCTTCAATCCCACTCCACCCTCCAGGTCTTTAAAACAGCTGTTCACCACCATCTCTTATCCTCCCCCATCCAAAACCTTGATCTTTTCTACCCCCGCTAATTTCGGTCCCCTTTTGTTTAATACCTCTCCCTCCCCCCCCCCCCCCTTCCCACGCCTCCTCCCCCCAAGCCCTCTCCCTCCCACACTTCTCCCTGCTCTCAAATGTTGTGGTTGTGTGCTTCCCCTTCTCTCCCCATCTTGTCTTCCGCTCCCTCTTTTTGTATATTTTGTTTGTCTGGTTGATTTGTTTGTGAAATAAATGTTAGCTCTTTCACGAGCCTCGATTCAGTATCCAAAAAAAAAAAAAAGAAAGAAGTTTTTTAAAATGTTGTGACGTATACCTGATTTTCGACAGGTACATCAAATGCAGCACAAAGCAAATGACAAGATCCAGTCGTGCAGGTCATGATGCAAGTCGAAAACATCAGTTCAACTTACACACAACACTTCCTGCACAAAAAGTAGTCCTCAATGTAGCCTACAACAAAATACAACTGATCGATGTGTTATGTCAGTATCTAATGACCCACATTCAGAACAACCAGAACAAACTAGTTATCACCGGAAAAGATCCAACACCAGTACAAACATGGAACAATTCCATTCTCGGGAGACGGGATCTGAAAACACAACATGAAGAAGCAGATGTCATCATCATCCATCATTTAGTCCAAATAGTGTCAGGTATCAGTGAGGACTCGCACATCAAAGTTGTCTGCGACGATACAGATGTCTTTGTCCTGCTGCTTCATTTCTACCTCAAGGAAAAGATGACTGTGAATATCAGCATGGAGAGTCCATGTGCTGGGAGGGACAACATAGACATACGGCAGACAGCACTGAAACACAAAAGTATTGCAAAATATCTACCTGCTGCACATGCTCTGACCGGATGCGATACTGTGTCGTATTTATTTGGCATTGGAAAGGCCACAGCATTGAAGGTACTAATGAGAGGACATCACCTCACCTCACTTGATCAGATGGAAGCAGACAAGGAAAAGATGATATCTGAAGCAACTACTTTTATTGCTGCCTGTTATGGTTCCAAAGTGGAAGGTGATATGGCCACACACCGGTATCATTTGTGGAAGTCAAAGATGGCCAACTCTAAGATTACATCTGCTCCAAAATTAAAGTCGTCGCCCCCATCACATGATGCCTTTGTTCAGCATGTACAACGTGCTCATTATCAAGTATTGATATGAAAATCAGCCACTCAGCCAGACCCTCCAAACTTTTTTTTTTTTTTTTTTTTTGGACCCCATTCGGTACGGATGGCAAGAAGGTGAGGACGGTGCAACTTAGTGTCCAACCACACTCCCACCCGATGCGTCTGCTGCACCGGTCACCATTCTGCAGCTGATTAAGCGTGGATGCTCCACCAGTCGGCCCTGTTCTACAGGGAAGTGTGGTTGTGTGGTGGCACAGATGTCATGTTCGATATTTTGCAGTTGCAGTGGTGAATCATTCTGCTGCAACGAACAGACAAGGGCAGTAGCTGCTTATCAGGACGAAGATGATGAAGATTGAACATTGTGTAAAACATTAATAAGGATGCATGTTGCTCCAAACAAAGTTATTATTTGTCAGTCTGAAAATAAAAGTAAATTTCAAAATCATAGACTTGTTTTGTCCACTTTTTGTTTGAATTGTTATGTTTATTTACAACGCAAGTTTTACTCGACAAAATCCATGGTCATTGTCAACTGTCCACATGTATCCAAATATATTTGCGTAAAAAGCACAATCCAATATCTATCTATAATTCCAGTAATCTCTGTGTGTGTGTGTGTATGTCTGTGTGTTTGTCTGTGACCGCTGTTTCTCGACAACCACGGGTCCGATATACTTTAAACTTGCCAGGTATATTGCTGGGGACCTGAGGATGTGCCTTTTCAAGGTTTCATATTAATCGGACAAGTAGTTACCGAGCTATGGCGATTTCTTTACCAAACTCCGCAAGCCGTTCGCTTTGGACCAAACCATTTCATGTAAATAGAGGGGGGGGGGGGGGATTGTCACCGTACTCGCAAGCCGTTCGCTTTGGACCAAACCATTTCATGTAAATAGAGGGGGGGGGGGATTGTCACCGTACTCGCAAGCCGTTCGCTTTGGACCAAACCATTTCATGTAAATAGAGGGGGGGGATTGTCACCGTACTCGCAAGCCGTTCGCTTTGGACCAAACCATTTCATGTAAATAGAGGGGGGGGGGATATAATTTTAGATATATATATAGTACGGGCATGCCCTAGTAATAACCAAATGCATTAATAATTGCGAATAAGTTACTTCAGCTGTCATAAATACATATTTAGTTGTGACTGTTATTGTATTAATATTTGAAGGTTCATCAAATTCAATTTCTAACAAGAAGTTATCAATGGAACTGCAAAATAGCCTTTTTATATAGGGAAATGGCGGCCATCTTGAAAATATGATACAGGATAAATATATACACCTTTAATCTTATCATTATCGGATTCCGTGACAATGAAAACATAGAAGTAGACACCAAAATTGTGTTTATGAGTGCATTAGAAGTGAAGATATTGGCAAAAACAGAATTTATCGGGAAGTCGTGGCGGCCATTTTGTTTTTCGCCTCTAAAAAAAAAATCCTCAAG
The DNA here is from genome assembly GCF_964187855.1 of Myxine glutinosa. Lineage (NCBI taxonomy): Eukaryota > Metazoa > Chordata > Myxini > Myxiniformes > Myxinidae > Myxine > Myxine glutinosa. The sequence continues at coordinate 33,703,044 of NC_136270.1, read as the reverse complement.
GGTGCCAGTCTGGCACCCGGCTGATTATGCTTCAGGATAGGTCAGAGATGATGAATCAAGCAAAAAACTTCATAATGACGCTCAAGCGCGCTTTGCCTTGAAATGGCTGTTTGGCATCTGGACGATGCAGAACATTTGGTATCACAGCTCATTGGCTCCATTCACTTTTGTGTTGCGGCAGCAACGCTGACATGTAAATTATTGAACGATGTTGAAAACCTAATTTGGAATGTCCCAGTTGGCACCGAGTGCATCGAATGCTTCTCCAAACTTCTGATCATGTGAGAGAATTTTCAAGGCTTTCAATTTCCCCTGCATGGCAAATGTGCTGACAGTATCACATCCGGTCCATGGATGAAGTCCCAGTAAGGCCTACACACATCTCATCCCAGTGCTGCATCCACTTTTGTAATGTCAACAGCCCTGATTGAAGATTTGGTTCCACACCATATGAAGATTTCGCTGTTTATCATCTCCGCTTGGTCCGAGGTAAATGACGAAGACATCAAAGTCTTCTGTGACACAAATCAATGCTGGGTAGCTTTTTGCAGCATGTTTGGCATGCAAAAGAAGGTGCATATCGGCCTCTTCTTTATTGGATTGTAGACCATCAATTTATTACCAACCTCCTTGTGCAAGCTCCAAGCACAGGGCTCCACACATGCTCCCTTCTCCAAGCTTTTGTCTTCTATCCTGATCTTTCCAGCTCTCTCCTAGAAAAGCAGCGAGCTTGTTCTTGCTCTCTGTACAAGCCAAGAGGCAGCTCCAATTCTTTATCTTGTGTCCTGGGTTTCATCTTGATGAAGGAATCATGATAAACACACTCAGCAGCTTTGAGCGAATGCTCTTGGTATACATCAAATACAACATCAATCCTGTCACTTCTCTTGCTTGCATGAAGGATCTGTGCAAATACATGATCAGAGGATTCATTGAGTGTGCAATTCTCACCCTGAAGTTTCTGGATGAGTCCCATTGCATCAATAAGTGCAGCACACGGACGAGGTACTTCCTCCGCTGGTGATACTTTGCTCTCTAGTTGATACTAGGTGTTTCAACAGAACGGCTTCATTCATTGTCTTCATAGTGCAATTGCCCAAGGCAAAGAGCAAAGAAGGTAACATAGGACATCGCACATTTCAAGTTTTCTGTTTTGGGCAATGAGGACGATGTTCCCAAACAATCTTCGATCAGCTTTCAAGAGACTATTTCTTTATTTGTATTTTTGACTGTTTTCTTTCTCATCTCACTGAAGGAGTTCCCTTTAAGCTTCTTTGTTGTGTCATGGAAAGAGTGACTCTTTCGAAGCCGCTGCTCTTGGAAATATTTATATGCCTCTCCTTCTAAATGCAATTCAGTTTTGTCCATGGCGAAGCACCAAAGATGGGGAGATGCAGAAAATAGGGCAAAATGGAGAAGATTGTCATGGGGTCCGCAAGGCTATCCCCCGCTCTAGCAGGTAAAATGGCCTTAAAATGCCTGTTGTTGTTGTTGTTGTTGAAGCACCAAAGAATGTTTTGAATGCATGAAAGGTGAAGACACTAGTCAACCTCTCGGTCTGCTCGACGAAGTCCAAGGTCAATGTCCATGTATGTCATCCATAATGTTGCATGTGGACCTCTGTCACATCATGAAACGTCCAGGTAAGAGATGAACATTTCAAAACTCCTCTTGCATTATTCGTTTGTCAAAGAAGCATCATGTGTTGCATGATTTATATTGTGAAGAAGCTTGTACAATACACCGATTGAGTCATACATGTTCGGGAGATCTTCGGCGTGATTGGTTTGGAGCCATTCTTCAAATCCTCTCCAGGCTAACTTCACCAGAGCTTCATAAGTCAGATAATGAAGACGGACAGCTCTGTTGTACTGGTTTCCATTCAGAACTTTGCTGATTGACCCTTCGGCAATGACTCCTGACTCCACAGCCACGTCACAAAGTTCAGCCTCACCAAACATCTTGCCAATTGTCGACATCAAGTTGCAGATTATGTCGATGTTCCCCATCATCAGCACAATGTTTCCAAATTTCTCTGGGTATCTCCATGCAACTTCTGTTGCTTTTGCAAGCAATGCCTGATCAAGGATCACTGCAATATATTCAAGGTGCAAAGATGATTTGATGGACATGGATTGAAGCAACATTTCCTGCACAGTTGACATTTCTGTAATACTGAAGGTTTGTCAGTCCTGTTACTCCATGAGCCAGACCAGATTTGACTACCGAAGAATGGCAAGAAGCACCTCCACTGCTAAGAACCTTTTTGTTCTTAATCATCTTGAGTTTCATATGCCTCAGATCAACCAATTAAAGGATACAGCCAACATTCTGAGATATGTTACAAATAGGTGGCCGTATTGGAAAATGGCCACCAGAAAGGTGTTTAGCTGTGAATCCCAGACGTCCATTAACTTTGTTAAGACATTCCAAGTACTAGGCTAACTGAAAAAACACAGTGGTGACTTGCCAATCTTTTTGGTAGCCAAATCTAGTCTGGCTCATGGACTAATTGTGGGAATGGCTATCTGGGTGGAAAAGGCAAGATACCTGCTGCCTCACTGTATACTTCAATGTACCATACATGGCATCTTTCCATCTTTACGAGACGATGGATTTTCAACGGCCTTAAGAAGAGTTTCTTCATCTTGAAGTACATTTTCTGCGATGGCTAAAGAGTCCAATTCTACTTTAATAGACCTTCACACAAATGTCACATCTGTGGTCTCCAGGTGGTAGACTTTGATTGGTACTGTACTTCCTGCACTCACTTGATGTGGAGTTGGTGAAGTAATATCATGTCATGGGTTAGTGTTCCGGCCTAGAGCTTTGTCACCAATTATCCCTTCTTTCACGTACCAAGCACAGGATATAGATCAGGAAAGCTTGAGACATGAGGGAATTAACTTGTGTATTTGAGGGAAAGTACAAGTCCTTGTGAAACAACTCAGCACAGTCTCTCCAGCAAGGAAATACTGGTGATAGATGATTCGTCTTAAAAGGAGACCAGGCCAGTCTGCCTTGATTGTTGAATCGTTTGATTTATATCCTATCCCAACCAGCATATTTTTTTATGGTTTAAAAAAAATTAAATCCTCAGTTAATGTTCACTAGTTGCTACCAAGGATATGTATACGGGGAAATCTCCGATGATGAAGAAAATTATTGGAATCCCCCATGATGAAACTGAGTTTACGGGCCAATCACTTACACATCATGGACAGGTTGGTGGTCTCTTTGTCTTCTACCGCCTCTTTTCTGGTCTTCCACTATCTGCCTTTTCCGTGCTTTCCCCCCTCAACCCCTCCTGGGTTTCTGTAGGGTGCACACGGTCTGCCAGCAACCCCCGTTTGGTAAAACTTCCAAAATTCAGGCTCGCTACTCACCTCCACTGATTTGTACCGGGTACCTCTTTTTTCTGCCTGTGATAACCCCATTTTGGTGAAACTCACAAAATCCAGGCTCGTGGCTCACCTCCGCTCATTCGCACCTCTTTATTCTGCCTATGAAACTAACTTCCTCAATCTCTCGAATGTCATTCCGCCTTCCAGGGATTCAAGACAGCTGTTCACCACCATCTCACATCATCCCTTAACCATGACCATTATATTTTCTACCCCATTAACCCTCCCCCAGCCCACCTCTTTCTGGGCTTCCAGTTTTTCCTTCTACTTGTTCACCCCCTGTGTCCTCCCGTCACTTTCATTCTTCCCCACATCCATTATTTCTCCAAGTCTCCCTCTAGTTTGTCTTTCATCCCTGCTGTTGGTGTGTCCCCCCCCCCCCTTTCTACTGTTCTTTTCGTTCCGTTACATCCTGATCCATTCTTTGATCTAGCTCATCCACGAGCCTTGACACTATATACAAAAACAAATCGTATAAAGTTAAAGAATTAAACACTGAGCACTGTATAAATTACCATAAAATCTGAACATTTCATAGTTCATCGATCAATTGTCAGAATAAACAGCCGATGATGAACTTTTGCATCAATGCAAATGAAAGAGGCAAAAACCTAAGCAAAACAAGATTATCAATTAAAGGAGGGAAATGTTTGTCAGTCGACTAAGTCGAATATATAGCTCAAATCAAAAGTCGAATATATAGCTCAAATATATGCACAATTGCTTTATTAGTTTACACAGTACTTGACATACAGCATACAATCAGACTCCGGTGTAATTCAAGCTGATCCTCATTTACAGAAACACAAAGTCCCAGCACATCCTTTGTAGCGTGAGTCGCTCAGACTGGTCCTCAGCAAATCCCGTATTATACACGGCAAATTAATTAAGCGTATTTTTTATCCGACAGTAAAAAAAATGTCAGGTCTTTTTGTACCACATGACACTCAGAAAATACCCGCTAATACACACGTCGTCAATGTCACTCCTGCAACCCTGAAGCTAACAACCGAGTCGTCAGGGTGACCACGAGGAATTAACTTATCGATTCTTGCGGGGGACGCGGCCCTTGCTCATTCAAATCACATCACATCGGCATCAGGTGTAATACGACAATTATTGTCGAAGTACAATATTTAAAAAAAAAAGTTTTCGGTCCATCGTCGCTGATGCGAATGCGGCGGACAGTTCCACCTCTCGATTGTTTGAAAGTTCCCACTGACCCACGATTCAAGTACTCATCAAAATTAGTACATCCACTGCATAGATCACTCACGGCTTAATTTGGTTGCAAAGATAAAAGGCACATCCATTTGCGCGCGAAGATAAGGTGAGCTCGAATCAGAGGCTCAGTTCACGCATGGCTTGATGTCCTGGTAAGGTGCGTGCGGCTGGTAATATGAACTCATGGCGCCAGGTGAGTGCAGAGCTGCCGCTCCGATGGAGTTGAAATTAAAAACGAAGTCCTTTTGGTCACAGAGTCCCGGCGAGTGCCCAGAGTAGCGTGAGTGCAGGCCACCTGTGGGGAACAGCGCCATCATGAGTTCGGTATTGAGGTCGAGTATGGGTGTTGCGGTTGTGTGTGAAGTGTACAGAGCAGGAGATGTGCACAGGGGTGGCAGTTATGCGATGGTCGGGTGTACGTGGGTGGTCAGTGCACGTGTGTACATGAGTGGGGTAGAGGCGACGGGATGAGGGCTATTTAGAAGGCCCAAAAATGGTGTGCGAGTTGAAGTGTGGGTGATGGCTTTCAAGCAGCAAACACATCATTCAATAATTGTCTACATGACTTGTACTACATACTATTATGACTATGTGGGGTCACTTAAAAAATAATAATAATAAAGGCCACAAGCGTTATATAATATTCAGTTATGCAATTACATTTCCCCTTCCTCGATACAATATTACATTTTATACTCAACCTCGTTTAACAAAGTAAATAAATGTCTGACTAAGTTTGTCAAAAGGACACATCAAGTCTCATCTAACATGTTTTCCCAACTTTCCTGCCCGTCCATCACTCTTCCACACTCCCTCCCCCCTTCTCTGCTCCTCCCCAACCAAACTTTCAAGAGGGAAATGCGACATGGCATAAAATGTTCAGAAGTCACCATGAGGACAAACAAAGTTTGCTGATTCATACCAGAAGCAAGTCATGGCCATCTGTTAATTCCATATGCAAATATTATGTACAATTTTGACCTCCGACCATCACTATATGCTCTCCATGTACCCCTTCCCTTCCCCTCCTCTTACTCGTATCTTCTCACAAATTTATTTCCTTTCTTTTCCTCTTTAAATCATCATGTTCCATAATCCTGGCGTTGGCTTATAGGTTAAAGTGGCTGGTTTAAAAAACTCGGGTCTCGAGTTCAAGCCCCTTCCGTTGAATTAACACCAGGCTGCTAGAATCAGCCTGTCGTCCTTCCGAGGTCGGCAAAATGACCGAGTACTCGGTACCACCGAGCTGGCAAGGGGGCACTGCATCAACGGCACAGCCGCTTCCCCAGAAAATGATGCAGCCAAACGCTACATGCGCATAAAGAAATCACGTTCCATTCCCGATGCAGAGCGTCGGTTCTGCCGAAGCAGTTACTAGGCTCCAATCCTGGTCGGGTCACAATTCCGACTCAGGAAGTCAGAGTGGGAATTTGGAATTTCTTCATGGTGCTGGCGATCGCTTGCCTTCTCTTTGTGAAGGACACAAGGGGGTCCACCAACTAATGCCGGCGGACGGGACGTCCAGTTTAACATCCATCGAGGGACGGCACACACATTGATGTCTGGATGACATCCAGATGGGATGACAGTCTATAGCTGGGTCGGGATTCGAACCCAGGGTAGACAGCTTAGTTATTCTCATTTCATCATTTGCATTTTTCTCAATTTGGTTCTCCCAACCTCCTGGAAATATCTCCCACCCACCCCCAACCTCTTCTACGTGGTGCTCATTGACTAACGGAAGTTAGATTCCAAACCAAATACTGCGTCATTCATACAGGAATCAAAATGAACACGAGGATTTTAGGTTGTCCATACCAAAGGTAAACGGGAAAACCCAACAGACTTAAATCGCAGTCGCGGATTGACATAGTAGAGATAATAAAGAATTCATATCATATCAATTTTAAAACTAAATAGATTCTTCAATGCTCATTTCAGTTTTAAAAAACAATTTAAATCATCACAATTTAAATTGTCTGTCTACACCAATTCCTTCATCCCAGAAAACGAAAGCTCCAGGCGACCACGACAACGTTTCCACCTTTTGGTAACAAACGCCATCAGGTCACTGCAGACGTTAATGCATTCTTTTTAATCTCCCAGAGGCAAAGTTTTACGTGTGCCTCAACACCTGTGTCTGCCCAATTCCTTGAAGATGATTCAAGCCAATCAGTATTATAGGCTCATGTTGTCAGGATTTCTATTTCCTCTACAACATCGAGACTCGTAGAAGAGCAAGGTGACGGAGCGTAGGAACTGGCGAGGCAGCGCGGATACCTACACCTACGATCTTCATCCTAGTAATTTGCTTCTGTCCCGTTCCCGCCTCCCATATATACACCGGTTTATGCCTGTTCAGTATTAGCAATACCTTAACCATCTACATGCATTTTAGATGCTCCGCAACCAGTGGCACAATGAAGTAGCGGCGTTCTTCGGGGCTCGAGCCCTCCCAGCCATAGACGAGATTACAATTTTGTTAGCCCGTCCACCTGTGTGTGTATGTGTGTCTGTGTGTGACCCCAGGGCATAACGTTTTTCCAAATTCAAACTTTTGTCATCAAATTTTCAACAAAACTTTATAATGAGAATATGGAGAACACCGATTAATATAATCAGACTCTCACCCCGACCCCTTGATTTTGGACTGTAGCATTTTCTGTACCTCTGTTACTTGGCAGGTACCTCTTAAGGAATATTCTGGATGCGCTCCTGTCCACAAGGTACTATCTCTGGATATAGAAAGAAACAGCTAACACGCGTTGGATAGACATACCTGCCTCACGGCGGAAACGTTGTCGTTCATTAGACGTTTACAGCTATTTTTGTTCGAGTGTAAAACGTTGCAACATTGCCAGACTCTCACCCTATATAAACCGTACTCTCAAAAAAGATCTAAGTGGTGTACAACTATGCAGAAATTCTGCATGACGTGTACCAATTACTTAGAATATTGCTACTACCTTGCGCGTGCGCGAAGCCAACAGCGTGGTTAAGCATTGGTTCACTTTGTCTGTCTATTTGTGGACAGACGTCAGTTTATGATGGAGAAGCTACGTAACTTCCGTTGAATGATATATATTTGGAACACTAATCGGAATATGAATGGGAACACGAAGCTGCAGCTTTGCAGTAGATTGGCTCTGAATTTGGCAAATTGTACGGTCTTGTCCGGAGCGAGGTTTTTTTTTTTTTTACGTTCTTTTTTAAGGAGTAAGGTTGTTGTTTTTAAAGAGTAAGGTTTTCTTTTTAAGGAGTAAGGTTTTCTTTTAAGGAGTAAGGTTTTATTTTAAGGAGTAAGGTTTTTTTCTTAAGGAGTAAGGTTTTTTTTTTAAGGAGTAACGTTTTTTTTAAGGAGTAAGGTTTTTTTTTAAGGAGTAAGGTTTTTTTTTAAGGAGTAAGGTTTATTTTTAAGGAGTAAGGTTTTTTTTAGGAGTAAGGTTTTTTTTAAGGAGTAATGTTTATTTTTAAGGAGTAAGGTTTTTTTTTAAGAAGTAAGGTTTTTTTTTTTTAAGGAGTAAGGTTTATTTTTAAGGAGTAAGGTTTTTTTTAAGGAGTAAGGTTTTTTATTTGAGGAGTAAGGTTTTTTATTTAAGGAGGAAGTTTTTTTTTTTAAGGAGTAAGGTTTAGTTTTAAGGAGTAAGGTTTATTTTTAAGGAGTAAGTTTTTTTTTTTAAGGAGTAAGGTTTATTTTTAAGGAGTAAGGTTTATTTTTAAGGAGTAAGGTTTTTTTTAAGGAGTAAGGTTTTTTTTAAGGAGTAAGGTTTTTTTATTTAAGGAGTAAGGTTTTTTTTTAAGGAGTAAGGTTTATTTTTAAGGAGTAAGGTTTTTTTTAAGGAGTAAGGTTTATTTTTAAGGAGTAAGGTTTATTTTTAAGGAGTAAGGTTGTTTTTTTAAGGAGTAAGGTTTATTTTTTAAGGAGTAAGGTTTATTTTTAAGGAGTAAGGTTGTTTTTTAAGGAGTAAGGTTTATTTTTTAAGGAGTAAGGTTTATTTTTAAGGAGTAAGGTTTTTTTTTAAGGAGTAAGGTTTCTTTTTAAGGAGTAAGGTTTATTTTTTAAGGAGTAAGGTTTTTTTTTAAGGAGTAAGGTTTCTTTTTAAGGAGTAAGGTTTTTTTTTTAAGGAGTAAGGTTTATTTTTAAGGAGTAAGGTTTTTTTTAAGGAGTAAGGTTTATTTTTAAGGAGTAAGGTTTTTTTTTAAGGAGTAAGGTTTTTTTTTAAGGAGTAAGGTTTATTTTTAAGGAGTAAGGTTTTTTTTAAGGAGTAAGGTTTATTTTTAAGGAGTAAGGTTTATTTTTAAGGAGTAAGGTTTATTTTTAAGGAGTAAGGTTGTTTTTTTAAGGGGTAAGGTTTATTTTTAAGGAGTAAGGTTTATTTTTAAGGTGTAAGGTTTATTTTTAAGGAGTAAGGTTTTTTTTTAAGGAGTAAGGTTTATTTTTTAAGGAGTAAGGTTTTTTTTTAAGGAGTAAGGTTTCTTTTTAAGGAGTAAGGTTTTTTTTTTAAGGAGTAAGGTTTTTTTTTAAGGAGTAAGGTTTTTAAAAAAGTTTTTTTACTCTGTCTGCCAGTCAAACAAAATTGAAAAGCATTCCAAACAGGAAACACACTGTTTTAGCGACGCCATAAAGGACACAAACAACGGGTGTGGGAAACTAATAGAACGTGCTGAATAAGATGTTGTGAAAGACGGTGCATCAACGGCGGCAAACTTCTGAAAGCAATTTTATTTGTATTTTTTTCTACAGCTTTTACAATCTTTATTTTACTTCGATGGAGTTATACGCTTGTACACTGGAGAACACAAATCATCTTCTTGGTGCTTTCAAAAACCTTCCGTTTAGCAAGACCTGGACAAAATTTTACACCACATCGACCAATCAAATTTGCTGCTTGCTCTCTCAGTGTAAAGTGTCCCATTAACTCTCTAGTTTATATTGTTTGTGAAGAGTTTAATTTCTTAATCCATCGATTGTTGGATGTATCGAACGAAACGTTTTCACGTTAAAAGTGCCGCCCAGTCCTAGTGCAATAACGTTGATCCCTGTTGATTTACTACATGCAGTACTACGCACTCACAATGTCGGTGTAAAATGTTATCATTCATAACGTTTAAAATTTGTTGACATGAATATCCAAGAGGTTAAATGAGGTAACGACGACATTTACACAAGAACGTTGTGAGAAGTGGTGTCATGGCGTGTGTGCTCATGGCATGTCATGCGTACATACCAAACATGGGTACATTGGATAGTGTATAACCTCAGTTATTGTATCAGTGACTGGTTTCAAATAACTTGGTTTCACACTTTCACAATATGTGGTCTGCAGGTCTCACCTGTGTGCTGCGAACTTTCCCGCACGGAGCCCTGGTGGGGTCCGTACGGGTGCTCCGGAGACGGTGCAGCGGACGGAACGGAGTTAAAAAGAAAAGGATTTCCTTGGTGGTTCCAAGCGGAGCCTTGTACCGTCGCTCCGCCGTAACCCTGCTGTTGCTCCATGAGGTTGACCCCAGAGAGCATGGCGGAGGAAGCCGACGTGTGGTGGAAATCGGGACCTCCGAGGTAAGGTGAAGATGAGGACGCTCCTGGGTGCAGACCACTCGCCATCGCAGCGTCTGAGGCGCCCATCATACCGTCCATGCATAGACCATTTCCGGAGTACGACAGTGGAGGGACAGCGCCCTGGAAGTCAAACATGGAATGGTTGAAGGCCAGGCCATTCATGACTCCGTACATGGGCTTCAATGCCTGGCACTTCCTGCGAAATCCCCGCGGACGCCGTCGGAACGAGCCCTCCTCGAACATGAACTCACTGGCAGGGTCAATGGTCCAATAATGACCCTTGCCGGGCCTACCCAGCCCCTTGGGTAGCTTTATGAAGCACTCATTTAGAGAGAGATTGTGACGCACAGAGTTCTTCCAGCCCTGGTAGGCCCCTCGGAAAAAGGCAAACCTGCTTTGCAGGAACTGGTAGATCTCACTGAGGGTCACACGCTTGGTGGGGGAGCTCTGGATGGCCATGACGATGAGGGCGATGTACGAGTATGGAGGCTTTTCCGGTCGCCGGGCCCCAGCCGAGCTCCTTTTAGCTTTGCCGACTGCACTTGCGCTTTCGGAGGTCGTCCCGGGCTCAGCCACGATGGTCTTTTCCATGGGTAGCAGGGCCGAGGTCGGCGAGAGGCAGTGCGGGGTCGGGCGCTGCAGCTCGCTGGACATCCTTGTGCCGATATTGTCCTGGGGGAGTTGACAGCAGGGACATGTGGCAGACCACAGAAGGCCACAGAGGTTAGACCACTGCACAACCACTGTCTACGCTGTGATGCATTAAATAACTGCACGAAGATCATTCTCTCCGTACATTTGCGCATGCACAGACCAACATGTGAAGAATACCACTCATTTTTGCATCTTCAGATATGTTGTGGTGCTTAATCTGTTAGTTGACATTAATTTACCCCAAACACGTTTGAGATTAGATGAGAGAGACCACTCATTTTTGCATCTTCAGATATGTTGTGGTGCTTAATCTGTTGGTTGACATTAATTTACCCCAAACACGTTTGAGATTAGATGAGAGACCACTGGTTTTTGCATCTTCAGATATGTTGTGGTGCTTAATCAGTTGGTTGACATTAATTTACCCCAAACACGTTTGAGATTAGATGAGAGAGACCACTGGTTTTTGCGTCTTCAGATGCATAGGGCTGCCGAAGCAGTTTCCGAGGCTATTGGGCACAAATCCTGGATGGGTCACCACTCCGACGCAGGATACTCCAATCGCTCATTCATCCCAATAAGCTGGTACTCATTTGGCCGACGACGGAAGAATGACAGGCTGGGTCAACCCCACCTGATGTCAATTCATTGGCATGACAGGGGCTTGAATTCAGGACCCTGAGATCCCTTATAAGCGTAAAGCCAACATCAGGCTTTAGACCAACATGTAGGCCTACGTACACTTAATTACATGTGTATGTACTAGGTAATACCTGTCCTAAACGGTCACCCGTTTTGTCCTTTATGTCCCGTTTCACCCGTTTTGCCCGTTTTCACCCGTTTTGTCACGGTCACCCGTTTTGTCCATTGGTGATGCTTTTGAAGCCAGCACCTTGGCTTGCCTTTTTATAATTAAAAAGGTAAAAAATCAAACATTTAAACAGCCTTGGACGTGTACCTTGACCCCACGGCCAAGGCACACCGTCTATCAAGGCTGTCCCATTAGCATACACATGCACTTCAACCCCAAGTCTGAAGCACATTATCATTCGAAACACATGCATCCTGACCCCGAAGGGCCAGAGTGCATGGTCATACAATTGGACCCCTCCTCCATAGGAGTGACCAGTGGATTCTACACCCTTAAGGTGGAGTCGCATTGGCAGTCTTTACATAAGAAGTATTAAAACTGCAGGTCACCACCTTGCAACAGCGGTCACCTGCATGAGGACAAAAGTCGCTCGTACGGCGTCTATCATAAAGAAATACAAAACAGGGTTCGAATCCGTGAGAAACGTTTGTCCAACACGCACCAGCACCTGGAATCAGGAGTAAGTTCGATTTACCTGCAAGAGTGTAGGAGATGCGCACCAGGAAGCGATCCTTCTATCCGAACGTCATGGTCGCGGAACGGTACTCGAACCCCGAAGTCGTTACGGCTCTGTGAGCCCCCCGGGCTCCGGCTCGGCTTTCAACCTTCTCTCTCCCTCGATCAGTAACCGCGGAAAAACGAAGCCGAGCGACAAGTACGTCACGACGCGTCACAGGCACCCCTCCCCACCTTGAGCTCGCTCCCCCCCCCCCCCCTTCCCCCCGGACCCCTCGACACCACGCGCTATACGGACATCATCAGCTTTGCGTGTCTCTGACTCCTTGTAAACTTTTGTACGAACATCGCGGAAAACAACCGGCTGTGCTTTTATAAACAATCTGCTCGAGGGACCCCGACAATTATTACATTCGGCGTGTAATGTCCGCTACGCGTTGGGGGTCTCCGCGTTGGGGGTCTTTTCATGACCGTTACGATGAGCCACGGGTGCACAGAGTGCGACGGGCTCAGGTATAGATAGCGATGGTGTACACGACATGTCCGCCGTTGACGACAACCGGGCAACCTTACAAGTACAACGTGACGTCATGTCCAGACATTTGTTCAAACGTTTTTGCCACGCACGTCCGCACCTGATGGGTCTCCGAAGATTTCGTTATAGGCCTCCACTGTACCGTAGTTAAAACTTTCAGAATATTTTAGTATTCGTGTACAGTATACAGCACAGTACTGACTCCCACAATATAATATGACGACAGGCATGACAGTCATGGCGAGAAATCTCAATTGCCCTCATCTCGATACGGTATTTCAAAACTGAAGTCTTCATCTCGATATGGTATTTCAAAACTGAAGTCTTCATCTCTATATGGTATTTCAAAACTGAAGTCTTCATCTCGATATGGTATTTCAATACTGAAGTCTTCATCTCGATATGGTATTTCAAAACTGAAGTCTTCATCTCGATATGGTATTTCAAAACTGAAGTCTTCATCTCGATATGGTATTTCAAAACTGAAGTCTTCATCTCGATATGGTATTTCAAAACTGAAGTCTTCATCTCGATATGGTATTTCAAAACTGAAGTCTTCATCTCGATATGGTATTTCAAAACTGAAGTCTTCATCTCGATACGGTATTTCAAAACTGAAGTCTTCATCTCGATATGGTATTTCAAAACTGAAGTCTTCATCTCGATATGGCATTTCAATACTGAAGTCTTCATCTCGATACGGTATTTCAACACTGAAGTCTTCATCTCCATACGGTATTTCAATACTGAAGTCTTCATCTCGATACGGTATTTCAATCATTAAGTCTTCATCTCGATACGGTATTTCAATCATTAAGTCTTCATCTCGATATGGTATTTCAATCATTAAGTCTTCATCTCGATACGGTATTTCAATCATTAAGTCTTCATCTCGATACGGTATTTCAATCATTAAGTCTTCATCTCGATATGGTATTTCAACACTGAAGCCTTCATCTCGATATGGTATTTCAATACTGAAGCCTTCATCTCGATACGGTATTTCAACACTGAAGTCTTCATCTCGATACGGTATTTCAATCATTAAGTCTTCATCTCGATACGGTATTTCAATCATTAAGTCTTCATCTCGATACGGTATTTCAATCATTAAGTCTTCATCTCGATACGGTATTTCAATCATTAAGTCTTCATCTCGATATGGTATTTCAACACTGAAGCCTTCATCTCGATATGGTATTTCAATACTGAAGCCTTCATCTCGATACGGTATTTCAACACTGAAGCCTTCATCTCGATATGGTATTTCAATACTGAAGTCTTCATCTCGATATGGTATTTCAAAACTGAAGTCTTCATCTCGATACGGTATTTCAACACTGAAGTCTTCATCTCGATATGGTATTTCAATACTGAAGCCTTCATCTCGATACGGTATTTCAACACTGAAGCCTTCATCTCGATATGGTATTTCAATACTGAAGTCTTCATCTCGATATGGTATTTCAAAACTGAAGTCTTCATCTCGATACGGTATTTCAACACTGAAGTCTTCATCTCGATATGGTATTTCAAAACTGAAGTCTTCATCTCGATATGGTATTTCAATACTGAAGTCCTCATTTCGACATGGTATTTCAAAACTGAAGTCTTCATCTCGATATGGTATTTCAATACTGTAGTCCTCATTTCGACATGGTATTTCAAAACTGAAGTCTTCATCTCGATATGGTATTTCAATACTGAAGTCCTCATTTTGATATGGTATTTCAATACTGAAGTCTTCATCCCAATACGATATTTCAATACTGAAGTCTTCATCTCGATATGGTATTTCAATATTGAAGTCTTCATCCCAATACGATATTTCAAAACTGAAGTCTTCATCTCGATATGGTATTTCAATACTGAAGTCCTCATTTCGATATGGTATTTCAAAACTGAAGTCTTTATCTCGATATGGTATTTCAATACTGAAGTCCTCATTTCGATATGGTATTTCAATACTGAAATCTTCATCCCAAAACGATATTTCAATACTGAGGTCTTCATCTCGATACGGCATTTCAATATTGAAGTACTAATCTCGATATGGTATTTCAATAATGAAGTCTTCATCCCAATATGGTATATCAATACTGAAGTCTTCATCTCGATACGGTATTTCAAAACTGAAGCCTTCATCTCGATATGGTATTTCAATACTGAAGTCTTCATCTCGATATGGTATTTCAAAACTGAAGTCTTCATCTCGATACGGTATTTCAACACTGAAGCCTTCATCTCGATATGGTATTTCAACACTGAAGTCTTCATCTCGATATGGTATTTCAATACTGAAGTCTTCATCTCCATGCGATATTTCAAAACTGAAGTCTTCATCCCAATACGATATTTCAATACTGAGGTCTTCATCTCGATACGGTATTTCAATATTCAAGTACTAATCTCGATATGGTATTTCAATAATGAAGTCTTCATCCCAATATGGTATATCAATACTGAAGTCTTCATCTCGATACGGTATTTCAAAACTGAAGTCTTCATCTCGATACAGTATTTCAATACTGAAGTCTTCATCTCGATACGGTATTTCAATACTGAAGTCCTCATTTCGATATGGTATTTCAATACTGAAGTCTTCATCTCGATATGGTATTTCAATACTGAAATCTTCATCTCGATATGGTATTTCAATACTGAAGTCCTCATTTCGATACGGTATTTCAATACTGAAGTCCTCATTTCGATACGGTATTTCAATACTGAAGTCTTCATCTCGATATGGTATTTCAATACTGAAATCTGCATCTCGATATGGTATTTCAAGACTGAAGTCTTCATCTTGATACGGTATTTCAATACTTAAATACTAATCTCGATATGGTATTTCAATACTTTAGTCCTCATCTTGATATGGTATTTCAATACTTATGTACTCATCTCGATACGGTATTTCAATACTGAAGTCCTCATCTTGATACGTTATTTCAATACTTAAGTACTAATCTCGATATGGTATTTCAATACTTAAGTCCTCATCTTGATATGGTATTTCGATACTGAAGTACTAATCTCAATATGGTATTTCAATACTTAAGTACTAATCTCGATATGGTATTTCATACTGAAATGCTACTCTCGATATGGTATTTCAATACTTAAGTACTAATCTCGATATGGTATTTCAATACTTAAGTCCTCATCTCGATATGGTATTTCGATACTGAAGTACTAATCTCAATATGGTATTTCAATACTTAAGTACTAATCTCGATATGGTATTTCATACTGAAATGCTACTCTCGATATGGTATTTCAATACTTAAGTACTAATCTCGATATGGTATTTCAATACGTAAGTCCTCATCTTGATATGGTATTTCGATACTGAAGTCCTCATCTCGATATGGTATTTGAATACTGAAGTCCTCATGTTGATATGGTAAAACGAAACTGAATTCTTCATCCCGATATGATATTTTAATTATGAAGTCCTCATTTTGATACAATATTTCAATACTGAAGTCTTCATCCCGATACGATATTTCAAAACTGAAGTATTCATCCCGATACGATATCTCAATACTGAAGTCTTCATCTCAATATGATATATTTGATACTGAAGTCTTCATCCCGATACAATAATTCAATACTGAAGTCTTCATCTCAATATGGTATATTTATACTGAAGTCTTCATCCTGATACGATATTTCAATACTGAGGTCTTCATCTCCATACGATATTTCAATACTGAGGTATTTATCTCTATATGGTATTTCAATGCTGAAGTCCTCATCTCCATTCGATATTTCAATGCTGAGGTCTTCATCTTCATACGATATTTCAATACTGAGGTCTTCATCCCTATACGGTATTTCAATACTGAAGTCTTCATCTCAATATGGTGCATCGAAACGGAAGCCTTCATCCCGATATGGCATTTCAATACTGAAGTCTTCATCTCAATATGGTATATTGAAACTGAATTCTTCATCCCGATGCGATATTTTAATACTGAGGTCCTCATTTCGATACTGAAGTCTTCATCTCAACATGGTATATTGAAACTAAAGTCTTCATCCCAATACTATATTTCAATACTGAGGTCTTCATCTCCATACGATATTTCAATAGTGAGGTCTTCCTCTCTATATGGTATTTCAATGCTGAGGTCTGCAACTTCATACAATATTTCAATACTGAGGTCATCATCTTCATACGATATTTCAATACTGAGGCCTTCATCTCCATACGATATTTCAAAACTGAGGTCTTCAACTTCATACGATATTTCAATACTGAGGTCTTCATCTCCATATGGTATTTCAATGGTGAAGTCTTCACCTTCATACGATATGTCAATACTGAGGTCTTCATTTCCATACGATATTTCAATACTGAAGTCTTCATCTCCATACAATATTTCAATACTGAGGTCTTCATCTCCATACAATATTTTAATACTGAAATATCGTATGGATGACCTCCATACGATATTTCAATACTGAGGTCTTCAACTTCAAACGATATTTCAATACTGAGGTCTTCATCTCCATACGGTATTTCAATGGTGAAGTCTTCACCTCCATACCATATTTCAATACTGAGGTCTTCATCTTCATACGATATTTCAATACTGAGGTCTTCATCTCCATACGATATTTCAATACTGAGGTCTTCAACTTCATACGATATTTCAATACTGAGGTCTTCATCTCCATACGGTATTTCAATGGTGAAGTCTTCACCTCCATACCATATTTCAATACTGAGGTCTTTATCTCTATATGGTATTTCAATGCTGAGGTCTTCATCTCCATACGATATTTCAACACTGAAGTCTTCATCTCAATATGGTATATCGAAACTGAAGTCTTCTTCTCCATACAGCAGGCCTATACATCGTCGGAAATAGCTGAGTTTACACTTTCCCTTTAATACCCCCACCTACGTCCGATCCCCGATGATGTTCGTCCATTTCGCTCCGTTTTTCCATCGGCCCTCCCGTCGCGCCCGTTTCCAGCAGATAAAAACAAACCACATTCGAACACATCAAATCCAATGCCGGTTAACTCGCACACTCGAATGTCGTGTTACATCAATATTAAAACATCGCGCCATCCGGGTAATAAGGTCTTTGCGAATGAACGTTGTTTATACTCCCATTTGCATCATCCTTTATCGGTGCAAAATGGTGCGCGGGTTTGACCGTTTAAACGGTGCTCGTCATGACCTCGAGCCCCACCCTGCCGGGCACGTCGAGCGCCCGGGGGGCACCGTGTGCACAGCTGCTTGCCCGCGGGGATGTCCTATACTGTACTGTATAACGCATTCGTAAATCGACGTTAAACATTATTTCATGCCGTGTGAAGGACGTTTCGAGTGTGTGCATATACAGCAGGATTATATATATATATACACACACACATTTATACATGTACACACATACATGTGCACAAATACACATATACACATTTATACATGTACACATATATACATATACACAGATACACAAATATACATTTACACATATATACATATAGTACACATTTATACATGTACACATATATACATGTACACATATATACATTTATACATGTACACATATAGCCTACACATTTATACCTGTACACATATATACATGTACACACATACACATATATACATACACACATATATATACATTTATACATGTACACATATATACATATACACATATATACATATCCACATATATACATACATACATATATACATACATATATACATACACATATATACATATATACATATGTATCAGTCCTGGTAGTACCCTGAACAAATTAGAAATTCCTGCCATCTCAGTCCAACGGCAGGTCTGGTCAACCGGTTCGTGAATGCCTTGGGCTGACGGCTTTCCCGCTCAGCCGACCCCACAAGATGGTAATAATTGGCATCGTTAAAGTAAGCGTAGTCGTTTACGTAAACTATGACGACTTTAAGCGTCCTTAAAGAGTAGTGTTCAAATTATGATATGTATATATATGTATATGTGTGCATATTTGAAGTCGAGGCAACGTTTTCAAATGTAGACCGACATCATTTGGGACATTTTTACATGGACGGCTTCACGACTTTGCTTCCGTTTGGAAAACTTGTCGGAAACTAAAACAAATAAGTCTTGTTGTGTATTAACTGATGCACGCGCACGATATTTGTCTCATTTTGTACAACAATACGTTATTTTAAGGAAGTCTTCCCTGCCGTCCTAATTCCGACATTATAGGTAATGTATATACATATATACATTATAGGTATATACATATATACATTATAGGTTAACTGTTAACATTTACATTGTCGGCGGAGATTGTCATGTGTACGTATCGCATAGTCTCGTAATTTGGGACCAAATGAGACGTTGACGTCGGTAGATCGCAGCAATGTCAATGTAAACGACGCGCTCGATTCAATAAAACTGCCTGTGACGTCACGCCATGGTACACACGTTATGAAACCTTCGTACAGACTCACTGGTGTACTTGTTGGAGTGCCCACCGGGGAAGTCTGTATATGGTTGGAACCGCGGCAGAGTCATGTATGAAACAACGAATTTTTTTTTTTTTAAGTCTGGCTTTACTTTCCCCATAGAACTGTTGCTGCTGCTGCTGTCCTCAGTTGACACTCAGAATTTAAAAAGACCTCGCACGGACAAACAATGCTGGGAGGGCAATAGCAAACCACCTAGTGCAACCAAGAAACTGCTTTGGCAACACAAACGCTCTGTAAAGAGTATGGTACATCAAAATAAAAAGAACACACACGAGCATGGTGTAAACTGCATGTTATAACATTATCATACACACGAGCATGGTGTACACATGTTATAACACTATTATACACACCAGCATCGTGTAAATTGCATGTTATGACACTATTATACACACCAGCATGGCGTACACATGTTATAACACTATTATGCACACGAGCATGGTGTACACATGTTATAACACTATCATAAACACCAGCATGGTGTACACATGTTATAACACTATTATACACACGAGCATGGTGTACACATGATATAACACGATCATACACACCAGCATGGTGTACACATGTTATAACACTATTATACACACGAGCATGATGTACACATGTTATAACACTATTATACACACGAGAATGGTGAACACATGTTATAACAATATCATACACACGAGCATGGTGTACACATGTTATAACACTATTATACACACGAGCATGGTGTACACATGTTATAACACTATTATACACACGAGCATGGTGTACACATGATATAACACTATCATACACACCAGCATGGTGTACACATGTTATAACACTATTATACACACCAGCATGGTGTAAACTGCATGTTATGACACTATTATACACACCAGCATGGTGTACACATGTTATAACACTATTATGCACACGAGCATGGTGTACACATGTTATAACATTATCATACATACACACGAGCATAGTGTACACATGCTATAACACTATTATACACACGAGCATGATGTACACATGTTATGACACTATTATACACACCAGCATGGTGTACACATGTTATAACACTATTATACACACGAGCATGGTGTACACATGTTATAACACTATCATACACACCAGCATGGTGTACACATGCTATAACACTATTATACACACGAGCATGATGTACACATGTTATGACACTATTATACACACCAGCATGGTGTACACATGTTATAACACTATTATACACACGAGCATGGTGTGCACATGTTATAACACTATCATACACACCAACATGGTGTACACATGTCATAACACTATTATACACACGAGCATGATGTACACATGTTATAACACTATAAAACACACGAGCATGGTGTACACATGTTATAACACTATCATACACACGAGCATGGTGTACACATGTTATAACACTATTATACACACGAGCATGGTGTACACATGTTATAACATTATTATATACACGAGCATAGTGTACACATGTTATAAAACTATCATACAAACGAGCATAGTGTACACATGTTATAACACTATTATACACATGAGCATGGTGTACACATGTTATAACATGATCATATACACGAGCATAGTGTATACTGCATGTTATGTATACTATTCCATTCTAACTATTCCGTGTAGGTAGGTAACTATAACTATTCAGTGTAAATAGGTAACTATAACTAGTCAGTGTAAATAGGTAACTATAACTGGTCCGTGTAAATAGGGAATTATAACTAGTCCGTGTAAATAAGGAATTATAACTAGTCCGTGTAAATAGATAACTAACTAGTCAGTGTAAATAGATAACTAACTAGTCAGTGTAAATAGGTAACGATAACTAGTCGCTGTAAATAGGGAATTATAACTAGTCCGTGCAAATAGGGAATTATAACTGGTCCATGTAAATACATAACTAACTAGTCAGTGTAAATAGGTAACGATAACTAGTCCGTGTAAATACGGAATTATAACTAGTCTGTGTAAATAGATAACTAACTAGTCAGTGTAAATAGGTAACTATAACTAGTCCGTGTAAATATGGAATATTATAACTAGTCCGTGCAAATAGGGAATTATAAGTAGTCCGTGTAAATAGATAACTAACTAGTCAGTGTAAATAGGTAACGATAACTATTCCATCGAAATAAGTAACTATAACTATTCTGTGTAAATAGGTAACTAACTAGTCAGTGTAAATAGGTAACGATAACTATTCCATCGAAATAAGTAACTATAACTATTCTGTGTAAATAGGTAACTAACTAGTCAGTGTAAATAGGTAACTATAACTAGTCCGTGTAAATAGGGAATTATAACTAGTCCGTGTAGATAGGTAACTATAACTATTCCATCGAAATAAGTAACTATAACTATTCTGTGTAAATAGGTAACTAACTGGTCAGTGTAAATAGGTAACTCCAATCAGTCCATGCAAATAAGTAACTAGAACTAGTCAATGCAAATAGGGAATTATAACTAGTCCGTGTAAATAAGTAACTATAACTAGTCCATGTAGATAGGTAATAGGTAACTATAACTGGTCCATGTAGATAAGTAATAGTTAACTATAACAAGTCCATGTATATAGGTAATAGGTAACTATAACTAGTCTGTGTAAATAGGTAACTATGACAAGTGCGTGTCCCGGCACGTGAAGCGCTTCAAGTTAACGAAACGGTTACCGGTACTTGTCTGCATTTCTTTAACGGAAACATTTAATTCTGTTTCACTGAACAATCATCTTTATTGTCTCCCCCCCCTGTTACCTGGTGGGATACAAACTAATTGATCGAAACCCGTTCACAAGGTGGTAATCGCGCGTTTCTCGTGATGTTATCTTTTTGAAAAAAGTTGTTCATTCATTCCCCGAATCCCATGAGAAATAACATGGACGGGGGAAGGAAAGGACGTTGAGCAGCTATGAGTCGACACGCTCGATCAGTAAGTTCGTGGCCGACCAAAGAAGGTGCAAATTGAGATCAAAGTTTTCAGTTACAAATGCAGCAAAACGACGACAGGTTGAATTGTTCTGTCTATTAGTTTGTTAAATCACAGGATAATTATTTTATTAACGTCAAGACGATCAATGGTTGTGTAGTGTAACTTTAGCGTCTACCTAAGACTGATTGAAAATTTTAAATTTAACTAGGAAACAACTAAAACAGCAAAGCATGTCCGCATCTACTTTATACTTGAACTAAAGTGACGAAAACAACAAGTTTAAAAAAATAATGTAAAATATATTAATTGGTATTCTCCATATTCTCATAATAGTTTTGTTGAGAATTTGATGACAAAAGGTCAAATGGTAAAAAAACAAAAAACGTTATTGGATGGACAGACAAACTGGAGTGGGATGGTAAATAAATAAAGAAACATGGAAATGATTACAATATCCGACCGTCTCGTGCTGCGCAGCGGCGGACGACGCGGTGGACGGATTTATAAGGTCTATTTATACTCATTGCGACTTTGCTCTTTGGCATTGTGACACACACACACACACACACACACACACACACACATACACACAGACACACACACACACACACACACACACACACACACACACACACACACACACACACACACAGACAACTCACACACAAACACACACACACACACACACACACACACACACACACACACACACACAGACAACACACACACACAGACAACACACACACACAGACAACACACACACACACACACACAGACAACACACACACACACACAGTCTCATAATAAAGGTTTGTTCAAAACTTGATGACAAAAGCTCAAATAGTACAAAAAAGTTATGCCCTGGATGGCTGAGCACACACACACACACACACACACACACAACACACACACACACACAGACAACACACACACACACACACACAGACAACACACACAGACAACACACACACACACACACACACACACAGACAACACACACACACACACACACACACACACACACACACACACATACATACACAGTATCGTATATAGCGAGTGTAAATAAATGTAAGATGCTCTTTGCAAATGGGGCAGTTGAGGAAAATGTGGAAAAAGAGATGGGGAAAATGAGGTTCACCCACCCAGCCAACGACGTGTAATATAGTAGGGCAAATGAGGTTTTGTATTTTACCTGCAACGACACAATAAATAATCGGGACTATTAAAGTGAATCGATTAAAATGAAACTTCAGATCCAATATAATCTTGCAGGGCCGTTCGAAAAGTTCTCGGAACGACATAAACTCGCACAAGTTATAGGTATATTATAGTCCTGGGTGGAAGCATACACCCCAAAAATGGTGGACGTAAATAGGGGATTTAATTTTTAGATGTGATCGACGAGGACATAATATATTAACGAGGAAGTCGACCGCGAAAACGACTCCTCGCAAGAAGCAGAAACTTCTCCGCCCTCCTCGAACAGTCTTGACTTCCCCGCCCTCCTTATCTGGCACCGCCTTCTTCGAACAGTGTCTTGACTTTCCCACCCCGCCCCCTTAGATGGCCACGCCCTCCTCCAACAGTGTCTTTATTTTCCCCGCCCCCCTTGGCTGGCCCCGCCTCCTCGTCCGAGAGCTCAAACCATCTCCCCCATCGGTCCGAGCCCCAGGCCGTGCGAGAGATGGACCACCCACGCTGGGGCCACAGCTCGAGCCGCCGCTTCCTGCGCCTCTCCACGGCCACTAGAGCCCCCGTGGGGACACCCTGCCCAGCCGACCTTTCCCGACAGGACAAAATACACCCACCCCTCAAACATCATTCGACCGTCCTTCACTTTCTTATGTTTCCATAATCCATATACTATACTATCCTCACCTCTTCCAACCTTCGTTTACCGTACGAGCTTGAATGGGCCGTGGGGCTACTGGTATTCCTTCGAGTGCGACCCATCAGGTAGTACTTGGTCGTTGGTGGATGCTAAAGACCCCACGGTGCCTTTTGCGAAGAGTAAGCGAGTTATCACCGGCACCCTGAACAAATTAGAAATTCCTGCCATCTCAGTCCAACGCCAGGTCTGGCCAGCCGGTTCGTGAATGACTTGGGCTGATGGCTTTCCCGCTCAGCCGACCCCACAATGTGGTAATAACTGGGATCGTTAAAGTAAGCGTAGTCGTTTACGTAAACGATAACGACTCTAAGCGTCGGTACGCATTGCCACTTCGTTACAGTAATTGTGCTTCGCCTCATTTTAATATTCGGACATTAAATGTAAATTTGACACAACGTAAAAAAAAAATAGTCTTTACACCTTTCACTTACACGTGTCTAGACTATGAAAAGACACGTAAATTCATTGTTTGATAGATTGACGGCCTCGCCATCTGCAGAAAGACGTTAATGTTCTCATAAAAAGATTTTAAAGCTGTTTCGACAACAGTTTTATGGAGGGTTTTTTAACGATCTTTAAATATAGACTTGGCATTCAGGGAGAAAATTAAATAATACCCCAACTTTAATAAGATTACCTACAAAATAACCGATATGATCAGCCTCAAATTAGACCAGTGTATAGGAACGAGCTCAAGACTAACGGAGAAATCTTTATGGCAATGATCAGACATCTTGATGTCCCAAAAGTGTATTAAGAATGTTTTTATTACGAGACACTAGTAAATCCTCAAAGGGATTATGTACAACCTCGAATTATTTGGTTTGTGATGCAACCGACTCCATGTAGATTAACGGTTTCGCTATTTCGCTTAATATACTGAACACAGTTTATAAACGAGATGGTATTCATAAAATACTTACCCCACGCAGTCTTGAGAAATAGGATATGGGGCTTTCCTTTTTTTGTACACAGTCAAGACTCGTGGAAGAGCGAGGACACTGAACATATCAGGATGCAACAGAAGAAAAGGTACAGCGGAGAGGGGGGGGGGGGGGGGGGAGGGACAAGAAAGCATGGTAAGAGTAGAGAGTGCAGGACCAGAGGGGAGGCAGTAGAAGACAGAGACACCACCAACCTGTCTGTGATGTGAATGTGATAGGCGCATAGACTCAGCTTCATCACGGGAGATTGCAATAATCTTGAAGGCCTTGATTTATACAGCGTTAAGCTGAGCAAGATGTGAGGCAGGGGAGCCAGCCCAGAGGGAAGGGAATACTTCATCAAGCTGCAGCTGAAGGCCTTGTCGGTGGATGGATCCACCTTGTAGGTGGTGGCCTTGGAGGTTCATGTGTGCCAAGGAAGGACTTTATATGACAGATTATGACCAGTCGGCGGCTGGCTTTGGAGGACAACTTTGAAATATGGTTTGCCCAAGAAGGATCATGGCTGATAGTGAGACCCAGGAATTTGAGTGACTGATCTTCCTCAAGGGCATTGTTAAGAAGGTGTATGTGAGAGTTTGGGAGAGAGTGAGAGATTTGTCTGGATTGAAAAACATATTCGAAGTGTTTGACCAGTTTTGTGATTTTGTCAAGGTCTGAAAAGGGAGGTGTTACGGAATCGTCACTTCCGTTGTTGTGGTTTTCATCCACTTGAAACATTTTTGGTTCCATG
Source organism: Myxine glutinosa (assembly GCF_964187855.1). Classification (NCBI taxonomy): domain Eukaryota; kingdom Metazoa; phylum Chordata; class Myxini; order Myxiniformes; family Myxinidae; genus Myxine; species Myxine glutinosa. The sequence goes on along the minus strand of NC_136270.1, from coordinate 33,677,342 downwards.
TACTATTATTGTTTTCAAAAGGTTTATTGTGTATGAACTGTTTTCAAAAGGTAAAAAAGTTAATGTTAAAAGAAACAGGAAACCGGATGACGAAGAGGAAGAAGAGGGAGAGAAAGAAGGCGGGGCGAGGGAGTCGGACAAGAAAGCTGAGTTGCTCCGAGTTCGGAAGCGAACATTGGCGAGCAAGAGTCACTAGCGAATTTTCGGGTTTCCGGGAAAGGGATTCCTGCGACAGAGTTGTTATCGCTGTGACAGATCAACCTGCGTGTCAGGTTTTGCGGTGGATTCTGAAGAGAATCATCGTCGTGCAGTTGCGCCACGAGACCGGGCCGTCGGCCATTTTGACTCGCACAGGACTTGCGCTTCGCTCACGGTTTCGTCTCGTTTCGACCATTTTTCACCGCATTCAGACGTCGATCTGGGGTGTGTGTGTGTGCAAAGCAGATTTTGAAGGTAAATCGGAGGTTCGCCGACGGTGAGCCTTGGGACGTCCATACCCGAGGGTGTGATTTCCCAGTCGCCTGGAGGGCGCCTTTGGATTTCCCAGTCGCCTTGAGGGCGCCTTTGTGCAGCTTTGGCCGCGTGACTGTAAATGTCATCCGAACGGGATTCTGGTCTCGATTGGACATCGTTCTGATGATCGCTGCAGCGGATAGACTTTGGCGTGACGCCGGGATCGACTTTGGCTTGAAACCGGAATCATCTTGGGTGAAAACGGGAAAGAGACATTGGGAATGTTCTTGTTTCACTCACTTGGAGCACAGTGAGTTATATATTACGAAACTGATGGTACCATCATAGGATATTGATTGTACTTTTGATTGCTATTATTGTTGTACTGTTATTCTTGTGTGTGATCTGAATACAATATTTGTTTGTAAGTAACAATTCGTGTGGCTTCACCATTGATCTTTGACATACAGAATAACACATTTTTTCTGCCGTGACTCCTCTCGGGGCTCGGAGGTACACCGTGACCAGGGGGTCGGGGAGGAGCACGTAACAGAGGAGGATGAGAAATGTCACGGGCAGAGAGTGGAGTCATCAGCAAATATATAAGGAGTATTTCCCAGAGAGTCAGAGAAGTCATAGATCAATATCAGAAGTAGGACTTGGGCCACAATCCATCGTTGACATGGAGGGGAGATGAAATGATTCCATTGAGAGCCAAACGTTGGCTATGAGAGTGGAGGAAGTCAGTAATCCAAGAATGGAGTTGGCCTTGGATGCCATAACCAGAGAGTTTTTTTAGAGTAAGGCAGGATGCCAGACTGTATCAAAACTATGACATAATTATGTCAAGAGAGACGGCCTTGATCTCATATTGAGGGCCTCCGTCCATTGTTGGAAGAGTCGGAGCAACATGTCCAATGTGGAGTGACCAGGTCTGAATCCGACTTGATGATCTGAAATGAGGTTCTTGGAGAAAAGGAATGATTTAATATCAACTGCAATAATGGATTCCATGACTTTGCTGACGATTGGAAGTAAGGGAATTCATCTGTAGTTAAGGGGATCGGTTTTTGCACCTTTTTACGAAGTGATGTTGGCTGATTTCCAAGCAGATGGAAGATGACACCAGCTACGGCAAAAGAGGGGGTGAAAAGAACAGAGAGAGGGTGAGATAGAGCAGCAGAGCAGGTTTTTGGAAGCGTAGGCTGTTGCCGTCCGTTCCAGTTGCAGAATCAGCGTCGACAGTTGCCTGAAACTTCTCCACCTTTCAGATGCAAAAGACATAGAGTCTAGGAGCATTTGGGTGTGACTGGGTAGAGTGGATACAGCGAGCGAGGGGTTGGGAACACAAGATTTTGAGGCAAACACAGAGTTGAGGCATTCAGCCTTCTCACAAGTGGAGATGGCTGTGGTGCCATAACTAACATTTGAAGAGAGTAAATGTATGAAAGGGGACCTCCCCCCTCCCCGTATACCTCGTTAGACCCTGATTTTTCTAATGCCTTGAACAAACATTGGCACATCAAGGGTGATGAAACTTGTGATCAGATTTCATCAAGATTGTGTGTAGTTTCGAAGAAGAGAGCAAATATCTATTTAGGGGATCAAGCCCCCCACACATCCTGTTAAGCCCTGATTTTTTTAATGCCATGAACAAACGTTGATGCATCATGGGTGATGAAGGTTGTGGTCAAGTTTCATCGAAATCGTGTGTGTTGTTTCAGAAGATCAGAAGAAGTATGTGTAGTTTGAGGAGATCAAACCTGGACCCACTTTGAACCCCCATAGCTTAGACTTCAATTTTCTTAGTGCAGTGTACAAACTTGCAACGTACCAAATATCATTTGTGGCAAGTTTGGTCAAAATCCCATCAGCGGTTTCAGAGAAGAAGTTGCAAGTGTTTCCGGACTGACAGACTGACAGACGGACGACACGCCATCACATAAGCTCCCCGGAAGTACGTTCCAAGTGAGCTAAAAACAACGGGAGACAATTTTTAAAGTTCATTGTTGAGGTTGTACCGATGCTGTTTTCTGGCTCTCCTGAGAGCGGACACACTTGTTGCAGGCTTTTTGGAATGAGCTGAGATTGCTATCGGTCAGGTTTGTTTTCCAGGAAGAAAAGGCAAGTTGTTTCAGAGCAACTTCCTCACCACATAATTCAGTGTACCATGGGCAGGAAGAAGGGAAGGATAATTGAAGACAAGTTGGGATGGATCTGTGCATAAGAGAGCAGGTTTGTGTGAAAGAATTCCCAGGCTGAGTTAACATCAGGGGCAGTAGATTTGGGAGACCAGCCTGAAGTGAGATGGCTGCTTGCAGTCCCTGCCAATCTGCCTGAGTGAACTGCCAGACTCACTGGCATTGAGGCAGCTCTCTGAGAATCACTTCGCCATCGCCGACAGGTCACTGGTCTCTCTTTCTTCTTCTGCCTCATTTCTGCTTTTGTACCCTCTGCCCTCTCCATGTTCTGTCATCTCCTCTCAACCCCCAACCCCCCTCCAAGTATATGCTGGACACACGTGGTCCACCAACAACCCCCTCCTAGTGAAACTGTCCAAATCCAGAATCACTCCGGATCTTCAAGAGAGCTGTTGACCCACCATCTCAGGTCATCCCAAATTGAAAGCCATGATCTTTTCTACATCTGTTAAACCACACACGCCCTTCCCAAATTTTTTGCTAGTGCATACATCTTGTCCGCCCATTGTTTTCTCCCCTACCACTCATCGTTACCTTCATCCCTTGTTTACCCATGTCTGTCTACCTTCTCTTTCTTCCTCCACCTTGTTATTGGCGTTTCCCCCTTTCTCTTGCTGTTTCCTTTGTTATGTTGTGTCCTGATCTGTTTTGTCCTAGCTCTTCCACGAACCTAAACCTTGTACGAGTATATAAGATGGAGGGACGTGTTCTTGGAGATCCTTACGATTCAGTATAAATGTGTATCTGAAGAGGGTATGAGGATTGATCAGTAATCTCATATCAAAACCTAATAAGTAAATCACTGGTATAAATGAGTTACCTTTGTAGGTTTTTCCGCAACAATAAGTGTTTTCAGCCAAACGAGCACCAAAATGTTTGCCCTATGAAAGACGAATAAGAATAGGATATTTTTTATGCCTCCACCCCCGAAGGTGGCCGGAGGCATAATGTTTTCGGGTTGTCCATCCTTCCTTACACCCTTACGTCTGTCCGTACGGGCTAAACGTCGTTTTTCTCAGCAACCACATGTCCGATTGAGACAAAACTTTAAGGGTATGAGTGACACCCATGCAGAATGTTTTATGATAATTGTGATGTCATAGGGCACGTGGTATAGCAGCCACCTTCGATTAAATGCAAATAATTGGAAAAAAAAATTCTCGGAAACTGCTGAATGGAAAAATTTGAAACATTGTCAAGTACTCCTAATGGGGAACAAAAGCACGATAATGATGACATCATAGGTGAAGTGGAATACCAGACAAAAATGTTTGAATCGAATTCCTTATCCTAAAAATCAGAAATTACATGCACATGATCTATGACACATTTTTATTGAAATATTAAAGGTATGACATCATAGGTCACATGGTTTGGCAGCCATATTGGATTTAACCTAAAACCCGAAAAAAGCATCTTCTCCCAAACCACCAAATCGATTGACTCGAAACTTTACGTCTGTCATTAACTAGGCATGACGATTAAAAGATGATCATGAAAACATCATTGGTCACATGGTGTGGCAGCCATATTGGATTGAAGGAAAATATTAAATAATTATATATCTGAAACCGCTTACCCTGTTGATGCGAAATTTGACAAATATCATCTAACACCATTGTTGCATATAGTTTGAAAATTATGATGTTGTCGGTCACGTGGTTTGGCAGCCAACTTGGATAGAAAAATGAACCTTATCCTATCAACATGAAACTTCACAAACCCGATCTCCTACCCATACATATGCAGAGTGTACATTTTTAAGGTCATATGTCACGTGGTGTGGCAGCCATATTTGCTTTAAAGCCGATAATTAAAAAATCCCTTCTCTGAAACCATTTTAGTAATAGCTAGGCGGCTAACACCTATTTTATTATGGTGAATCGTTCACATTGTGATGCAAGCATGAAATTTGTCAGTTATTTTCTTTTATAGATTCTATTTACATGCAGTTTATTAGTCAAATCTAAATTCAACATGGTGTCTCAGTCTCTCTTGGTAAGGGAGACGACATACAGTCACGTAAAAAAGTAAGTACACCCATGTAAAGTTTTGATTTTTTCAAAATATTTCAACATACAGCTATTTGATCTTCATTTCAACAATATTGATAGATAAAGGTGATATAATATAACAAATATCATGAAACATTTACATTTTGTAGTCCATTGTATAATTTAAATAAACATAAATGCAAATTTCGCATGTGGAAAAACTAAGTACACCCTTACATTTAACACTACTTCAAATACCTAAAATTACAATAAGGTGCACCAGCTCAGGTGAAAATGATTAGAACATCGTTAGAGAGGATCTTGGAGGAACCTGTCTTATTTAAACCTCACACATTTCGTTTGGTTTGCTCTTTGTTGTTGAAGTGTGCGGCGTCACCATGCCTAGATCAAAAGAGCTCTCTGAGGCCTTCAGAAAGAAGGTTATAGATGCCTACGAGTCTGGGAAGCGATTTAAAAAGATCTACAAACAATTTGAAATCAATCATTCGACTGTCCGGAAGATCATCTACAAGTGGATAAGATTCCAAACAACTGCCAACTTGTTCAGGCCAGGCCGCCCCAGCAAGTTCAGCCCGAGAGCAGACCGCAAGATGCTGAAAGAAGTCTCTAAGAACCCCAGAATGTCATCACGGGACCTACAGGTAGCTCTTGCCACTGTTGATGTCAAAGTGCACGAGTCTACCATTAGAAAGAGGCTGCACAAATTTGATCTACATGGGAGGTGTGCTCGGAGGAAACCTTTGCTGCCCAGAAAGAACATTAGGGCAAGACTAAAGTTTGCCAATGAACACCAAGGCAAAGACCAGCACTTCTGGAACAATGTGCTCTGGACAGATGAGTCAAAGGTGGAGCTATTTGGCCAGAGTACCAGAAGACATGTTTGGCGAAAACCAAAGACAGCATTTGACCACAAGAACCTGATACCAACTGTAAAGCATGGTGGTGGAAATATGGTTTGGGGCAGCTTTGCTGCATCAGGGCCTGGGCAGCTCACCATCATAGAATCCACTATGAATTCTTCATTGTACCAGAGGGTGCTTGAGGATAATGTGAGGCCATCTGTCGGAAAGTTGAAGCTAAACCGAAGGTGGACCTTGCAACATGACAATGACCCTAAACATGCCAGTAAATCCACCGAGGAATGGCTGAAAAGGAAGAAATGGAGGGTTCTGGATTGGCCAAGTCAAAGCCCGGATCTAAATCCCATCGAGATGTTGTGGGGGGATTTGAAACGAGCTGTGCATGCAAGAAACCCCTCAAACATCGCACAGCTGAAAGAATTCTGCATGAAGGAGTGGGCAAATATTTCTCCCAGTTGATGTCAGAGACTGGTAGACAGTTATAAGAAACGCCTACTTGACGTTGTTTCTGCCAAAGGGGGGAATACCACCTATTAGAGCCAAGGGTGTACTTACTTTTTCCACATGCGAAATTTGCATTTATGTTTATTTAAATTATACAATGGACTACAATATGTAAATGTTTCATGATATTTGTTATATTATATCACCTTTATCTATCAATATTGTTGAAATGAAGATCAAATAGCTGTATGTTGAAATATGTTGAAAAAGTCAAAACTTTACATAGGGTGTACTTACTTTTTCACGTGACTGTATGTGGCAGCTACTAATATTCGGTCACGCTTCTCTGTACCTTCTCCAATTTATTGCTGTCTCCTGCATATATAGGGACACCATGCCAAGTTACCATCCGTTAAACCGGTCTGCGTTAACACCATGCCAAGTTACCATCCGTTAAACCAGTCTGTGTTAACACCATGCCAAGTTACCATCCGTTAAACCAGTCTGCGTTAACACCATGCCAAGTTACCATCCGTTAAACCAGTCTGCGTTAACACCATGCCAAGTTACCATCCGTTAAACCAGTCTGCGTTAACACCATGCCAAGTTACCATCCGTTAAACCGGTCTGCGTTAACACCATGCCAAGTTACCATCCGTTAAACCAGTCTGCGTTAACACCATGCCAAGTTACCATCCGTTAAACCAGTCTGCGTTAACACCATGCCAAGTTACCATCCGTTAAACCAGTCTGCGTTAACACCATGCCAAGTGACCATCCGTTAAACCAGTCTGCGTTAACACCATGCCAAGTTACCATCCGTTAAACCAGTCTGCGTTAACACCATGCCAAGTTACCATCTGTTAAACCGGTCTGCGTTAACACCATGCCAAGTTACCATCCGTTAAACCGGTCTGCGTTAACACCATGCCAAGTTACCATCCGTTAAACCAGTCTGCGTTAACACCATGCCAAGTGACCATCCGTTAAACCAGTCTGCGTTAACACCATGCCAAGTTACCATCCGTTAAACCGGTCTGCGTTAACACCATGCCAAGTTACCATCTGTTAAACCAGTCTGCGTTAACACCATGCCAAGTTACCATCCGTTAAACCAGTCTGCGTTAACACCATGCCAACTTACCATCCGTTAAAGTGGTCTGCGTTAACACCATGCCAAGTTACCATCCGTTAAACCTGTCTGCGTTAACACCATGCCAACTTACCATCCGTTAAACCGGTCTGCGTTAACACCATGCCAACTTACCATCCGTTAAACCGGTCTGCGTTAACACCATGCCAAGTTACCATCCGTTAAACCGGTCTGCGTTAACACCATGCCAACTTACCATCCGTTAAACCGGTCTGCGTTAACACCATGCCAACTTACCATCCGTTAAACCGATCTGCGTTAACACCATGCCAACTTACCATCCGTTAAACCAGTCTGCGTTAACACCATGCCAAGTTACCATCCGTTAAACCTGTCTGCGTTAACACCATGCCAACTTACCATCCGTTAAACCAGTCTGCGTTAACACCATGCCAACTTACCATCCGTTAAACCGGTCTGCGTTAACACCATGCCAACTTACCATCCGTTAAACCAGTCTGCGTTAACACCATGCCAAGTTACCATCCGTTAAACCTGTCTGCGTTAACACCATGCCAACTTACCATCCGTTAAACCTGTCTGCGTTAACACCATGCCAACTTACCATCCGTTAAACCGGTCTGCGTTAACACCATGCCAACTTACCATCCGTTAAACCGGTCTGCGTTAACACCATGTTGCAACCTTCACTCCTTCGCCAGTATATGTTTAGATTCAAACGTCTGTCGTTCACCTCCTATTGATCCTATTGACACTGGGTCACATATGCTCCTCTTGCATCCGATTTACACTACGGGAAGGATCGAAACGAATCCAATTGATGTATTGTGTTTTTATTTTTCACGAGTTGCCCACTCGCTTAGCCCTTCAAAGCATAATGGTGTCCCAACGAGGGACGGTACAATGAACCGGTCGAACAATGAGTGTAACAATGAGTCCACTCTCGCCGGGCGCTCCTCATTCTGCTCTGAGGTTGCACTTCTTTCCCCTTTGATGAAATCTTCAGGGATTTATTGCGTTTCTATAGACCACCCTCTGGAATACACAGTAAAGGATGTTTGTTTGAATATAATTCTCAGGCACTGTGCTAAAATCAAGCGCTGACTTCAGTTCCTTTTCCTGTAGCCGACAGGAAGATGCTATATTCATAATTTCAGATATTTAGCCGCCATCGACAAAAAGTATTCAGAGCAACGAAAGTGGCACCGCCCAAGCAGGAGGCAATGCTGGATGTTCGGGATGCAAGGGACGTGAGTGGTGGTCGTGAGTGGCGGGGGTTTGGTAGTGAGTGAAGGTGAAGAGGATATTATTTGTAAAAGGAGGAGGGGAGGTTCTACAGCACGCAGGACCCGTAAGCACATGAAGGAGGTGAACCGACCGATGGGACTTGTTTGATGAACAATCTATTTTTGTCTATCCTCCCATTTTTTCTTTCTTTCTTCTTCTTCTCTAAGGATGACATTTGCCAGAGCAGCGGCGTCCTGGCAGTAGCACGAAAGGTTGAGAGGAAGGGGGATGGGAGGCAGAAGAGACAACCTCGGCGAATGGATGTGCTCCCAACAGGACATATTTCGGTGGGAGTCCATGGGCTGAGGGCCCACTTTCCTGTGACGCTCCGCGTGTGGTGCGAGGAAGGAAACCCTACAGGAGGGTGAGCTCCTCGGGCAGAGCTTTCCTGTCGCACACGGGCCAGACAAAAGCTCGGCGAGGACGGACCGTAAAGTCGCACATTTCAAAGGCTCCATGCGTCATTGTTATGTTATTCCAGTGAGCGCAGCTCGTTCAAAAAGGTCATTTGGAACGCTGCGCTGCCGGACTATGCGATGCGGTCGTGCTGAATGCACGGATATGGACATAGAGTGCACCGTCACAGTTAAATAAATTCACTGTTATGACAAAAAGCAATATACATGTATATATATATATATATACAGTATATATATATATATATATATATATATATATATATATATATATATATATATATATATATATATATATATATATACAGTATATATATATATATATATATATATATATATATATATATACAGTATATAAATATACATACATATATACAGTATACATATATATATATATATATACAGTATATAAATATACATACATATATACAGTATACATATATATATACATACAATATACATATATATTGTTGCAGATATGGGATTTACATCCATCCATATCCGCTTGTAAATATTCCCCTATTTCCTCAATACTTCCCAACTATCCCCAATCCCCCCATTCCCTAGTCCCATTTTCTGTAAACAACACTCTGTAGACCCGACCTCCCCCTATTTCCCCCATTAAATGTCGCATCCAGGTCCACCGCATCTCATGTAAGACAACTATAGGACATCTTGCTAGTTATTCTTAGTCTATGTCAGTTAAGGACTCGTTTCCATTAATTCTGACTCTTCGTTGCACCAGAATGTGATTGTATGGCACCGTTAGGAAGTTTAGGGCCTCCCAATACCTCCCCGCAGCTCTTCCTCACGGTTCAGCAACAACAACAACAACAACGGCGGCGGCGCGGGAGTGTGCGTCCTCACTCCGGCTTGGTTGGTAGGGGGGTGTTGGGAGCGCACCAGGCCTTTCCAACGAGCCGCCATCGAGCATGTGCTCGACGGGGTTACCAAGTAGGGGCTCGCTGTCAGCTCCTCGTCAAGGGCGGAGCCCGGTAACCCCCGCACCCAATAGAAGCGGCGGACCGGTCCCATCTGGGGCAGAGCCAACGAGCCGAGGGCGTGTGACTCCCCGCTGAGCATGCGCAGGAAGAGGGAGGTGACGTCAGATGCGCGCTGAGCTTGGAGAGAGAAGGACGCCACCTCCGAGGGCTGTGACACCTCCCCGCATCTCTGGACTGGACCGTGCTTTATCCTGTCCCTGAGCCAAGGTGCACCTTGTGCTATCGACTGCCTGTCCTTCCCTGCCATCAATCCCTGTGTAAGTCAGTCTTGTTCCGTTTGTCTGTGGTCTGTCTGGGATAGATAAGATTGTATCTAAGTGCCTATCTCTTCTGTGTCTTTACCTCACTACCGTGTAATCTACCCCCTTTTCTCCACCACTGTAATTATACCCTCCTCCGGAGGTCTTGAGAACTGTACCCTTGCGTCGTTTCATTTATCCCAGTCGTTGTGTCCTTTCCATCATTGATTTAGCGTAGCGCGATTTGGCCAACGTTCGAGTGGAATCGGGTGAGTTGGGGGTAATCGGGTAAACTGTGCGAACACGGCGGCCATTCCGCTCGGTCAAGCAACATCTGAAGCCGTGTCCGTAACAATATACATACAATATACATATATATACATACAATATACATATATATACATACAATATACATATATATATATATATATATATATATATATATATATATATATATATATACATACATACATACATACATACATATACATATATACAGTATATAAATATAAATATACATTATATATACATACATACATATAAACAGTAAATAAATATAAATATACATTATATAATTATATACATACATATATACAGTATATAAATATACATTATATATATATACATACATATATACAGTATATAAATATACATTATATATATACATACATATATACAGTATATAAATAAAATATACATACACATATACATACATATATACAGTATATAAATAAAATATACATACACATATACAGCATATAAATATAAATATACATTATATATAAACATACATATATACAGTATATAAATATAAATATACATACATATATACAGTACATAAATATAAATATACTGTTGCGGATTCAGGGGTCGGCGCTCCCCTTCTCAAGGGGGGGGGGGGGGTTAATCCCTTTGTCTTTTAAGCTGGCCGTCTCCCAATCCTGGAAGCTATGACGCTCCTTCCGGTCAGAATCAGCTAGGGTGATTGGTCAATGAAGTCCCAAATACCTACTTACTGACCCATCCGTAAAGCAGGGAAATAACTCCCGCTCGAACCACGGATAAGATGGAAATTGCCGAGTGGTTAGCAATCCGCGGCCCGAGCCATTAACAAAGACTAACCCGATCCTGAGCGGTTTCCAAATCGTGCCACAGGTACTCAATTGAGAAAAGACGTAAACGATCGAATAAGAGGAAACCCAGAAAAAAGAAGAACAAAGAGTGGGTTTATTAATTATGTACAAAAACCCAAAGAGGAAATGAAAGGAATATACAAGGAAGAAGAAGAAGAAGCAGAACACAGGGCAGGCTTACCTATACAGTCTTAACTTATCACGACCCCAGGACGAACAGACACACTCACATGGAATTGTAGTGGTGGGGGGGGGGGGGGGGAAGGTCCAGGCAGTTGGTCAGGCTCCTCGTCTGGTCCCGACTCGTGCCGTGGTGGTGATGGAGGCAGGCCGGCAGCACGCCGCGTGTCGTTGACCACGAGCGGACATTACAGATATATCAGGGGACTGGGATGCGGCGCACATAATACGAAGTTCGTGCCAGCTCTCTCTCTCTCCCTATCTATGGCTCGTATCACAGGCAGTTCGTGCAATTCTTCACAATAAGCAAGGAGTCCGTGGCGCAGTTCTCTCAATAACGTTACAATCAGCCGTCTCCACGCAGTTCTCTCAATAACGTTGGTCCCCTGCGCAGTTCTTTACAAGCAGTTCGTACAATGCAACCCCCAGCACAGTTCTGAAAGAAGTCCTCGCGCCTGCGCTTATATAACATGCTTTTAGATTAATCCGTGCACTTTGAGGCCACGCCCACCAGCGAGCTCACCTCAGCCGTGGTTGGTTGGCGAGGGCTCACCGGCTGCGCCCTTGATGGCGAGTTGACAGGGCCACGCCTCGTTCTCATGTCCCGCCCCCTTTTTCCTCGGCCCCAGACCGCGTGTTCAATGGCGATTGGAGCGAGGCAGCAAACGCTGCTGGCAAGCGAGGCGCGTAATATAATTGGGAGAGCGAGGTTGGAAAGAAAGCGAATGGGGCCTATCTTATTTAATTAATGCAACGCAGATTCAACTTTTGGGAACACAGCCTTACCTGAAACACATAATAAGGAAATAACTAAAGTTCCTATGGTATCCTACGTGTTGCATATGGACTAACTATGGGTGCGACCTTTAACCTTTTAAATGATGGAATATTATTTACAAGTATTTTTTACAAGTGAGGGGTTCTCAAAACTGCAACAATACATACATATATACAGTATATAAATATAAATATACATTATATATACATACATATATACAGTATATAAATATAAATATACATTATATATATACATACATAAATACAGTATATAAATATAAATATACATACATATATACAGTATATAAATTTAAATATACATACATATATACAGTATATAAATATAAATATACATTATATATACCAGCAACGGTACCCACCCTATGGGCGGGGCTTCAATTGGGAGGCCCAAATGAAAAGGCTAAGTATCAAAAATTGAAGGCATTTTTTCTTTTAAACAATTTATATAAACATCCGTTAAATCTCGATCGGTGCAGCCCTTTGTGCGGCACCCGGGAAAATAACGTCATGCCGGAGCAAGTATCAGCAGGATGTGGCAGTGTGGGAGTCCACGTTTCTGATCCTCCTTCATGCCGAAGTAGCCCACCACTTCTCCAAGCATTCCGCTCTTCAGATCCGCCATGAGAGATTTAAGCTTGATACTGAAGACGCGTGCAGTTAGTCGTCCCGATGTCGTATGTACTCCCGATATGTGTTTCCTTCATTGTAAAAACTTCCAAATCAACAATTAAAAGGATTTTGAGCCAATCAGTGTTACGGCCTTGGCAAGATCGATGGAGACAGCGATCTGTTAGTGTATACACCGCCCAAATAGCTATGTGGAATTCTCTCATGTAGAGATTAAACTCACGTCATTTGAACTTTTGCCGAGGTCATTATTTACTTTTAGTGATGTTGATATACGAATGAATTTTAATGATGCTTATATTGGTTTTGGGTCATCCTTTCCATATATCTAGTGGGATTGTAAGTTGGAGAGGCGGCTGTGATGGTGGGGAGGGGGTTGGAATTCTCTCAAGCAGGGATTCAACCTGTGTCCTTATAAAAGGTCTTTGTCCCAAGATCACCGAGTCCAATCGGTGCAGACTGCAGCCGTGCAGCGATCGGTGCAGCCGTTTGTGCGGCACCCGGGCAAACAACATCGTCACAATGAAAACATCGTCACAATGAACATTATGCGAACGCGAATGTTATGCGGGAGTCCAAACCTGAGAATGCTGGAGACCAAAGCTGAAATTGAGAAAACTAAATAGCCTATTTTACTCCAGGAGATCCCAGGATTACCCACCCAAAATATCGTTGCGATCGGTTCAGCAGTTTTTACGGTACCTTTGAATGGACAGACAGGCAGACAGACGGACGGACATTTGGTGAATTATAGTAAGATACATACATATATACAGGATATAACTATAAATATACATACATATACACAGTATATAAATATAAATATACATACATATATACAGTATATAAATATAAATATACATCATACAGTCACGTGAAAAAGTAAGTACACCCGATGTAAGTTTTGACTTTTTCAACATATTTCAACATACAGCTATTTCATCTTCATTTCAACAATATTGATAGATAAAGGTGATATAATATAACAAATATCATGAAACATTTACATTTTGTAGTCTGGCGTTGGCTTAGACTTAGAGGTTAGGGTGCCGGCTTGGGATCCCAGGATCCTGGGTTCGTAATCCCGGTCGATCGCTGAATTAACACCAGGGAGGTTGACTGAGCCTGTCATCCTTCCGAGGTTGGCAAATTGAGTACCAGCTTGCTGGGATGAATGATCATGGTGTGTACCCCGATTCAGAATAGGCACACTGTATCCCTGCGCATCGTAAGAGCGTGACCAAGGGTTGGCGTCAAGAAGGGCATCCGGCCATAAAAACATTGCCTCAAACAGAGAACCATGATTGTCATGGGGCCCGCAAGGCTAACCCCCGCTTTAGTGGGGGAAAATGGCCTTGAAACGATCATTCATTCATTCATTTACATTTTGTAGTCCATTGTATAATTTAAATAAACATAAATGCAAATTTCGCATGTGGAAAAAGTAAGTACACCCCTACATTTATCACTACTTCAAATACCTAAAATTAGAATCAGGTGCACCAGCTCAGGTGCAAATGATTAGAACATCGTTAGAGAGGATCTTGGAGGAACCTGTCTTATTTAAACCTCAGGCATTTAGTTTGGTTCGCTCTTTGTTGTTGAAGTGTGCGGCGTCACAATGCCTAGATCAAAAGAGCTCTCTGAGGCCTTCAGAAAGAAGGTTATAGATGCCTACGAGTCTGGGAAGGGATTTTAAAAGATCTCCAAACAATTTGAAATCAATCATTCAACTGTCCGGAAGATCATCTACAAGTGGAGAAGATTCCAAACAACTGCCAACTTGTTCAAGCCAGGCCGCCCCAGCAAATTCAGCCCGAGAGCAGACCGCAAGATGCTGAAAGAAGTCTCTAAGAACCCCAGAATGTCATCACGGGACCTACAGGTCGCTCTTGCCACTGTTGATGTCAAAGTGCAAGTGTCTACCATTAGAAAGAGGCTGCACAAATTTGTTCTACGTGGGAGGTGTGCCAGGAGGAAAGCTTTGCTGTCCAGAAAGAACATCAGGGCAAGAATAAAGTTTGCCAATGAACACCTAGGCAAAGACCAGCACTTCTGGAACAATGTGCTCTGGACAGATGAGTCAAAGGTAGAGCTATTTGGCCACAGTACCAGAAGACATGTTTGGCGAAAACCAAAGACAGCATTTGACCACAAGAACCTGATACCAACTGTAAAGCATGGTGGTGGAAATATTATGGTTTAGGGCAGCTTTGCTGCTTCAGGGCCTGGGCAGCTCACCATCATAGAATCCACTATGAATTCTTCATTGTACCAGAGGGTGCTTGAGGATAATGTGAGGCCATCTGTCGGAAAGTTGAAGCTCAACCGAAGGTGGACCTTGTGACATGACAATGACCCTAAACATATGAGGAAATCCTCCAAGGAATGGCTGAAAAGAAAGAAATGGAGTGTTCTGGAATGGCCAAGTCAAAGCCCGGATCTACATCCCATGGAAATTTTGTGAGGGGATTTAAAACGAGCTGGGCATGCAAGAAACCCCTCAAACATCGCACAGCTGAAAGAATTCTGCATGGAGGAGTGGGCAAAAATTTCTCCCAGTCGATGTCAGAGACTGGTAGACAGTTATAAGAAACGCCTACTTGGGGCTGTTTCTGCCAAAGGGGGCAATCCCACCTATTAGAGCCAAGGGTGTACTTACTTTTTCCACATGCGAAATTTGCATATATGTTTATTTAAATTATACAATGGACTACAAAATGTAAATGTTTCATGATATTTGCTATATTATATCACCTTTATCTATCAATATTGTTGAAATGAAAATCAAATAGCTGTATGTTGAAATATGTTGAAAAAGTCAAAACTTTACATGGGGTGTACTTACTTTTTCACATGACTATACATACAGTGCATTCAGAAAGTATTCAGACCCCTTCACTTTTTTCTACATTTTGTTATGTTGCAGCCTTATGCTGAAATCGTTTAAATTCATTTTTTCCCTCATCAATCTACACTCAATACCCCATAATGACAAAGAGAAAACAGGATTTTAGAAAGTTTTGCAAATTTATTAAAAAGAAAAAACTGAAATATCACATTGACATAAGTATTCAGACCCTTTGCTATGACACTTGAAATTTAGCTCATGTGCCTCCCATTTCTCTTGATCATCTTTGAGATGTTTCTCCGCCTTGATTGTAGTACACCTATGGTAAATTCAATTGATTGGACATGATTTGGAAAGGCACACACCTGTCCATCTATATAATGTCTCACAGCTGACAATGCAATCAGAGCAAAAACCAAGCCATGAGGTCGAAGGAACTGCCTGTTCAAAATAATAAAATATTGATTATTTCCTTGTATGTTGTTCCCTCTGTAAATCATCCCTATGTCCCTTATGGCACCACATTAGACGCTAGTTAAAATCACCCATTAACTTCACTAATTAATAATAAAACTGCCGGAAGCCAGGCATGAACAATACCGCTGGCGCCACAGCCGCTACATCACCGCAAAGACAGGCAGGCCGAAGGCCACGCCCTAGAGAGTTGTGATTGGTCGGGGCATTGAGTGACAGAGAGGATTGAAAAGATGGGACTGGCTGATTGGTGAAGAGGACGGATGACGTTAGGGCGGCGCGGATAAAATACCAGCGCGGCAGACATTTTCTCTCTTGGGTCCGGACTTTGGTGAAGACGGTTGTGCGCCGACGATTCTCCTCCTTTCTTCATGTTCTGGACCTCGGTGCAGGCGATAGTGTGCCGAGACCTTGCTGGGGATTGAGAGGAGGCCGAGTTGCGAACCAAGAGCTGGGAAAGAGGAGCTGCGCATCAACTCCTGTTCGCTTCACGCATGACCAGGCCAGGAGTGAGAGGACGCTCGGTGAGGCCAAGCAGCGCACGAAGGAGCGGACTGCGGCCTTCTTCCCGCCAAGAACAGAGCCGAGTCTGGACTGCGCGCTCAGGGCCGACGATTATTGACGAGACCCCCCCACCAGTGATCAGAGCTAAGTGCACGAAATAACCACACACAGTTATTTTATATTTCGTTATCTTTCCCTGTGTCCGTGTTTGGGTCTGTTGCGGGAGCGCTCCATATCGGAAATTTAGTTTCGCCGTGTTTTATTTTGTACTGGCATTTCTTTGAATAAAGCTGTTATTTTTGTACATTTAAGTCGGTTTTCGTTTGAGTTATTTTTTGCAGGTTTGAGGACTGCTGGTGGGATCCGTGCAAGTAAGTGCTCTTCAGCATCATCCTCCTCCTCCCCTTCCGCCCCTCCCCCCTGGCGTGTGTTAACTCGACCACATTTTGAACAGAGTGCCTCGGAGTAAAGCTCGTTTGGCTATCCGTGCTACCCTAAGGTGATCAACAAGGCTAGTCACACGACAACTGGTGTCAGGAGTGTGGGATTCGAACCTAGCGGAAATTTTGTGTTCGAGGGTTGCGAGTTCGACACCAGCTGAGGGCAAATTGCGGTCAGCATTCGGAATCGAACTGTTTAACGATTTTCTTTCTCTCGTTGAAAGGGAGGTAATTGTAGTGCCAAGGTACAAAATTTGTAGTTAATTGGGGTGTACGAAGCGCAACATCACGTTTTTCGGAAAATGTAAATTGTTTTGTTTTTTTCCCCTGAGGTAAAAATACACGTGGGGAACTACTTTCTCACCGCGGATGGTGGAAGCGAGTGAGATGGCCGTGCGGGTTGGGGATGCTGAAGACTACGGAAGTGAGCCGGAGATGGAGGGATTAGAGGTTCGGAGTGAAACCTCCCCCGTCCCGAGCATTAGTCCACCCACCTCCCCCATGGGGGAGACGGGAACAATGGGAACGGCCACGATGCCCGACCAGGCTTGGATGAAAAGGTTAATGGAATGATTGACTGAATGATTGGGGGGCCAAATTAATGAATTGATGGGAGAAATGAGAGGGATAATAAGGTGAGGTACTGAGCGATTGGGAAACATGATAGATGAAACAATTGCTAAAATGGGTGCCCTTGGTGAACAAAGGGATGCCCAGATTAAAGAAACGAAAACCCAAAGAGAACAAACGAATGAATCAAAGGAAGAAATAAAGGATGAATACGGGGCACATAAGAAGCCATGGGTGGCAGAATTTGAAGCAAAACGGGGGGAGTTAACAGTGGGAATGAAAGAATGTGAGACCCAAGCTGATGCGCTTGGGGCACAGGACAGGGCAGATTCGGAAGCAAATGGGGAATTGGTTGGAGGTAAATGGGGAGTGTTCGAATGTAACTAGGGGAAACTCAAATTTAAATCGGGAATGTTTGACTGAAGAATACCTGGAAGGCTATCGGGGCCGTGTGGATGTCACAATTCAACAACAAGGAGCAGAATTTGGAATTGTGCAGCACCAGGGTGGTTGTGCGGAGCAACAGGGGGTAAAAATATTGGGGGTCCATGTAACGGAATCGGACCGGTGTGTATGGATGAAGGCCTGTTGGGGCCAGAATTGATTGGGGATGGGCATGTTAAAGAATTTGGACAGGAGCGGCTGGACACCTGTGACAGTTCCATCGAGGAAGAGGTTGCTTGAATCCAAGAGGGTCTGGAAGAAGAGGCGAGTCGGTCCGTTGATAAGACGAAGGAGACCCCCACCACAAACCACGATTGGGTACTGGATACCCAGCTGGGTAGGTGTTTTGGCTCCGAGCTGGATTTGGACATGGAAGAGTCGGGAGATAGAGCCTCAGAAGAGGTGAAGTGGTCCCCATAATTAATTTGGAACAGCTGCAGGGAGGGGCAGAACAACCTAGGGAAGGGGTTGTAACCTGCAGCTGCAGACATTGGGCCCACGAGGCCAAAATCTTAAAAAACTCTTCCACTCATCCACACTTTCTCTTCCTCAAATGTGGCGACTTCAGCAAAAGACTTCTGCGACTCACTGGGACTGACACAATCAGTAAATTTCCTGGCCCAGATCTCAGTCAATGGAGTATCTTCTCTTCTAGACTTGGTTATGACAAACTTCCCTGCAAATGTCTGCCGCTCTTCTTCTGCTCCAATCGGTTCTTCTGATCATTTCCTTGTTAAAGTGGATATCTCTCTGGCCATTCTCAGAGAGCCTCCTCAGCACTGACAAGTCGTGCATTTCACTCAGGCTGATTGGCACGGTCTACATGCAGCCATCAATCATCTGGACTGGTCTCCCATCTCTACTGCCTCTGACATCAACTCTTCATGGGAATTCTTCCAAAGTAAACTGCTCTCTCTCATGCACAGATTTATCCCTTCTCATCTTCAGTTGTCGTACCCTTCTGCCCGTCCATGGTACACTGAAGCTTGTGGTGAGGCAGTTGCCATGAAGCAACTTGCCTTTACCTCATGGAAGGATAACCCAACTGAAGGTAATCTCAGTTCCTTTCACAAAGCTCGGAACAAGTGTGTTTCTACCCTCAGGAGAGCCAGGAAACAATATCTCTCCACTCTCAAACCTGTCTCTCCCCTCCAAATTCTGGTGACGTCTGGTCAAATCTGTTTCTGGTGTTTGTTCCCCCTTCGTCCCCTCCCTTACCTCAAACGGCTGCACAGCTGACTCCGCACGTGAAAAAGCTGAATGCCTCAACTCTGTGTTTGCCTTAAAATCTTGTATCCCAAACCCGTCTCTCTCTGTACCCACAGTACCCAGTCGTACCCAGCTGCTCCTGGACTCTGTGTCCTTCTCTCCTGACAAGGTGGAGAAGTCTCTGTCAATCCTCGAATCTGATTCTGCAACTGGACCAGACGGCATCAGCCCACGGGTCCTAAAATCTTGCTCTGCCGCTCTATCTCACCCTCTCTCTGTTCTCTTCACCCTCTCTTTTGCTCAAGGTCATCTGCCATCAGCTCGGAAATCAGCAAACATTACTGCTTTACCCAAAAAGGTGCAAAAACAGATCCTAGCAACTACAGACCAATCAGCCTGCTCCCAATAATCAGCAAGGTCATGGAATCATTCATCGCTTCTGACATCAAATCCTTCCTTTTCTCCAATGGCTGGATCTCGGATCATCAATTTGGATTCAGACCAGGTCATTATACTCTGGAGATGCTGCTTCTGCTGTCTCAACAATGGAAGGAGGTCCTTGATGCCAAACTGGAAATCAGAGCTGTCTCCCTTGACATATCACACGCCTTCGATATGATCTGGCACCCCGCTCTGCTCACCAAACTCTCCTCTAATGGTATCCATGGAAATCTCCACGCATGGCTTGCGGACTTCCTCTCTGGTCGTAGTCAACATGTGACTCCGAATGGTTTTCTCTCATCCCCCCTTCCTGTTCAGGTTTGAGTTCCCCTAGGTAGTGTTGTGGGCCCTGTGCTTTTTCTGGTCTTCATCAATGATCTCTCCGACTCTCTGGAAAATCCTCTCTATCTCTTTGCTGATGACTCCACTCTCTGTTGCTCCATTCCTCATCCCTCAGATCGGCAGTCTGCAGCCTCCTCACTCTCTGCAGACCTGGAGAAAATCACAGACTGGTCAAACAAGTGGAACATGTCTTTCAATCCTGATAAATCTCACACTCTCACTATGTCTCTCCGAAAAGACCGACTGGACAACCCTCCAATCTACTTTCTCAACAATCCTGTTCAAGAAGTTCTGTCACTCAAGACTATCTCACTATCTGACTATCTCTCAAGACTATCTCCTATTGGATCTCACTATCTGCCATGATCTTTCCTGTGAAAACCATATTTACAAGCTGGCCCCGAAAGCCAGTCGTCGACTGGGAATCCTCCGTCGTGCGAAGTCCTTCCTTGGCACCTCTGAGCTCCTCACCACATACAAAGCTTTCATCCGCAGCTTGATGGAATACTGCTCTCCCCTCTGGGCTGGTGCTCCTGCCTCACACCTGGCTCGGCTTCACGCTGTAGAAACTAAGGCTTTTACAATCATTGGAATCTCCCGTGATGAAGCTGATTCTGAGGGCCTTTCAATCTCTCACTGCAGGCAGGTTGGTGGTCTTTCTATCTTCTACCGACTCCTCTCCGGCCTAGCTCCCCCTTCTCTGTCTGTGCTCTGTCCCACAAATATTCCTGCAAGCCTCACAGGATATGTCAGCAACCCTCTTCTGGTGAAACTGCCAAAAGCAAGACTCTCTGCTCACCTTCACTCTTTCATTCCTCTTTTTTTCCTGCGTCTGGAAAAAACTCCCTCACTCTCTTCAATCCCACTCCTTCCTCCAGGTCTTTAAAACAGCTGTTCCCCACCATCTCTTTCCTTCCCTCATCCAAAACCTTGATATTTTATACACCTGTTATTTCACCCCAAATCCACCTCTTTCAAATTCCGTTTTTCTTTCCTGAAGGTCCTAGTCGTGTCCATCATGTTCATCCCCTGTGCCCCACCCCAGCCCTCTCCCCTCTCCAGTTCTCCCGATGTCCTTGTTCTCTGCTGTTGTTGTCTCCCACTCCCTTCATTATATGTTCTATTTGTTCGGTGTTACACGAGCCTTATCTTCGTATACAAAAAAATAAAAATAAATAAAGCATATTTACCTTTAAACCATCTGGTGTCGGTTCGATTGCTGACCCGACTATCAACTGTCGGATTGGTATACCAGCATTGCATTGCATCACAGGGTGTGCCGTCCCTCTGGCGGATGTTAAGATTGGTGTCCCTTCCGCTGGCATTATTTGATGGTCGTTAAATATCCCACCGTGTCCTTTGCCAAGAGTAGGTGAGTATATATCGCCGGCATCCTGAATCCAAATTTCTGCCCCCTTCAATCCAATACCAGGCCTGGCCAGCCCATTAGACATGGCCAAAGACTTTTCCCTGGATAACCCCAGAAGGAGGAGAGAGGGAGCAGGAGGGGGAGTAATTATTAGGACCATTAATGAAATAGTATGTTTTATTATAACCTCCAGGTGAAGTTGTAGCTAAGAATGCACAGATCATATGTAATTATGGATTATACAGATGTAGTTAATATTATAAATGGGAGTTGACGGCATCAGTTTTTGGAGATAAGGGATGGTATGGATGCAGCAAGACCATTCTATTGTGACAAATAAATCGGTGGACCACATACCGGAGCGTGAATAGTCCACTCTTTGCTACATTGCAGAGCAGGTAATTAACTGTGAGCGCGAACGTCCCGCAGGCCTTCACACATGGCCGGTCTGGTTTCAATATGCTCGCCACTTCCCCAGGGGCTGTTCCATCAGCCCTCTAACTGGAACCTAAACATTTGTCGTGTCCCTCGTGGCAGGCGGGACATGTTCTGTCTACCAGCCCCGACGGGTCCAGTCCGCTGATAAAGCTCGGGTGAGCCCATTCCACTAATTGTTATGATTTCCGATTTACGTTTCTCGCTGATCGGCACAAATGTTCCGCAGCATGATCATAATACACTTTTCCGTGTTCATACTTTGTCCTATTTCACATCCATATTGACCAGATAGCTGAAGGGCTGGCAGGAAATATCAGAAGTATAAATACACTCGCCTTTGAGCTATTCTGGGTTTGATTCCTGAGTTTCCTGCTTCTGTTTCAGAAGGAGGGCATCTGTCAGATGGGATCTAAAGCCGAGGACCCTTTTACTGGTTACTCGTGGACATTGTAAAGATCCTGGTGCCTTTTGCAAAGAGTAGGTCATTGTGTGTGGGACTGAGAAAATTTCGAAATTCCTGCCTCGTCTACCAACATGCTGGGAAGGCAATGGGAAACAACCCAATGCAGGTTCTGCAGCACACAACCAAGGTGGACCACAAAAAAAGATGAATTAATGGGGGGGGGGGGGGGGAGAAGTGGATTTTGACCCCACGTTAACTGCAACTCCTCAGGATTATTTGATGAGGGTAAAATACATGGTAAAGCTATTATGTAATGAGTATGGGCCTGTAATGTCAATGCCGTACTTTGTTACTCAATATTATATCTATACTAGCAGGTCCCGCAGAACATCCACGCAATGTAAAACCTCCCCATAACACCCCAACACGAAGGCTTCAATGATCTTCAATGACCAACTCCACACCTTCAACCCCCCTCCACAGTCCCCCTTTCCACCACCATTAACCACTACCCACCACAACTCCTCAATCTCCCCCATCCCACCGACTTTCCTTAACCACTCCCCTAACCCATAGCCTCAACCTCCCCATCCCAACTCTGTCCCATCTTACCTCTCCCCCATCTGAACCCTATCTCTTTGTCCTCCCCTTCTCCCTGGTGGGTGGGAGGGAAGGGGAGAGGAGAGCGTGGGAGAGGATGGCAGGAGGTGGGGAATGAGAGACAGATGAACAGGAGACAGACAAATGCACAGCTAGACACCACGGTTCGCATTGTATAATAGCTATAATACGTATAGTACGCCAAACTACACTATTATGTAATACATAATAGCTTGTGGAAAATACCAAACTACAGAAAATAAGGGACATTCCATAGCTTGTGGAAAATACCAAACTGTAGAAAAGAAGGGACATTCCATAGCTTGTGGAAAATACCAAACTATAGAAAATAAGGGACATTCCATAGCTTGTGGAAAATACCAAACGATAGAAAAGAAGGGACATTCCATTGCTTGTGGAAAATACCAAACGATAGAAAAGAAGGGACATTCCATAGCTTGTGGAAAATACCAAACTATAGAAAAGAAGGGACATTCCATAGCTTGTGGAAAATACCAAACTATAGAAAATAAGGGACATTCCATAGCTTGTGGAAAATACCAAACTACAGAAAATAAGGGACATTCCATGGCTTGTGGAAAATACCAAACGATAGAAAAGAAGGGACACTCCATAGCTTGTGGAAAATACCAAACTACAGAAAATAAGGGACATTCCATAGCTTGTGGAAAATACCAAACTACAGAAAATAAGGGACATTCCATAGCTTGTGGAAAATACCAAACTGTAGAAAAGAAGGGACATTCCATAGCTTGTGGAAAATACCAAACTACAGAAAATAAGGGACATTCCATAGCTTGTGGAAAATACCAAACTGCAGAAAATAAGGGACATTCCATGGCTTGTGGAAAATACCAAACTACAGAAAATAAGGGACATTCCATAGCTTGTGGAAAATACCAAACGATAGAAAAGAAGGGACACTCCATGGCTTGTGGAAAATACCAAACTACAGAAAATAAGGGACATTCCATGGCTTGTGGAAAATACCAAACGATAGAAAAGAAGGGACATTCCATTGCTTGTGGAAAATACCAAACGATAGAAAAGAAGGGACACTCCATAGCTTGTGGAAAATACCAAACTACAGAAAATAAGGGACATTCCATAGCTTGTGGAAAATACCAAACGATAGAAAAGAAGGGACACTCCATAGCTTGTGGAAAATACCAAACTACAGAAAATAAGGGACATTCCATAGCTTGTGGAAAATACCAAACGATAGAAAATAAGGGACATTCCATAGCTTGTGGAAAATACCAAACGATAGAAAAGAAGGGACATTCCATTGCTTGTGGAAAATACCAAACTACAGAAAATAAGGGACATTCCATAGCTTGTGGAAAATACCAAACTAGAGAAAATAAGGTACATTCCATGGCTTGTGGAAAATACCAAACTACAGAAAATAAGGGACATTCCATAGCTTGTGGAAAATACCAAACTAGAGAAAATAAGGTACATTCCATAGCTTGTGGAAAATACCAAACTACAGAAAATAAGGGGCATTCCATGGCTTGTGGAAAATACCAAACTAGAGAAAATAAGGGACATTCCATAGCTTGTGGAAAATACCAAACTAGAGAAAATAAGGGACATTCCATGGCTTGTGGAAAATACCAAACTATAGAAAATAAGGGACATTCCATAGCTTGTGGAAAATACCAAACTAGAGAAAATAAGGGACATTCCATAGCTTGTGGAAAATACCAAACTAGAGAAAATAAGGGACATTCCATGGCTTGTGGAAAATACCAAACTACAGAAAATAAGGGACATTCCATAGCTTGTGGAAAATACCAAACTATAGAAAAGAAGGGACATTCCATAGCTTGTGGAAAATACCAAACTATAGAAAAGAAGGGACATTCCATGGCTTGTGGAAAATACCAAACTATAGAAAAGAAGGGACATTCCATAGCTTGTGGAAAATACCAAACTATAGAAAAGAAGGGACATTCCATGGCTTGTGGAAAATACCAAACTACAGAAAATAAGGGACATTCCATAGCTTGTGGAAAATACCAAACTATAGAAAAGAAGGGACATTCCATAGCTTGTGGAAAATACCAAACTATAGAAAAGAAGGGACATTCCATGGCTTGTGGAAAATACCAAACTACAGAAAATAAGGGACATTCCATAGCTTGTGGAAAATACCAAACTATAGAAAAGAAGGGACATTCCATGGCTTGTGGAAAATACCAAACTACAGAAAATAAGGGACATTCCATAGCTTGTGGAAAATACCAAACTAGAGAAAAGAAGGGACATTCCATAGCTTGTGGAAAATACCAAACTATAGAAAAGAAGGGACATTCCATGGCTTGTGGAAAATACCAAACTACAGAAAATAAGGGACATTCCATAGCTTGTGGAAAATACCAAACTATAGAAAAGAAGGGACATTCCATAGCTTGTGGAAAATACCAAACTATAGAAAAGAAGGGACATTCCATGGCTTGTGGAAAATACCAAACTACAGAAAATAAGGGACATTCCATAGCTTGTGGAAAATACCAAACTAGAGAAAATAAGGTACATTCCATAGCTTGTGGAAAATACCAAACTAGAGAAAATAAGGGACATTCCATAGCTTGTGGAAAATACCAAACTACAGAAAATAAGGGACATTCCATAGCTTGTGGAAAATACCAAAGTATAGAAAATAAGGTACATTCCATAGCTTGTGGAAAATACCAAACTGTAGAAAAGAAGGGACATTCCATAGCTTGTGGAAAATACCAAACTAGAGAAAATAAGGGACATTCCATAGCTTGTGGAAAATACCAAACTACAGAAAATAAGGGACATTCCATAGCTTGTGGAAAATACCAAACCATAGAAAAGAAGGGACATTCCATAGCTTGTGGAAAATACCAAACTACAGAAAATAAGGGACATTCCATGGCTTGTGGAAAATACCAAAGTATAGAAAATAAGGTACATTCCATAGCTTGTGGAAAATACCAAACTAGAGAAAATAAGGGACATTCCATAGCTTGTGGAAAATACCAAACTAGAGAAAATAAGGGACATTCCATAGCTTGTGGAAAATACCAAACTAGAGAAAATAAGGGACATTCCATGGCTTGTGGAAAATACCAAACTACAGAAAATAAGGGGCATTCCATGGCTTGTGGAAAATACCAAACTATAGAAAAGAAGGGACATTCCATGGCTTGTGGAAAATACCAAACTGTAGAAAATAAGGGGCATTCCATAGCTTGTGGAAAATACCAAACTATAGAAAATAAGGGGCATTCCATGGCTTGTGGAAAATACCAAACTACAGAAAATAAGGGGCATTCCATAGCTTGTGGAAAATACCAAACTATAGAAAAGAAGGGACATTCCATGGCTTGTGGAAAATACCAAACTACAGAAAATAAGGGACATTCCATAGCTTGTGGAAAATACCAAACTAGAGAAAATAAGGTACATTCCATAGCTTGTGGAAAATACCAAACTAGAGAAAATAAGGGACATTCCATAGCTTGTGGAAAATACAAAACTACAGAAAATAAGGGACATTCCATAGCTTGTGGAAAATACCAAAGTATAGAAAATAAGGGACATTCCATTGCTTGTGGAAAATACCAAAGTATAGAAAATAAGGGACATTCCATAGCTTGTGGAAAATACCAAACTAGAGAAAATAAGGGACATTCCATAGCTTGTGGAAAATACCAAACTAGAGAAAATAAGGGACATTCCATAGCTTGTGGAAAATACCAAACTAGAGAAAATAAGGGACATTCCATGGCTTGTGGAAAATACCAAACTACAGAAAATAAGGGACATTCCATAGCTTGTGGAAAATACCAAACTATAGAAAAGAAGGGACATTCCATGGCTTGTGGAAAATACCAAACTGTAGAAAATAAGGGGCATTCCATAGCTTGTGGAAAATACCAAACTATAGAAAATAAGGGACATTCCATGGCTTGTGGAAAATACCAAACTACAGAAAATAAGGGGCATTCCATGGCTTGTGGAAAATACCAAACTAGAGAAAATAAGGGACATTCCATGGCTTGTGGAAAATACCAAACTACAGAAAATAAGGGGCATTCCATAGCTTGTGGAAAATACCAAACTATAGAAAAGAAGGGACATTCCATGGCTTGTGGAAAATACCAAACTACAGAAAATAAGGGACATTCCATAGCTTGTGGAAAATACCAAACTAGAGAAAATAAGGTACATTCCATAGCTTGTGGAAAATACCAAACTAGAGAAAATAAGGGACATTCCATAGCTTGTGGAAAATACCAAACTACAGAAAATAAGGGACATTCCATAGCTTGTGGAAAATACCAAAGTATAGAAAATAAGGGACATTCCATAGCTTGTGGAAAATACCAAACTAGAGAAAATAAGGGACATTCCATAGCTTGTGGAAAATACCAAACTACAGAAAATAAGGGACATTCCATTGCTTGTGGAAAATACCAAAGTATAGAAAATAAGGGACATTCCATAGCTTGTGGAAAATACCAAACTATAGAAAAGAAGGGACATTCCATGGCTTGTGGAAAATACCAAACTACAGAAAATAAGGGACATTCCATAGCTTGTGGAAAATACCAAACCATAGAAAAGAAGGGACATTCCATAGCTTGTGGAAAATACCAAACTACAGAAAATAAGGGACATTCCATGGCTTGTGGAAAATACCAAAGTATAGAAAATAAGGTACATTCCATAGCTTGTGGAAAATACCAAACTACAGAAAATAAGGGATATTCCATAGCTTGTGGAAAATACCAAACTAGAGAAAATAAGGGACATTCCATAGCTTGTGGAAAATACCAAACTACAGAAAATAAGGGACATTCCATAGCTTGTGGAAAATACCAAACTAGAGAAAATAAGGGACATTCCATAGCTTGTGGAAAATACCAAACTACAGAAAATAAGGGACATTCCATAGCTTGTGGAAAATACCAAAGTATAGAAAATAAGGTACATTCCATAGCTTGTGGAAAATACCAAACTACAGAAAATAAGGGACATTCCATGGCTTGTGGAAAATACCAAAGTATAGAAAATAAGGGACATTCCATAGCTTGTGGAAAATACCAAAGTATAGAAAATAAGGTACATTCCATTGCTTGTGGAAAATACCAAACTGTTGAAAAGAAGGGACATTCCATAGCTTGTGGAAAATACCAAACTAGAGAAAATAAGGGACATTCCATGGCTTGTGGAAAATACCAAACTATAGAAAAGAAGGGACATTCCATAGCTTGTGGAAAATACCAAACTGTTGAAAAGAAGGGACATTCCATAGCTTGTGGAAAATACCAAACTAGAGAAAATAAGGGACATTCCATGGCTTGTGGAAAATACCAAACTATAGAAAATAAGGGACATTCCATGGCTTGTGGAAAATACCAAACTGTTGAAAAGAAGGGACATTCCATAGCTTGTGGAAAATACCAAACTACAGAAAATAAGGGACATTCCATGGCTTGTGGAAAATACCAAACTATAGAAAATAAGGTACATTCCATAGCTTGTGGAAAATACCAAACTAGAGAAAAGAAGGGACATTCCATAGCTTGTGGAAAATACCAAAGTATAGAAAATAAGGTACATTCCATAGCTTGTGGAAAATACCAAACTAGAGAAAATAAGGGACATTCCATAGCTTGTGGAAAATACCAAACTAGAGAAAATAAGGGACATTCCATAGCTTGTGGAAAATACCAAACCACAGAAAAGAAGGGACATTCCATAGCTTGTGGAAAATACCAAAGTATAGAAAATAAGGTACATTCCATAGCTTGTGGAAAATACCAAACTAGAGAAAATAAGGGACATTCCATTGCTTGTGGAAAATACCAAACTATAGAAAAGAAGGGACATTCCATAGCTTGTGGAAAATACCAAACTATAGAAAAGAAGGGACATTCCATAGCTTGTGGAAAATACCAAACCACAGAAAATAAGGGACATTCCATAGCTTGTGGAAAATACCAAACTATAGAAAAGAAGGGACATTCCATAGCTTGTGGAAAATACCAAACTAGAGAAAATAAGGTACATTCCATAGCTTGTGGAAAATACCAAACTAGAGAAAATAAGGGACATTCCATAGCTTGTGGAAAATACCAAACTACAGAAAATAAGGGACATTCCATAGCTTGTGGAAAATACCAAAGTATAGAAAATAAGGGACATTCCATTGCTTGTGGAAAATACCAAAGTATAGAAAATAAGGGACATTCCATAGCTTGTGGAAAATACCAAAGTATAGAAAATAAGGGACATTCCATAGCTTGTGGAAAATACCAAACTAGAGAAAATAAGGGACATTCCATAGCTTGTGGAAAATACCAAACTACAGAAAATAAGGGACATTCCATGGCTTGTGGAAAATACCAAACTATAGAAAATAAGGTACATTCCATAGCTTGTGGAAAATACCAAACTAGAGAAAAGAAGGGACATTCCATAGCTTGTGGAAAATACCAAAGTATAGAAAATAAGGGACATTCCATAGCTTGTGGAAAATACCAAACTAGAGAAAATAAGGGACATTCCATAGCTTGTGGAAAATACCAAACTAGAGAAAATAAGGGACATTCCATAGCTTGTGGAAAATACCAAACCACAGAAAAGAAGGGACATTCCATAGCTTGTGGAAAATACCAAAGTATAGAAAATAAGGTACATTCCATAGCTTGTGGAAAATACCAAACTGTAGAAAATAAGGTACATTCCATAGCTTGTGGAAAATACCAAACTATAGAAAAGAAGGGACATTCCATAGCTTGTGGAAAATACCAAACCATAGAAAATAAGGTACATTCCATAGCTTGTGGAAAATACCAAACTATAGAAAAGAAGGGACATTCCATAGCTTGTGGAAAATACCAAACCACAGAAAATAAGGGACATTCCATTGCTTGTGGAAAATACCAAACTATAGAAAATAAGGTACATTCCATAGCTTGTGGAAAATACCAAACCACAGAAAAGAAGGGACATTCCATTGCTTGTGGAAAATACCAAACTATAGAAAAGAAGGGACATTCCATAGCTTGTGGAAAATACCAAACTATAGAAAAGAAGGGACATTCCATAGCTTGTGGAAAATACCAAACCACAGAAAATAAGGGACATTCCATAGCTTGTGGAAAATACCAAACTATAGAAAAGAAGGGACATTCCATAGCTTGTGGAAAATACCAAACTATAGAAAAGAAGGGACATTCCATAGCTTGTGGAAAATACCAAACCACAGAAAATAAGGGACATTCCATAGCTTGTGGAAAATACCAAACCACAGAAAATAAGGGACATTCCATAGCTTGTGGAAAATACCAAACTATAGAAAAGAAGGGACATTCCATAGCTTGTGGAAAATACCAAACCACAGAAAATAAGGGACATTCCATAGCTTGTGGAAAATACCAAACTATAGAAAAGAAGGGACATTCCATAGCTTGTGGAAAATACCAAACTATAGAAAAGAAGGGATATTATGCCGTACGTATATGCCGTACGGGAAGGGATAATAAACATATTATGCCGTACGTATATGTACGTCAAAATGTACAGGGTATCCATAAAGTCCTTGCGCAAATTTGAACTTTCATACCTTTTGATGTCCACATGATGGAAACAAACTGTAAATGGCATATGAAAGCATAACTCGTAAAGTTTTGTCAATGTTAATGTTGTTGCTCATGTTGTTGTTATTGCTAATTATTAAATCCACAATTCCCCATGGTTTTTTGACGCGTTGACATTTTCTGATGAGAAACTTCTACATCAGTGGTAATGTCAGTGTTTCAATTACCGCATTTGGTTCCCGAATTACGATGATGAAATATTTCACATGTCACCTTGTACCAGAAAGACTGAGCTCCCTGCCGCGATGCGTCAATTGTGCGACGCTTGTTGTATGATGTCTTTTCAAACAAGTGGATCGATCTATGTGAACCAATTATTTCGCCACCTTGCTCGCCTGACCTGTGCCCATTGGACGACATTTTATAGAGCTATGTATAACTGTTATATACTCATCAAAAACATTTTTTCACCTAGAGTTACAAACACAAATGAAATTCATGAATTCACTCAGCAGCAACAGAAGAATGTTTTCAACGAGTTGGAAAATCTGATTGAACGATGGATTTTGAAAGATGGCGGCTTTATTGAAGCCTAGAATTTCAACTGTGTTGAGGAAAAACATGATGAATGCACTTCCATGTATGTGTATATACCCTCAGACCCTGCTATTCACGGGGGATACGTTCCTGGAAAATCCGGGAATAGCGAAACCCACGAATAGCGGGGCATTGTTGTCCCCCGTCGCACCGCGGCACGAAAGGGGGACTATGATTTTCCCCTCCGTCCATGTGTGCGCGTCCGTCCGTGCGTCCGTCCGTGCGTGGGTCTGTCCGTGCGTGCGGGCGGGCGTGCGTGCGTGCGGGCGGGCGTGCGTGCGTGCGTAAGCGAAGGACCGAATTCTAATTTGGTGTGTGGGTGCAACCCACGTCAAAATCCAAGATGGTCACCGCCATGTATGTCTGAACCTTGTGAGCGGAATATCTTGAAAAATAAGCGAAGTACCAACTTCTAATCTGGTGTGTTGGTGTACCTCGGCATAAGGAAGAAACCTATTGAAAATTGGGTCGCCACGTCAAAATACAAGATGGCGCCACCATATACAAAATATATGTCTGAACCTTGTGAGCAGAATATCTTGAAAAATAAGCGAAGTACCAACTTCTAATCTGGTGTGTGGGTGTATCTACGCATAAGGAAGAACGCTATTGAAAATTGGGTCGCCACGTCAAAATCCAAGATGGCCGCCACCATATATATGTCTGTACCTTCTGAGCGAAATATCTTGAAAAATAAACGAACTACTAACTTCTAATCTGGTGTGTGGGTGTATCTACGCATAAGGTAGAACGCTATTGAAAATTGGGTCGCCACGTCAAAATCCAAGATGGCTGCCTTGCGTCTTCCACTTTGTCAACTCACATCACTTCACCGACGGGGTACCGAGGCGTAACGCTTGTTTCAATGGAAAAAGGGGGGATAGGTTACAGAGTCCAAAAAATCCACCAAATAGAGAGAGGACCAAACAGCAAATGGAGACGAAAAATCCGCGAATGGTGAGGGAAATCTCCAACTGTGAAGCTAACAGCTCGTGAATTTTTCTTTTTTTGCACCCCTGAAAAACCGCGAATTCGCAGAACACGGCCGCGAATAGGATAAAAAACCCTGCGAATTCGTGTAACACAGCCGCGAATAGAAAAAAAAACCCTTGAATTAGTGGGACACTTTTCCGCGAATAGAGAAACAGGTCGCATTTTATCACCGGTAGATACGCGGAACCCACGGATAGCGGAACCGCGAATAGTGGGGTCCTACAATATATATATATATGTTTTTTTTTAGGATGCAAAGTTACCGATTGACCTACCTATTATAAAGACTAGCAACGGTACCCGCCCTATGGGCAGGGCTCCAATTGGGAAGCCGAAATGAAAAGGCAAAATATCAGAAATTGAAGGTTTTTTTTTTAAACGATTCATATAAACATCCGTTGAATCGTATCACACGCAAATCATCAAAACTAAACAGTATCTTTAGAATTTCAATAAAAGCCACATCACCGTTCATATCGGTGAATATTATTTCGTCGTGTTTCAAATCGTGATCGATACACTATGATCGTGATGATCGTGATCGTGAATCGTGATCGATAATCGTGTTCACAATGTCGTATGTACTCCCGATACGTGTACCAAATTCCCGATACGTGTAACTATACCAAATCAACAGTTAAAAGGATTTTGAGCCGATAGCTGTTGCGGCCTTGGCAAGATCGATGGAGACAGCGATCTGTTAGCGTATTCACCGGCCAAATAGCTATGTGGAATTCTCTCATGTAGAGATTAAACGTTACGGCTGTTACGACCTTGGCAAGATCGATGGAGACAGCGTTTATTATACTTTTAATGAAGGACACTATCTCAAGCCCCAGTCCCCATCACGGATGGGGCTCAGCGGTTTATCCGAGCCTGACGGCGAAGGGCAAGGTACACGCTGGCCCGTCCAGTGTAGCGCGCGTGCGGCCCTGGACATCGAAGGGCATTAAACGTTCATTAAACATTAAACGTTCATTAAACATTGAACGTTCATTAAACATTAAACGTTCATTAAAGGATTACGAAACGAAAAACATTACGAAATTACGTTCACACCGTCACGTCAAACACTACCGTGAACACATACATCGTCACAACATCGTCACAATGAGGACATCGTCACAATGAACGTTATGCGAACGTGAATGTTATGCGGGAGTCCAAACCTGAGAATGCTGGAGACCAAAGCTGAAATTGGGAAAACTAAATAGCCTATTTTACTCCTGGAGATCCCAGGATTATCCACCCAAAATATCTTTGCGATCGGTTCAGCAGTTTTTACGGTACCTTTGAACAGACAGACGGACATTTGGTGAATTATAGTAAGATGCAACTTTGAATCACGGCGCATAATATCATGAACATCATAATCAATGTAACATACTCTTTACAGAGAGTCAACGTTGTAAAAGCAGGTCCTGGGAAAGGTTCGATTTCGGGCGATGCTGGGTGGTTTGCCGTTGCCTTCCAGTTCCTACCAGTCAGTTTCGGCAGGAACTTGTGTTATGTTCAGGGCGCCGGCAATAACTCTGGTCGTTGATGAAACATAAAGATCCCTTTGTGTCTTTCACCATGACTAACAGTCATGACAGATGGGTCCTCCAGCTCACTTTGCTTCCGATGGATTTGAAACTTGTTGATGACAATTTACAACTGTGTAGAGATTCGAACCCAGGCTATTGACAGCTCAGAGGAAAGTACACATACAACGAGGCTATCCTGCCAACCAAAATACATTTATAAGCAAACATAACTATTGATGTATTTGTGTTTTGTTTAATTTTTATTTCAGTTATTAAACGAATGTTGAAAGACACTCGAGTGGGAACACTTGTGGTCCTTGTGCTTGAAGGCGAATATTTTCACGGTAACTCTTTGCCGGATTGTTTTTTTTTTTGACATTATACTAAACCACATGAGCACATGTAATAACATAATACCAATTATGTTGGTCACTTGCAAAACAATGGCAGCACAAGTGGTTGTTTTTACTCGCGATATCGTTGGGAAATCCGTGGGATTCAAAACCGCTTCTGCTTCGCTCTTTTCCCAGTTCCCGTTTTGCGTTTCCGAAATCTTCTCTGGGAACCGAACGTAATACTCCCACCGCACCTATCTCCTGATCCATTATGAAATTAGCTCTGTTGATATATAATCGTGTATATATATATATATATATATATATCTGTGCAGCGTCTGTCCTGTGTTGTGTTGTCTTGTGTTGTGTTGTCTTGTCACTGAACTACTTTCTCAAACTTTTGTGAAATCGTACCAAACTTCTGGTATGCACATATCTCTTCCGTCGGTATGTCCTAAGGGTATTTTATTTTGAAAAATGTTCCAAATTTTTTATATTTTTTTAGGGAATTTTTGGGGATTTTTTTTTTTTCAACTTCAATTGTTTATAAAATGTGATATCACGTATATTACAAATACATTTGTGCAAAATAATTGATTGAATTATGATTGGTTTAAACGATGACAAAACGGCAACTCGGGTACAGTCATTTATCTATATATCGACACATCTGGGCAGTGTCTGTGTTGTCACTTAACGACTCCCTCAAACTTTTGTTTCCGTGGTTGTGAAGTGTTTTTAATAACGTTGTGGTGGCTTTGAATCACGTGGTGGTGAGGTATTTTGAATTATGTGGTGGTGAGGTGTTTTTAAATGACGTGGTGGTGAGGTGTTTTTAAATCACATAGTTGTGAGGTGTTTTTAATTAGGTGGTGTTGAGGTGTTTTTAATTATGTGGTGGTGAGGTGTTTTTAAATGATGTGGTGGTGAGGTGTTTTTAAATGATGTGGTGGTGAGTTGTTTTTAATTTTGTGGCTGTGAGGTGTTTTTATTATGTGTTTTATGGCTGTGAGGTGTTTTTATTATGTGTTTTATGGCTGTGAGGTGTTTTTACTTTCGTGGTGGTGAGGTGTTTTTATTACGTGTTTTATGGCTGTGAGGTGTTTTTAATTTCGTGGTGGTGAGGTGTTTTTATTACGTGTTTTATGGCTGTGAGGTGTTTTTATTACGTGTTTTATGGCTGTGAGGTGTTTTTATTCCGTGTTTTATGGCTGTGCGGTGTTTTTAATTTTGTGGTGGTGTGTTTTTATTACGTGTTTTATGGCTGTGAGGTGTTTTTATTCCGTGTTTTATGGCTGTGAGGTGTTTTTAATTTTGTGGTGGTGTGTTTTTATTACGTGTTTTATGGCTGAGGTGTTTTTATTTTGTGTTTTATGGCTGTGAGGTGTTTTTATTACGTGTTTTATGGCTGTGAGGTGTTTTTAATTTTGTGGTGGTGAGGTATTTTTAATTGTGTGGTGGTGAGGTGTTTTTATTACGTGTTTTATGGCTGTGAGGTGTTTTTTATTTTGTGGTGGTGTGTTTTTATTACGTGTTTTATGGCTGTGAGGTGTTTTTATTACATGTTTGATGGTTGTGAGGTGTTTTTAATTTCGTGGTGGTGAGGTGTTTTTATTACCTGTTTTATGGCGGTGAGGTGTTTTTATTACGTGTTTTATGGCGGTGAGGTGTTTTTATTACCTGTTTTATGGCGGTGAGGTGTTTTTATTACCTGTTTTATGGCGGTGAGGTGTTTTTATTACCTGTTTTATGGCGGTGAGGTGTTTTTATTACGTGTTTTATGGCTGTGAGGTGTTTTTATTACGTGTTTTATGGCTGTGAGGTGTTTTTATTACCTGTTTTATGGCGGTGAGGTGTTTTTATTACGTGTTTTATGGCTGTGAGGTGTTTTTATTACGTGTTTTATGGCTGTGAGGTGTTTTTAATTTTGTGGTGGTGAGGTATTTTTAATTGTGTGGTGGTGAGGTGTTTTTATTACGTGTTTTATGGCTGTGAGGTGTTTTTTATTTTGTGGTGGTGTGTTTTTATTACGTGTTTTATGGCTGTGAGGTGTTTTTATTACATGTTTGATGGCTGTGAGGTGTTTTCAATTTCGTGGTGGTGAGGTGTTTTGAATTACTTGGTGGTGAGGTATTTTGAATTACGTGGTGGTGAGGTGTTTTGAATTACATGGTGGTGAGGTGTTTTCAATTACGTGGTGGTGAGGTGTTTTGAATTACATGGTGGTGAGGTGTTTTCAATTACGTGGTGGTGAGGTGTAATCGTCCCAAACTTCCAGTCTGCACCTACCCCTCCCCTATGTGTGTGCTGAGGGGTTCTTTCTTGAAAAAAAAACATTCAACCTAAATCTTCAACCTAAATTGCCGATAAAAATGTAATATCACAAACACAACAAATACATTTGTGCAAAGTAATTGTTTGTATTATGATTGGTGTAAATCATGACAACACAGCAACTCAGGTACAGTCATTAGCCTCAGCTAAAATAAGCCCGTTCCTCAGTAAGCGCTCGCCTCGCCAAGCCAGTATATATATATGATATATCTGTGCAGTGTCTGTCTAATTGTCACTGAACTATTCCCTCAAACTTTTGTGAAATCGTACCAAGCTTCTGGTATGCAGCTATCTCTCCCGTGTGTATGTCCTAAGGGTATTTTCTTTGAAAATATTTGAAAAAACAAAAATTACAATTTTTTTTTTTCAAATTAAATCTTCAACTTCAATTGTTTATAAAATGTAATATCACGTTTATTACAAATACATTTGTGGAAAATAATTGTTTGTATTATGATTGGTGTCAACCATGACAAAACAGCAACTCAGGAACAGTCATCTATCTGTATATCTTCGCCTGGGCAGCGTCTGTGTTGTCACTGAACTACTCCCTCAAACTTTTATTTCCGTGGTTGTGAAGTGTTTTTAATAACGTTGTTGGTGAGGTGTTTTGAATCACATGGTGGTGAGGTGTTTTGAATTACGTGGTGGTGAGGTGTTTTGAATCACATGGTGGTGAGGTGTTTTGAATCACGTGGTGGTGAGGTGTTTTGAATCACATGGTGGTGAGGTGTTTTGAATCACGTGGTGGTGAGCTGTTTTGAATTACGTGGTGGTGAGGTGTTTTGAATTACATGGAGGTGAGGTGTTTTGAATTACGTGGTGGTGAGGTGTTTTTAATAACGTGGTGGTGAGGTGTTTTTAATTACTTGATGGTGAGGTGTTTTGAATTACCTGGTGATGAGGTGTTTTAAATTATGTGGTGGTGAGGTGTTTTGAATTACCTGGTGGTGAGGTGTTTTGAATCACATGGTGGTGAGGTGTTTTGAATCACGTGGTGGTGAGGTGTTTTGAATTACGTGGTGGTGAGGTGTTTTGAATTACATGGAGGTGAGGTGTTTTGAATTACGAGGTGGTGAGGTGTTTTTAATTACGTGGTGGTGAGGTGTTTTTAATTTCATGGTGGTGAGGTGTTTTTAATTTCATGGTGATGAGGTGTTTTTAATTACGTGGTGCTGAGGTGTTTTTAATTACTTGATGGTGAGGTGTATTTGAATTTCGTGGTGGTGAGGTTTTTAATTCCGTGGTATTGAGGTGTAATCGTTCCAAACTTCCCAAACTGCCAGTCTGCACCTACCCCTCCGGTATATATGTGCTGAGGGATTCTTTTTTTTTATTTTTTAATATTTTTTTCAACCTAAATCTTCAACCTAAATTGCTCATAAAAATGTGATATCGCAAACACTACAAATAAATTTGTGCAAAATAATTGTTTATTGGTGTAAATACAAAAACATTGGTGTAAATTATGACAACACAGCAACTCAGGTACAGTCATTATCCTCAGCTAAAACAAGCCCGTTCCTCAGTAACGACGCGTGGTGAGGTGACCCAAGCTAGTATCTTCTGTATAAGAGAGCTGTTGGTCTGCCGGTGTGTGTGTCTGTCTGTCTGTGTCGCCATTTCCCTCAGAGATGGCTGAACGGATCTTCGTCAAACTTTCAGAGGTTCATCAGTGAGTGCCTGGGAGTGTTTTAGGTCAAAAATAAAAAATAAAAAATAATGGAAAAAAAAAAGATCGTTTTTTTGGAGTTAAAAAAAACAAACTCTCGATAGTGCCTTAGCCTTTTCAAATTAATGACAAGTTATATAGAAGTACACATTCGCATAAATAAATACAAAACAATCACAAGACATTTGAATACAAATAAATCAAACAATTCCGGAAGTGTACGAAGTTGGTAATATGGCTTCTTCTTCTTCTTCTTCCTGATCGGCATCACACTTAACTCAGAAACGTGATGAACGCCACATTCACCCACCAGCATATATATGAACCCCCTTCCTCTCCTGCCTCCCTCCCTCCCCTCCCCTCCCCTTTCCCCGCTCCCCTCCCTCCGTCCCCCTTACCCCCCCTGCCCTCCCCTCCCCATAACCCTTACCCCCTACCCCCCTCCCCTCCCCCCCATCCCCTTTACACCCCCCATCTCCTTCTGCCTCCCCCCATTCCCCACCCGGCAACGCCGGGTACTTCTGCTAGTATATATATATATATAAAATCCTTGCGCTTTAAATTATTATCCATACACTCTAAAATGGGGATATATTGTATTGTAATCGGCTCCATCTATCTGTCCATCACGCTGTCCCTTCCTCAACGATTGTGCAGATATTCACCAAACTTGGTCGTGCGAGACCAATATCATTTTTGACTCTGTTCCCTGGGGCTCCAGGGCAGGGTCAAAATGCCAAATACCAAAAATAGCAATTATGGGCACATTTTTCATGTGAAACGTTGCATATGCAATAAACATTGGGGGATGCATAAAATATGAAATTATTTCTGGGATTTGACCCCTGGTTCCTGTCCCCAGGGGGTGAGGACTTAGGACCACAGGGTTCAAAACAGGAGATTATTTTAAACCCAAAATTTGGGTCTTTCCTGATGGAACGTTTTTCCATCTTTCGTCTTTGCTTTCGGTGAGAAGCGTAGGGATTTGTGATGGGGATTTTCATTGGGATTTGCGGTGGCGCACCACCGACCTCACTCTCGTGTATTTTTGTATTTAGCCATCATTGAGATGCATTGATGCAAAGAGATTTGCAAGCCTCGATATATAAATAATAATACGACTAGTGATAAATAATAATAATTATAAAGAAAACTTGGAAATCAAACTTCAGCCCCTTCTACCAACAATGAATGCCACCATCACAAGGATACAGACACGTGACCGAAATCCCATGATTGAAAACGTGACTTGGATGCACGTGTTGTCTTTCAGCTATGAGAACAATGCTGAGAGTGAGGAACAAAAGTTTCTAAATGCCTGGGTTGGGGACGTTCTTGCACAGTCATCTCTGGTTCCAGATTCCCACCGTTTTATTTTTAATTTTTGCATGAACGAGGCTCGTGGAGGAGCGAGAGGAGAATGGAAAGGGGGAAACACCAACAGTGGAGTAGATGTTAGAGTGCGATGAAGGGGAGAGGGAGGAGGACACGTTGGAGTGAACGAGCTCACACAGGCTGAATGAAACACGGCAAGAAGAAGAAGGGGGAGGTGAGGATGAAACAGAAAAGGAATAAACCAACCACAACGAAACAAACGAAAAGAGGCGAGGAAGAGGGGGAAAACACAATAACCTGGAAAAAAGAAGTGCTTGTGAATGGGGTCATTTGGGGTCGACTAAGTTATAAATATGGATGGGGGATAACCTGAGGTAGTGGTGCACATCTGTCTTGAAGCACTGTCGAGAAAAATGGGACTGTACAGGCTGGGAAAGTTGGTTCCACAGACAAGAGAAAAGCGGAAATTCATCATGAGTCAGCTTCGTCATGAGACCCTATATATTTCCTATATTTGCTTGGCTCCCAAAGTCAAACATTCATAGAATTGGAGTTCAAATCCACGGTCAGTGCACCGGGTCATGATGAAGTTAAACGAATAAAAGTTTGGATATCCAAGATCCAAGCTCACGTTCTCACGCTCAGCCTTTGATTTTCAGTCAGCTTGCATTCCATATCCCCATGACAGCTTGCATTCCATATCCCCATGACAGCTTGCATTCCATATCCCCATGACAGCTTGCATTCCATATTCCCATGACAGCTTGCATTCCATATCCCCATGACAGCTTGCATTCCATATCCCCATGACAGCTTGCATTCCATATTCCCATGACAGCCTGCATTCCATATTCCCATGACAGCTTGCATTCCATATTTCCATGACAGATTGCATTCCATATTCCCATGACAGCTTGCATTCCATATTCCCATGACTGCCTGCATTCCATATTCCCATGACAGCTTGCATTCCATATTCCCATGACAGCTTGCATTCCATATTCCCATGACAGCTTGCATTCCATATTCCCATGACAGCTTGCATTCCATATTCCCATGACTGCCCGCATTCCATATTCCCATGACAGCTTGCATTCCATATTCGCATGACTGCCTGCATTCCATATTCCCATGACAGCTTGCATTCCATATTCCCATGACTGCCTGCATTCCATATTCCCATGACAGCTTGCATTCCATATTCCCATGACTGCCTGCATTCCATATTCCCATGACTGCTTGCATTCCATATTCCCATGACAGCTTGCATTCCATATTCCCATGACAGCTTGCATTCCATATTCCCATGACAGCTTGCATTCCATATTCCCATGACAGCTTGCATTCCATATTCCCATGACAGCTTGCATTCCATATTCCCATGACTGCTTCCATTCCATATTCCCATGACAGCTTGCATTCCATATTCCCATGACAGCTTGCATTCCATATTCCCATGACAGCTTGCATTCCATATTCCCATGGCAGCTTGCATTCCATATTCCCATGACAGCTTGCATTCCATATTCCCATGACAGCTTGCATTCCATATTCCCATGACAGCTTGCATTCCATATTCCCATGGCAGCTTGCATTCCATATTCCCATGACAGCTTGCATTCCATATTCCCATGACAGCTTGCATTCCATATTCCCATGACAGCTTGCATTCCATATTCCCATGACTGCTTGCATTCCATATTCCCATGACAACTTGCATTCCATATTCCCATGACAGATTGCAATCCATATTCCCATGACAGCTTGCATTCCATATTCCCATGACTGCTTGCATTCCATATTCCCATGACAGCTTGCATTCAATATTCCCATGACAGCTTGAATTCCATATTCCCATGACAGCTTGCATCCCATATTCCCATGACAGCTTGCATTCCATATTCCCATGACAGCTTGCATTCCATATTCCCATGACTGCTTGCACTCCATATTCCCATGACAGCTTGCATTCCATATTCCCATGACAGATTGCATTCCATATTCCCATGACAGCTTGCATTCAATATTCCCATGACAGCTTGAATTCCATATTCCCATGACAGCTTGCATCCCATATTCCCATGACAGCTTGCATCCCATATTCCCATGACAGCTTGCATTCCATATTCCCATGACAGCTTGCATTCCATATTCCCATGACAGCCTGCATTCCATATTCCAATGACAGCTTGCATTCCATTTTCCCATGACAGCTTGCATTCCATATTCCCATGACAGCTTGCATTCCATATTCCCATGACAGCCTGCATTCCATATTCCAATGACAGCTTGCATTCCATTTTCCCATGACAGCTTGCATTCCATATTCCCATGACTGCCTGCATTCCATATTCCCATGACTGCCTGCATTCCATATTCCCATGACTGCCTGCATTCCATATTCCCATGACAGCTTGCATTCCATATTCCCATGACAGCTTGCATTCCATATTCCCATGACAGCTTGCATTCCATATTCCCATGACAGCTTGCATTCCATATTCCCATGACAGCTTGCACATCCATATTCCCATGACAGCTTGCATTCCATATTCCCATGACAGCTTGCATTCCATATTCCCATGACAGCTTGCATTCCATATTCCCATGACTGCCTGCATTCCATATTCCCATGACTGCCTGCATTCCATATTCCCATGACAGCTTGCATTCCATATTCCCATGACTGCCTGCATTCCCTATTCCCATGACTGCTTGCATTCCATATTCCCATGACAGCTTGCAATCCATATTCCCATGACAGCTTGCATTCCATATTCCCATGACAGCTTGCATTCCATATTCCCATGACAGCTTGCATTCCATATTCCCATGACAGCTTGCATTCCATATTCCCATGACAGCTTGCATTCCATATTCCCATGACAGCTTGCATTCCATATTCCCATGACAGCTTGCATTCCATATTCCCATGACAGCTTGCATTCCATATTCCCATGACTGCCTGCATTCCATATTCCCATGACTGCTTGCATTCCATATTCCCATGACAGCTTGCATTCCATATTCCCATGACAGCTTGCATTCCATATTCCCATGACAGCTTGCATTCCATATTCCCATGACTGCTTGCATTCCATATTCCCATGACAGCTTGCATTCCATATTCCCATGACAGCTTGCATTCCATATTCACATGACTGCCTGCATTCCATATCCTCATGACAGCTTGCAATCCATATTCCCATGACAGCTTGCATTCCATATTCCCATGACTGCTTGCATTCCATATTCCCATGACTGCCTGCATTCCATATTCCCATGACAGCTTGCATTCCATATTCCCATGACTGCCTGCATTCCATATTCCCATGACTGCTTGCATTCCATATTCCCATGACAGCTTGCATTCCATATTCACATGACTGCCTGCATTCCATATCCTCATGACAGCTTGCAATCCATATTCCCATGACAGCTTGCATTCCATATTCCCATGACTGCTTGCATTCCATATTCCCATGACTGCCTGCATTCCATATTCCCATGACAGCTTGCATTCCATATTCCCATGACTGCCTGCATTCCATATTCCCATGACAGCTTGCATTCCATATTCCCATGACAGCTTGCATTCCATATTCACATGACTGCCTGCATTCCATATCCTCATGACAGCTTGCAATCCATATTCCCATGACAACTTGCATTCCATATTCCCATGACTGCTTGCATTCCATATTCCCATGACTGCCTGCATTCCATATTCCCATGACAGCTTGCATTCCATATTCCCATGACTGCCTGCATTCCATATTCCCATGACAGCTTGCATTCCATATTCCCATGACAGCTTGCATTCCATATTCCCATGACAGCTTGCATTCCATATTCCCATGACAGCTTGCATTCCATATTCCCATGACAGCTTGCATTCCATATTCCCATGACAGCTTGCATTCCATATTCCCATGACTGCTTACATTCCATATTCCCATGACAGCTTGCATTCCATATTCCCATGACAGCTTGCAATCCATATTCCGATGACAGCTTGCATTCCATATTCCCATGACTGCCTGCATTCCATATTCCCATGACTGCATGCATACCATATTCACATGACTGCCTGCATTCCATATTCCCATGACTGCCTGCATTCCATATTCCCATGACTGCCTACATTCCATATTCCCATGACAGCTTGCATTCCATATTCCCATGACAGCTTGCATTCCATATTCCCATGACAGCTTGCATTCCATATTCCCATGACTGCTTGCATTCCATATTCCCATGACAGCTTGCATTCCATATTCCCATGACTGCTTGCATTCCATATTCCCATGAAAGCTTGCATTCCATATTCCCATGACTGCCTGCATTCCATATTCCAATGACAGCTTGCATTCCATATTCCCATGACTGCCTGCATTCCATATTCCCATGACAGCTTGCATTCCATATTCCCATGACAGCTTGCATTCCATATTCCCATGACAGCTTGCATTCCATATTCCCATGACAGCTTGCATTCCATATTCCCATGACAGCTTGCATTCCATATTCTCATGACAGCTTGCAATTCCATATTCCCATGACAGCTTGCATTCCATATTCCCATGACAGCTTGCATTCCATGTTCCCATGACAGCTTGCATTCCATATTCCCATGACAACTTGCATTCCATATTCCCATGAATGCCTGCATTCCATATTCCCATGACAGCCTGCATTCCATATTCCCATGACAGCTTGCATTCCATATTCCCATGACAGCTTGCATTCCATATTCCCATGACAGCTTGCATTGCATATTCCCATGACAGCTTGCATTCCATATTCCCATGACAGCTTGCATTCCATATTTCCATGACAGCTTGCATTCCATATTCCCATGACAGCTTGCATTCCATATTCCCATGACTGCCTGCATTCCATATTCCCATGACAGCTTGCTTTCCATATTCCCATGACTGCCTGCATTCCATATTCCCATGGCTGCCTGCATTCCATATTCCCATGACAGCTTGCATTCCATATTCCCATGACAGCTTGCATTCCATATTCCCATGACTGCTTACATTCCATATTCCCATGACAGCTTGCATTCCATATTCCCATGACAGCTTGCAATCCATATTCCGATGACAGCTTGCATTCCATATTCCCATGACTGCCTGCATTCCATATTCCCATGACTGCATGCATACCATATTCACATGACTGCCTGCATTCCATATTCCCATGACTGCCTGCATTCCATATTCCCATGACTGCCTGCATTCCATATTCCCATGACAGCTTGCATTCCATATTCCCATGACAGCTTGCATTCCATATTCCCATGACAGCTTGCATTCCATATTCCCATGACTGCTTGCATTCCATATTCCCATGACAGCTTGCATTCCATATTCCCATGACTGCTTGCATTCCATATTCCCATGAAAGCTTGCATTCCATATTCCCATGACTGCCTGCATTCCATATTCCAATGACAGCTTGCATTCCATAT
This sequence comes from Myxine glutinosa, assembly GCF_964187855.1. NCBI lineage: Eukaryota > Metazoa > Chordata > Myxini > Myxiniformes > Myxinidae > Myxine > Myxine glutinosa. Next base: position 33,632,608 of record NC_136270.1, on the reverse strand, counting down.
TCCCATGACTGCCTGCATTCCATATTCCCATGACAGCTTGCATTCCATATTCCCATGACAGCTTGCATTCCATATTCCCATGACAGCTTGCATTCCATATTCCCATGACAGCTTGCATTCCATATTCCCATGACAGCTTGCATTCCATATTCTCATGACAGCTTGCAATTCCATATTCGCATGACAGCTTGCATTCCATATTCCCATGACAGCTTGCATTCCATGTTCGCATGACAGCTTGCATTCCATATTCCCATGACAGCTTGCATTCCATGTTCCCATGACAGCTTGCATTCCATATTCCCATGACAGCTTGCATTCCATATTCCCATGAATGCCTGCATTCCATATTCCCATGACAGCCTGCATTCCATATTCCCATGACAGCTTGCATTCCATATTCCCATGACAGCTTGCATTCCATATTCCCATGACAGCTTGCATTGCATATTCCCATGACAGCTTGCATTCCATATTCCCATGACAGCTTGCATTCCATATTTCCATGACAGCTTGCATTCCATATTCCCATGACAGCTTGCATTCCATATTCCCATGACTGCCTGCATTCCATATTCCCATGACAGCTTGCTTTCCATATTCCCATGACTGCCTGCATTCCATATTCCCATGGCTGCCTGCATTCCATATTCCCATGACAGCTTGCATTCCATATTCCCATGACTGCCTGCATTCCATATTCCCATGACAGCTTGCAATCCATATTCCCATGACAGCTTGCATCCATATTGCCATGACAGCTTGCATTCCATATTCCCATGACAGCTTGCATTCCATATTCCCATGACAGCTTGCATTCCATATTCCCATGACAGCTTGCATTCCATATTCCCATGACAGCTTGCATTCCATATTCCCATGACTGCCTGCATTCCATATTCCCATGACTGCCTGCATTCCATATTCCCATGACTGCCTGCATTCCATATTCCCATGACTGCCTGCATTCCATATTCCCATGACTGCCTGCATTCCATATTCCCATGACAGCTTGCATTCCATATTCCCATGACAGCTTGCATTCCATATTCCCATGACTGCCTGCATTCCATATTCCCATGACAGCTTGCTTTCCATATTCCCATGACTGCCTGCATTCCATATTCCCATGACTGCCTGCATTCCATATTCCCATGACAGCTTGCATTCCATATTCCCATGACTGCCTGCATTCCATATTCCCATGACAGCTTGCAATCCATATTCCCATGACAGCTTGCATCCATATTGCCATGACAGCTTGCATTCCATATTCCCATGACAGCTTGCATTCCATATTCCCATGACAGCTTGCATTCCATATTCCCATGACAGCTTGCATTCCATATTCCCATGACAGCTTGCATTCCATATTCCTATGACTGCCTGCATTCCATATTCCCATGACAGCTTGCATTCCATATTCCCATGACAGCTTGCAATCCATATTCCCATGACTGCCTGCATTCCATATTCCCATGACAGCTTGCAATCCATATTCCCATGACAGCTTGCATTCCATATTCCCATGACAGCTTGCATTCCATATTCCCATGACAGCTTGCATTCCATATTCCCATGACAGCTTGCATTCCATATTCCCATGACTGCCTGCATTCCATATTCCCATGACAGCTTGCATTCCATATTCCCATGACTGCCTGCATTCCATATTCCCATGACTGCCTGCATTCCATATTCCCATGACAGCTTGCATTCCATATTCCCATGACTGCCTGCATTCCATATTCCCATGACAGCTTGCATTCCATATTCCCATGACAGCTTGCATTCCATATTCCCATGACAGCTTGCATTCCATATTCCCATGACAGCTTGCATTCCATATTCCCATGACAGCTTGCATTCCATATTCCCATGACAGCTTGCATTCCATATTCCCATGACAGCTTGCATTCCATATTCCCATGACAGCTTGCATTCCATATTCCCATGACAGCTTGCATTCCACATTCCCATGACAGCTTGCATTCCATATTCCCATGACTGCCTGCATTCCATATTCCCATGACAGCTTGCATTCCATATTCCCATGACTGCCTGCATTCCATATTCCCATGACTGCTTGCATTCCATATTCCCATGACTGCCTGCATTCCATATTCCCATGACAGCTTGCATTCCATATTCCCATGACTGCCTGCATTCCATATTCCCATGACAGCTTGCATTCCATATTCCCATGACTGCCTGCATTCCATATTCCCATGACTGCTTGCATTCCATATTCCCATGACAACTTGCATTCCACATTCCCATGACAGCTTGCATTCCATATTCCCATGACAGCTTGCATTCCATATTCCCATGACAGCTTGCATTCCATATTCCCATGACAGCTTGCATTCCATATTCCCATGACAGCTTGCATTCCATATTCCCATGACTGCCTGCATTCCATATTCCCATGACAGCTTGCATTCCATATTCCCATGACTGCCTGCATTCCATATTCCCATGACTGCCTGCATTCCATATTCCCATGACAGCTTGCATTCCATATTCCCATGACAGCTTGCATTCCATATTCCCATGACTGCTTGCATTCCATATTCCCATGACTGCCTGCATTCCATATTCCCATGACTGCTTGCATTCCATATTCCCATGACAGCTTGCATTCCATATTCCCATGACAGCTTGCATTCCATATTCCCATGACAGCTTGCATTCCATATTCCCATGACTGCTTGCATTCCATATTCCCATGACAGCTTGCATTCCATATTCCCATGACAGCTTGCATTCCATATTCACATAACTGCCTGCATTCCATATCCCCATGACAGCTTGCAATCCATATTCCCATGACAGCTTGCATCCATATTCCCATGACTGCTTGCATTCCATATTCCCATGACAGCTTGCATTCCATATTCCCATGACTGCCTGCATTCCATATTCCCATGACAGCTTGCATTCCATATTCCCATGACAGCTTGCATTCCATATTCCCATGACTGCTTGCATTCCATATTCCCATGACTGCCTGCATTCCATATTCCCATGACTGCCTGCATTCCATATTCCCATGACTGCCTGCATTCCATATTCCCATGACAGCTTGCATTCCATATTCCCATGACTGCCTGCATTCCATATTCCCATGACAGCTTGCAATCCATATTCCCATGACAGCTTGCATCCATATTGCCATGACAGCTTGCATTCCATATTCCCATGACAGCTTGCATTCCATATTCCCATGACAGCTTGCATTCCATATTCCCATGACAGCTTGCATTCCATATTCCCATGACAGCTTGCATTCCATATTCCTATGACTGCCTGCATTCCATATTCCCATGACAGCTTGCATTCCATATTCCCATGACTGCCTGCATTCCATATTCCCATGACTGCCTGCATTCCATATTCCCATGACTGCCTGCATTCCATATTCCCATGACAGCTTGCATTCCATATTCCCATGACAGCTTGCATTCCATATTCCCATGACAGCTTGCATTCCATATTCCCATGACAGCTTGCATTCCATATTCCCATGACAGCTTGCATTCCATATTCCCATGACAGCTTGCATTCCATATTCCCATGACAGCTTGCATTCCATATTCCCATGACAGCTTGCATTCCATATTCCCATGACAGCTTGCATTCCACATTCCCATGACAGCTTGCATTCCATATTCCCATGACAGCTTGCATTCCATATTCCCATGACAGCTTGCATTCCATATTCCCATGACAGCTTGCATTCCATATTCCCATGACAGCTTGCATTCCATATTCCCATGACTGCCTGCATTCCATATTCCCATGACTGCTTGCATTCCATATTCCCATGACAGCTTGCATTCCATATTCCCATGACAGCTTGCATTCCATATTCCCATGACAGCTTGCATTCCATATTCCCATGACTGCTTGCATTCCATATTCCCATGACAGCTTGCATTCCATATTCCCATGACAGCTTGCATTCCATATTCACATGACTGCCTGCATTCCATATCCCCATGACAGCTTGCAATCCATATTCCCATGACAGCTTGCATTCCATATTCCCATGACTGCTTGCATTCCATATTCCCATGACAGCTTGCATTCCATATTCCCATGACTGCCTGCATTCCATATTCCCATGACAGCTTGCATTCCATATTCCCATGACAGCTTGCATTCCATATTCCCATGACTGCTTGCATTCCATATTCCCATGACTGCCTGCATTCCATATTCCCATGACTGCCTGCATTCCATATTCCCATGACTGCCTGCATTCCATATTCCCATGACTGCCTGCATTCCATATTCCCATGACAGCATGCATTCCATATTCCCATGACAGCTTGCATTCCATATTCCCATGACAGCTTGCATTCCATATTCCCATGACAGCTTGCATTCCATATTCCCATGACAGCTTGCATTCCATATTCCCATGACAGCTTGCATTCCATATTCCCATGACAGCTTGCATTCCACATTCCCATGACAGCTTGCATTCCATATTCCCATGACAGCTTGCATTCCATATTCCCATGACAGCTTGCATTCCATATTCCCATGACTGCCTGCATTCCATATTCCCATGACTGCTTGCATTCCATATTCCCATGACTGCCTGCATTCCATATTCCCATGACTGCTTGCATTCCATATTCCCATGACTGCCTGCATTCCATATTCCCATGACAGCTTGCATTCCATATTCCCATGACTGCCTGCATTCCATATTCCCATGACTGCTTGCATTCCATATTCCCATGACTGCCTGCATTCCATATTCCCATGACAGCTTGCATTCCATATTCCCATGACAGCTTGCATTCCACATTCCCATGACAGCTTGCATTCCATATTCCCATGACAGCTTGCATTCCATATTCCCATGACAGCTTGCATTCCATATTCCCATGACTGCCTGCATTCCATATTCCCATGACAGCTTGCATTCCATATTCCCATGACTGCCTGCATTCCATATTCCCATGACTGCCTGCATTCCATATTCCCATGACAGCTTGCATTCCATATTCCCATGACAGCTTGCATTCCATATTCCCATGACTGCTTGCATTCCATATTCCCATGACTGCCTGCATTCCATATTCCCATGACTGCTTGCATTCCATATTCCCATGACAGCTTGCATTCCATATTCCCATGACAGCTTGCATTCCATATTCCCATGACTGCTTGCATTCCATATTCCCATGATAGCTTGCATTCCATATTCCCATGACAGCTTGCATTCCATATTCACATGACTGCCTGCATTCCATATCCCCATGACAGCTTGCAATCCATATTCCCATGACAGCTTGCACTCCATATTCCCATGACTGCTTGCATTCCATATTCCCATGACAGCTTGCATTCCATATTCCCATGACTGCCTGCATTCCATATTCCCATGACAGCTTGCATTCCATATTCCCATGACAGCTTGCATTCCATATTCCCATGACAGCTTGCATTCCATATTCCCATGACAGCTTGCATTCCATATTCCTATGACTGCCTGCATTCCATATTCCCATGACAGCTTGCATTCCATATTCCCATGACTGCCTGCATTCCATATTCCCATGACTGCCTGCATTCCATATTCCCATGACTGCCTGCATTCCATATTCCCATGACAGCTTGCATTCCATATTCCCATGACAGCTTGCATTCCATATTCCCATGACAGCTTGCATTCCATATTCCCATGACAGCTTGCATTCCATATTCCCATGACAGCTTGCATTCCATATTCCCATGACAGCTTGCATTCCATATTCCCATGACAGCTTGCATTCCATATTCCCATGACAGCTTGCATTCCATATTCCCATGACAGCTTGCATTCCACATTCCCATGACAGCTTGCATTCCATATTCCCATGACAGCTTGCATTCCATATTCCCATGACAGCTTGCATTCCATATTCCCATGACAGCTTGCATTCCATATTCCCATGACAGCTTGCATTCCATATTCCCATGACTGCCTGCATTCCATATTCCCATGACTGCTTGCATTCCATATTCCCATGACAGCTTGCATTCCATATTCCCATGACAGCTTGCATTCCATATTCCCATGACAGCTTGCATTCCATATTCCCATGACTGCTTGCATTCCATATTCCCATGACAGCTTGCATTCCATATTCCCATGACAGCTTGCATTCCATATTCACATGACTGCCTGCATTCCATATCCCCATGACAGCTTGCAATCCATATTCCCATGACAGCTTGCATTCCATATTCCCATGACTGCTTGCATTCCATATTCCCATGACAGCTTGCATTCCATATTCCCATGACTGCCTGCATTCCATATTCCCATGACAGCTTGCATTCCATATTCCCATGACAGCTTGCATTCCATATTCCCATGACTGCTTGCATTCCATATTCCCATGACTGCCTGCATTCCATATTCCCATGACTGCCTGCATTCCATATTCCCATGACTGCCTGCATTCCATATTCCCATGACTGCCTGCATTCCATATTCCCATGACAGCATGCATTCCATATTCCCATGACAGCTTGCATTCCATATTCCCATGACAGCTTGCATTCCATATTCCCATGACAGCTTGCATTCCATATTCCCATGACAGCTTGCATTCCATATTCCCATGACAGCTTGCATTCCATATTCCCATGACAGCTTGCATTCCATATTCCCATGACTGCCTGCATTCCATATTCCCATGACTGCCTGCATTCCATATTCCAATGACAGCTTGCATTCCATATTCCCATGACTGCTTACATTCCATATTCCCATGACAGCTTGCATTCCATATTCCCATGACAGCTTGCAATCCATATTCCGATGACAGCTTGCATTCCATATTCCCATGACTGCCTGCATTCCATATTCCCATGACTGCATGCATACCATATTCACATGACTGCCTGCATTCCATATTCCCATGACTGCCTGCATTCCATATTCCCATGACTGCCTGCATTCCATATTCCCATGACAGCTTGCATTCCATATTCCCATGACAGCTTGCATTCCATATTCCCATGACAGCTTGCATTCCATATTCCCATGACTGCTTGCATTCCATATTCCCATGACAGCTTGCATTCCATATTCCCATGACTGCTTGCATTCCATATTCCCATGACAGCTTGCATTCCATATTCCCATGACTGCCTGCATTCCATATTCCAATGACAGCTTGCATTCCATATTCCCATGACAGCTTGCATTCCATATTCCCATGACAGCTTGCATCCCATATTCCCATGACAGCTTGCATTCCATATTCCCATGACAGCTTGCATTCCATATTCCCATGACAGCTTGCATTCCATATTCTCATGACAGCTTGCAATTCCATATTCCCATGACAGCTTGCATTCCATATTCCCATGACAGCTTGCATTCCATGTTCCCATGACAGCTTGCATTCCATATTCCCATGACAGCTTGCATTCCATATTCCCATGAATGCCTGCATTCCATATTCCCATGACAGCCTGCATTCCATATTCCCATGACAGCTTGCATTCCATATTCCCATGACAGCTTGCATTCCATATTCCCATGACAGCTTGCATTGCATATTCCCATGACAGCTTGCATTCCATATTCCCATGACAGCTTGCATTCCATATTTCCATGACAGCTTGCATTCCATATTCCCATGACTGCCTGCATTCCATATTCCCATGACAGCTTGCTTTCCATATTCCCATGACTGCCTGCATTCCATATTCCCATGACTGCCTGCATTCCATATTCCCATGACAGCTTGCATTCCATATTCCCATGACTGCCTGCATTCCATATTCCCATGACCGCCTGCATTCCATATTCCCATGACAACATGCATTCCATATTCCCATGACAGCCTACATTCCATATTCCCATGACAGCTTGCATTCCATATTCCAATGACAGCTTGCATTCCATATTCCCATGACAGCTTGCATTCCATATTCCCATGACAGCCTGCATTCCATATTCCCATGACAGCTTGCATTCCATATTCCCATGACAGCTTGCAATCCATATTCCCATGACAGCGTGCATTCCATATTCCCATTACCGCCTGCATTCCATATTCTCAGGACTGCCTGCATTCCATATTCCCATGACAGCTTGCATTCCATATTCCCATGACAGCTTGCATTCCATATTCCCATGACAGCTTGCATTCCATATTCCCATGACAGCTTGCATTCCATATTCCCATGACCGCCTGCATTCCATATTCCCATGACTGTCTGCATTCCATATTCCCATGACAGCTTGCATTCCATATTCCCATGACTGCCTGCATTCCATATTCCCATGACTGCCTGCATTCCATATTTCCATGACTGCCTGCATTCCCTATTCCCATGACTGCTTGCATTCCATATTCCCATGACTACCTGCTTTCCATATTCCCATGACTGCCTGCATTCCATATTCCAATGACAGCTTGCATTCCATATTCCAATGACAGCTTGCATCCATATTCCCTTGACAGCTTGCATTCCATATTCCCATGACTGCCTGCATTCCATATTCCCATGACAGCATGCATTCCATATTCCCATGACAGCTTGCATTTCATATTCCCATGACTGCCTGCATTCCATATTCCAATGACAGCTTGCATTCTATATTCCCATGACAGCTTGCATTCCATATTCCCATGACTGCCTGCATTCCATATTCCCATGACAGCCTGCATTCCATATTCCCATGACAGCTTGCATTCCATATTCCCATGACAGCTTGCATTCCATATTCCCATGACTGCCTGCATTCCATATTCCCAAGACAGCCTGCATTCCATATTCCCATGACTGCCTGCATTCCATATTCCCAAGACAGCCTGCATTCCATATTCCCATGACAGCCTGCATTCCATATTCCCATGACTGCCTGCATTCCATATTCCCATGACTGCCTGCATTCCCTATTCCAATGACAGCTTGCATTCCATATTCCCATGACAGCTTGCATTCCATATTCCCATGACAGCTTGCATTCCATATTCCAATGACAGCTTGCATTCCATATTCACATGACAGCTTGCATTCCATATTCCCATGACAGCTTGCATTCCATATTCCCATGACAGCTTGCATTTCATATTCCCATGACAGCTTGCATTCCATATTCCCATGACAGCTTGCATTCCATATTCCAATGACAGCTTGCATTCCATATTCCAATGACAGCTTGCATTCCATATTCCCATGACAGCTTGCATTCCACATTCCCATGACAGCTTGCATCCCATATTCCCATGACAGCTTGCCTTCCATATTCCCATGACAGCTTGCATCCCATATTCCCATTGCAGTGAGGTTACATCCATATTCCCATGACAGTCAGCTTGCATCCTATTTTCAATGGCCAGTTTGCATCCCATATTCCTATGATAGTTAACTTCATCAAGAGATGCTATGGATTTCCAATATTTGCTGGACTCCAAAAGTCGAACATTCATAGAGATTGGGTTCAAGGCTCCATGGCCCTCCCATTCATAGAGATTGGGTTCAAAGTTCCATGGCCCTCCCATTCATGGAGTTTGGGTTCAAGGTTCCATGGCCCACCCATTCATAGAGTTTGGGTTCAAGGTTCCATGGCCCTCCCATTCATATAATTTGGGTTCAAGGTTCCACGGCCCACCCATTCATAGAGTTTGGGTTCAAGGTTCCATGGCCCTCCCATTCATAGAGTTTGGGTTCAAGGTTCCATGGCCCTCCCATTCATAGAGTTTGGGTTCAAGGTTTCATGGCCCACCCATTCATAGTGTTTGCGTTCAAGGTTCCATGGCCCTCCCATTCATAGAGTTTGGGTTCAAGGTTTCATGGCCCTCCCATTCATAAAATTTGGGTTCAAGGTTCCACAGCCCACCCATTCATAGAGTTTGGGTTCAAGGTTCCACAGCCCACCCATTCATAGAGCTTGGGTTCAAGGTTCCATGGCCCTCCCATTCATAGAGTTTGGGTTCAAGGTTCCATGGTCCTAACATTTGTATAGTTTGGGTTCAAGGTTCCACGGCCCACCCATTCATAGAGTTTGGGTTCAAGGTTCCACAGCCCACCCATTCATAGAGTTTGGGTTCAAGGTTCCATGGCCCTCCCATTCATAGAGCTTGGGTTCAAGGTTCCATGGCCCTCCCATTCATAGAGTTTGGGTTCAAGGTTCCATGGTCCTAACATTTGTATAGTTTGGGTTCAAGGTTCCACGGCCCACCCATTCATAGAGTTTGGGTTCAACGTTCCATGGCCCTCCCATTCATATAATTTGGGTTCAAGCTTCCACGGCCCTCCCATTTGTAGAGTTTGGGTTCAAGGTTCCACGGCCCACCCATTCATAGAGTTTGGGTTCAAGGTTTCACGGCCCTCCCATTCATCGAGTTTGGGTTCAAGGTTCCATGGCCCTACCATTTGTAGAGTTTGGGTTCAATGTTCCACTGCCCTACCATTTGTAGAGTTTGGGTTCAAGATTCCATGGTCCTGCCATTTGTAGAGTTTGGGTTCAAGGTTCCACTGCCCTCCCATTTGTAGAGTTTGGGTTCAATGTTCCATGGACCTGCCATTTGTAGAGTTTGGGTTCAAGGTTCCACTGCCCTCCCATTTGTAGAGTTTGGGTTCAAGGTTCCATGGTCCTCCCATTTGTCGAGTTTGGGTTCAAGATTCCATGGTCCTGCCATTTGTAGAGTTTGGGTTCAAGGTTCCACTGCCCTCCCATTTGTAGAGTTTGGGTTCAAGGTTCCATGGTCCTGCCATTTGTAGAGTTTGGGTTCAAGGTTCCATGGTCCTACCATTTGTAGAGTTTGGGTTCAAGGTTCCATGGCCCACCCATTCATATAATTTGGGTTCAAGGTTCCGCGGCCCACCCATTCATAGAGTTTGGGTTCAATGTTCCATGGTCCTGCCATTTGTAGAGTTTGGGTTCAAGGTTCCATGGCCCTACCATTTGTAGAGTTTGGGTTCAATGTTCCATGGCCTTCCCATTCATAGAGTTTGGGTTCAAGGTTCCATCGTCCGACCATTTGTAGAGTTTGGGTTCAAGGTTCCATGGTCCTGCCATTTGTCGAGTTTGGGTTCAAGGTTCCATGGTCCTGCCGTTTGTGGAGTTTGGGTTCAAGGTTCCATGGTCCTACCATTTGTAAAGTTTGGGTTCAAGGTTCCATGGTCCTGCCATTTGTAGAGTTTGGGTTCAATGGTCCATGGTCCTGCCATTTGTAGATTTTGGGTTCAAGGTTCCATGGTCCTACCATTTGTAGAGTTTGGGTTCAAGGTTCCATGGTCTTACCATTTGTAGAGTTTGGGTTCAAGGTTCCATGGTCCTACAATTTGTAGAGTTTGGGTTCAAGGTTCCATGGTCCTCCCATTCATATAGTTTGGGTTCAAGGTTCCATGGCCCTCCCATGCATAGAGTTTGGGTTCAAGGTTCCATGGCCCTCCCCATTCATAGAGTTTGGGTTCAAGGTTCCATGGCCCTCCCATGCATAGAGTTTGGGTTCAAGGTTCCATGGCCCTCCCATGCATAGAGTTTGGGTTCAAGGTTCCATGGCCCTCCCCATTCATAGAGTTTGGGTTCAAGGTTCCATGGCCCTCCCATGCATAGAGTTTGGGTTCAAGGTTCCATGGCCCTCCCATGCATAGAGTTTGGGTTCAAGGTTCCATGGCCCTCCCCATTCATAGAGTTTGGGTTCAAGGTTCCATGGCCCTCCCATGCATAGAGTTTGGGTTCAACGTTCACACAATAAAATAATGTTCATAATGGAGTTGAACGAATATAAAAATGTAGATATCCACTTTATAAACAACGTGTTTCAACTGTCGTTCTGTTCAAGCCGTTTCGTAACCTTGTGCATCAATTCACGACGTGTGCGCTCGACCACCGACTCGACATGGGCAGATAATTTAATGGAACCAGGTGGGAAAACGCGTTTTTACCGATAGAAATGATATCAACAATGCATGCGTTAAACAAATATTTGGAGTTTGTGTCGAAGACTATCTATATACACAGAGCTGCCGAGCCGTCGCTTGGAGAAAAGCTCGACCCGCACAGATGGTCCCACCAAACAGTCCACGGTGCTGCCTTCACCGACGTCCTTTTACGACCCTCGAAGGCTTGTCTTGTCTGCTCGGTGTCTCTGCCCAAGTGCGTGCGAACGGTTTTCGATGTGGTCCTGAACGACCAATTCATCACAGGTTTTTCTCGGGTACAAAAGTTCATTGTTTGCCGAGACATCCCGTTTGGATTACAAATATAAACAGAGTGACAAAAGTTCATGCCGCTTTTTGGATCGCAAATATAAACAGAAAACGACTTTCTGAAATACCTGTGTAATATGCTTTGGGCTGACAGGACAGATCTTACACTTCTCTTTGATCTGGATTAATATTCCATACCGGACTAGGAATTGTCAGGCTGGTGCTTCGCAGGCTGTTGTGCTGTCCTTATTCAGTGTTCCGTCCCTTGGAAGGATATTCAAGCGGCTTTTCCAACTTCTCGCATTCCCTGGTGGACGTTAAAGATGTCACCGTTTTTCGTAAGAGTTGGCCATTGAATGTCGATAGTTTGCCCAAATTCCAAATCCCTGTTCATATCAACGACAGTCGCATGCTGCTTCGTGAACGACTTGGCACAATCAAACTCTATCAACCTCAAGCTCTGCAATCCGCCAATCTCAAAAGAATAGGACATGACACATGACGAGGAAGATGACAACAACCTCCATAATACATTTCCACATTATTACCAGTCGTTCATTATGCCTATCAGTCTACACACGACAGGGAATTACTTAATTTGAATATTATAAAAATTCTAAAATTAGATGTGTTTGTAGTTTCTAAAATTCGAATTTTTTTTTCATAATAAATTCTAAATAAACTCTAAAATTTGATAATTTTAAAATTAGATGTGTTTCTAGTCTCTAAAATTAAAGAAAAAATTCTAAAATATTCTAAAAAAAATCAAAAATTTGATAATTCTAAAATTAGATGTTTGTAGTTTCTGAAATTCTAAAAAAAATTTATAATAAATTCTAAAAATAACTCTAAAATTTGATAATCCTAAAATGAGATGTGTTTGTAGTCTGTAAAATTAAAGAAAAATTCGAAAAAATTCAAAAATAAATTCTAAAATTTGATAATTCTAAAATTAGATGTGTTTGTAGTTTCTGAAATTCTAAAAAAAAATTATAATGAATTCTAAAAAAAAAAAAAATTGTGATAATTCTAAAATTAGATGTGTTTGTAGTCTCTAAAATGAAAGAAAAAATTCTAAAATATTCCAAAAAAATTCTAAAATTTTATAATTCTAAAATTAGATGTTTGTAGATTCTAAAATGCCAAAAAAAATTATAAACATTTATAAAATATAATTATATAAAATTTGCTAATTATAAAATTAGATGTTTGTAGTTTCTAAAATTCTAAATGAAATTCTAAGAATTTCTAAAATTTTATAATTCTAAAATTATAATTTTTATTTAAAAAAATATGAATTTTATATTTTGAACACCATGGATCATGAACCGCGACATGAATCGGAAGACGAACCTGCAGCTTAGCAGTACTTTGCCTCTGAATTTGACAAATTGTATGGAATCACATCCCAATCGCGCACTTCAGCAGAGGAGTGAGCCAATTGGTTTTTGTCCGCCTGCCTGTCTGGCAGTCAAACAAAATTGGAAATGATTCCAAACAGGAAACTTATTGTTTTAGGGACGTCATAAAGGACACAAACAACAGGCATGAATAACTAATGTAATGTGTTAAATAAGGTGGTATAAAAGTTTGTGTTTGAACATTAACGGCAGTAAACTTCGGAATTTTGTTTTCTACGGCCTTTAAAATCTTTCTTTTATTTCAATTGAATTATATACCTGAACACTGTAAAACACAAGTCGCCTTGTTGGCACTTCCAAAAACCTCCAGTTTAGCAGTACTTGGGACAAAATAGTATGCCATCTCACCAATCCAATTTTCCGCTCACGCTCTCAACGTTGGGGAATATCGAGATTCACGCAAAATTTCAGCTCACGCTCATAAATATAGATTGTTGTTGGAAACACAAAGCAAGAGTTAAAAAGATCCTTTCATGTCATTTTTCTCAATACTGCGTGGGGGTAAAGTGTTCTATGAAATCTCTAGTTAGGCTTGCCTCGAAGGGGATGCGAGACTATTGTAATGCCCCTGTCTGTCTGTCTGTGTGTATCCGCATCGATAAATTTTTACTTTAAAATTGGTTTTCTCTACAACCGCTTGTCCTATCAATGCAAAACTTCAAACATAGGAGGGACTACTCATGGATAATATTTCCTTGCTAAGTCTGATGTCATAGGTCACATGATATGGCAGCCACATTGGATTAAAGGAAAACAATTGGACATTATTTTCCCCGAAATCGCTCAACGAAAAAATTTGAAACTTGGCATATGTCATCAACTCCCCCATGGTGTATATAAGGTGATAATGATGACATCATCAGTGAAGTGGTATTCTAGCCATAATTGGTTGAATTGAAATATTTATCCGAAAAATCCGAAACTTCATATTTGTCAGGTTCACTATGTTTTTTCGTTCAAAATTTTGGTAGATTAGCAAAACTATACATTTTTGGAATATTCAGAGCATGAGGAATCCAAAAATTAATGTTTACATTTGCGTAGACACCTTTGCGAAAATGACACTCAGGACAGTGATGAAGATCTGTAAAAGCAATTTTCCTGAACGGTATAGACCTCGTAGATCCTGTGTATAGGACTTATAGTTCAATCTGATACTACCTATAACTTCCTATAACAACCTATAACTTCAAAGGACTTGCAATATCATGTATTATGTAATACAGTTATATCACAAATATAAAGACAATGGTTTTCAATTACCTTTGTTTGTTGCTTTTCTATAATCCTGAGCACTATTTTGAGGCCTTTATTGGATTCCTTGACCCAGAAAACATAGGATTAGCATATTTAATTAAGTCTCTAGGTTGACTAGAAGCCGAGATCGCGCAAAATATGTATTTTATGGCGGCCATTTTCAAAATCCAAAATGGCGGCCATGCAGGTGTCTGTGCAAATGCCAACATTGATTTTCAGATTCTCCATGCTCTGATGATTCCAGAAATGTACAGGTTTGCTAATCCCAAAATTTTGAAAGAAATTATATTTGTTAACATAGTGAACCTGACTATATTCAGATCGCATCACAAACATTAAATATACATGCACACCCAGGCTGAACACACTTGTGGCACTCACAGGCACCGACTTCGGACACCACAAAGAAACAACATGTACAAACAGTACATTAGATCAGTCATTGACTATGCCAGCTTATCCTGGGCCTCCAGCTTATCAAACACATAGCACAACACCCTGCAGACCATACAAAACAAAGCCCTTCATATAGGTTGCACATTTGCACATTAGGTTGCACATTAACAACACCCATCAAGCACCGACACACAGGCAAAATGTTTAAAAATCAAAGAACACTTGGACAAAGGTGCACAGTTCCTTGCAGATGCATGTGCCAACCATAATCACCCAACTACAACATGTCCAACCACATACAGACCCCTCGACACATTAACACAACACCACCAAGACACTAAAATGGCATCCTTCCAAACACCCCCCCACCGATCAACAACATTTACAAAAAACACATCACCGTAAACACGATCAATAATCTGGGCACGAAACCCCCAACCAGCGATGATGCAGAGAAATCACTTCCCACGTCTGATCGTGTTCCTCTTCTATACCTCTGCTGTGGACACCAACCGTATAGGTCGTGTGCAGCAGGTGGGAAAAGCAGATGGAAATCGGTTTTCGTTCCATGTCTGAGGTGAAACTTGAAATTTTTCAGATGTATAGACAACTACATGGTGGACTTTGGGTAAAAAGTTCTCCATGAAATATCCGTACAACACGACGCTGTGGGGTGTTGAAGTTTGCTATCAGGGCCCAAAAGGCCACTTTTTGGCAATTCGGCAATTTTAAGGACTCGTATCTCCAGCACGACTAATACATGGGCTATTGTACTTGGTGATCTTGAAGACTGGATAACTTTCTTCAAAAATTAAAAATCCTAAGGTTGTCCTTGCTTTATTAAAATAATTGTCATGACTAAAACACAGTGATTTTTCATAAAGAATCGCAACCAGTCTCGTTTTTGATATGCCAAAGATTCCTCAATAATCACGTGAGAGAAGGAATTATACATACATCAAAACACCCACTGTGAATGTCTGTAAAATGAAGTATCAAGGTCTTGCAATCAATAATGGTTCTGTTGAAGATATCGTAATCAGGTACTTCAGTAAATAAGGATTTGAGGAGTGACATTTGGTGTTTTTGGCCTTTACCATGCACCCATTGCTTCAAGACTAGTCAAGTCAGACAGTCTAAACTGCAGTTTCTGAGAGATATCAGAACAGGGTTTTCAAAGAGGAAGCAACAATGTCGACCGTCAATTATGGAGGGAATAATTATGCCTGGAGTATTTTGATCTATCCAAAGAATCATTATCTGCCACATTTTGATGTCAGTCGGACCACATTTTCATTGGTCCTCACTTTGTAACATACCTGCCTGCTGTACCCGGGAGGGGGGGGGGTGGGGGGAGGGTGGGTGGTGTGGGTCTTTTGGGTCCTTGGGGACTTTTGGGTCATCGTGGGTCATTTGGATCTTTATGGTCTTTTGGGTCCTCTGGGTCTTTTGGGTCTTAAGGATCTTGGGAGTCTTAAAGGGTCTTCGAAAGTCAAAGGGGTCTCAGCAGTTTAGAGGGCTAAACTGCATCTCTGAAATAAAATCCTGGCTTCAAATCAACTTCCTAAAACTTAACTGTAATAAATCTGAAATAATCATCATTGGCCCAAAAACGCTCACAAAATCCACCCATAACTTTGCCCTCAACATCGACGGTATCCCAGTATCCACCTCCCCTCTCATCCGGAATCTTGGCGTCATCTTTGACCAAACCCTCTCCTTCGACAAATACACTAAACAGATCACAAAGACAGCCTTCTTTCACCTGAAAAACATCGCCCGTCTCTGCTCATCCCTCTCCTCCACGGCTGCACAAACCCTCATCCACGCCTTCATCACCTCCCGTCTGGACTACTGCAATAGCCTCCTCTATGGTTCACCCTCAACAATCACCAATAAACTCCAATACATTCAGAACTCCGCTGCCCGTCTACTCACCCATTCCCGGACCCGTGACCACATCACCCCCGTCCTTTACAAGCTTCACTGGCTCCCCATCTCCCAGAGAATCCAGTACAAAATCCTCCTCTTGACCTACAAAGCCCTCCATAACCTGGCCCCATCCTACTTGGCTGACCTCCTCTCCAGACACACTCCCACCCGCAACCTCCGCTCTGCTGGTACCAACCTCCTGACCCTCCCCATCCGGACCAAATTCAGATCCTGGGGGGACAGGGCCTTCTCCATCGCTGCTCCCACCCTCTGGAACTCACTACCTCACACCATCAGAGACTCCTCCTCACTCACCACATTCAAAACATCACTCAAGACCCACCTGTTCAGCACTGCATTCAACATTCAACCCACAGCATTTAACCCCTGACTATCACTTCTCCTTCTCCCTCCTTTTGCTTTAAATATTTCCCTATTGATTCTTGTCTTTTTGCAATTGTTGTTTCCATGTTTTGTTATGCATTATGTTTTGCACTCTGTCAAAGCGCCTTTGGGCTTCATGAAAAGCGCTATACAAAATAAATGAATTATTATTATTATTATTAAAGGTACTTTACAACAGTATGTTATTAATAGACGTATGGAATTAAAAGACACAAAAAGCATGCCTCACACATGCATACACACATGCTATTCGAATTCCCTATGCTCGAGCATTCAATGAACTTATCCAAGGGGGATCAGGAAATGGGTGAATGGTTCACAGAGGTAACACCTTCCTCATCCCAAAATCTAAAGAGACCCAAATACCCCACAAATACTGGCCAATAACCTTTCTACCAACAACATACAAACTTTTAACAGGAATCATCACAGCCACAATGTACCACCACCTAACATAACGAAGAGGCCTAGAGGCAGAACAGAAAGGATGCAAGAGAGGATGTTACGGAACAATAGACCACCTATTACTAAACAAGGCCATACTATAAAATTGCAATCCAAGAAGAACCAAATTGTCCACAGCATGGATAGACGACAAAAAAAGCTTTTGACAGTGTCCCACATTCATGGATGATAAAGTGCTTTCACATGTACAAGATAAATCCCCAAATAATCAAGCTGATTGAGAAAGCCATGGATCTATGTAATACCACACTTATCCTGCAGCTCAGAAAGAAAGAAAGACTCAGAAGGAAAGATTGAAATACCAAGAGTAAAAATACGACACGGGATCTTCCAAAGAGAAAGCATTTCTCCTCTTCTGTTTTGCCTGTCCCTGGACACACTAAGTAACCTCATTAATGAGCACGGACTCGGATACACCCTAACATCCAATAAAAGAACGTCCAAAGAAACAAGAAAAATGACTTATCTACTGTATATGGATGATTTCAAACTGTGTGCACCGAACAACGAAAAATTGGCAGAACAACTGAAATTAGTGAAACAGTTCTCCGATGACATCCAAATGGAATTTCGCCAAGATAAGTGTGCCAAGTGCATATTTGTACAAGGTAGACAAACAAAAACGGACAACATAAAATCGACCTAAATACAACAATACAGAAGCTAGACAACAAAGTATCTTACAAATACATTGGAGTAGAAGACGGCCACCAAATTTGTCATAAAAATGCGCAAAACAATCACCAAAGAATACCTGCGTAGAACAAAGCTGATCCTGAAAACATATCTCACCCAAGAAACAAAATCAAAGCCATAAACCAACTAGCATTACCAGTGTTCCAGTACAGCTGTGGAATAGTAAATTGGCCATAAGTAGATATCAAATAACTAGATATAAAACCAAGGAAACTCCTCATTAACCACAAAATGTTCCACAAAAATCAGTGCATCCCAAGAATGTACCTGCCGAGGAAAGAAGGAGGTGTCAGTCTAATGCAACTCAATCAAGAGCACAGAGCGAAGACTGCAGGATTAGCAGAGTAATTGTTTCGCAGAGTAGCATACAATATTTGTGTACAAGCATAAACACAACAAGCCAGAAAAGGCATCTCTCACTCACCTTGCAAAAAAACTTTCATAAGCAGGTGTGATTGGAAGATGTCATGCACCAAACAGAAACAGCAACGAATAGAGCCCGAACGATTGCAAAAAAGATAAAAGAAAAATACAAGATGAAATAATAGTTTCTGCATTGTAGAAACAGGAAGCAAGAGTCACCTCCTATCGGGATGTAAAACTCATGTCAGAGCAGCTGCACACCCAAAGGCACAACAAGGTATGTAGAGTAATCCACTGGCACATCTGCAGAAATTTCAATATTCTACAAAAATAAAATAAATAAAAATAGTTGTACAAAACTTGTGGAGATATGAAACCAAAGCAATAATTGAAAACAAGGACATAATGCTCACGTATGACCTGATGATCCCATCCAGAGTAAACATAGAAGACAAAGCATTGTGACACACATAATACTCAGGAAGAAAAAGGAAAATACAGCATTGCTGATTGAGATATCGTACTCAGAGATTTTGGCCTAAATAATGCAGAAATCATGACAATGACAAAAAGACCTTAAGAAATGAAGTCAAAAGATCCTGGAAGCTGAAGAGTCAAAATTTTACCAGTCATAATTGGGGCAATGGGAATGATAAAGAAGAACCTCACACAGATTTTTAGAAAACATCCCTGGGGACATTACCACAAATTAACGACAGTTGGAGGCTGTACGGGTCTCATGGATGATCTTGAAAAGAGCCCTTGGAACAAAATTCTGAGAACAACAAAACATCACAACTTAGCACATGAATCGCAATCCTGCACCGAAACGGGGGTGGATACTTCGAGTCCCAAGAGTTCCTGTTCCACCTTCAAAAACCCAAATTATGGAGATAACAACCAACGACACACACGTGCAAACAACCACACATGTACAAAAACCACACATACATACATACACACACACATACACACACACACATGTGTGTTATCTCTGCCGATCCCCCTGGTTTTGGTTTGCACTGGCAGAAACGATGGTCTGGGTGGCAGACAGGCTGTTGGTTCCTTGCGGGTTATGCGGTTTTTACCGTGTGAGACATAATCCGTGGCTGGTGCTCACCATTAAAGCTAGGAGGTGCCTTGATTTATATATATATATATATATATATATATATACATATATATATACATATATATATATATTATACATATATATATATATATACATATATATATATATATATACATATATATATATATATATATATACATATATATATACTAGCAGAAGTACCCGGCATTGCCGGGCGGGGGAGGAGAGGGGAGGGGGGAGGAGAGGGGAGGGGAACGGGGGGGAGGGGAACGGGGGGGGGGGGAGGGGAACGGGAGGGTGGGGAGGGGAACGGGGGGGAGGGGAGAAGAGGGGGGAGGGGGAGAGGGAGAAGAGGGGGAGGGGGAGAGGGGAGAAGAGGGGAGGGGGAGAAGAGGGGGGATGGGGAGGGGGAGGGGGATGGAGGGGGGAGGGGAGGAGAGGGAGGGGAGGGGAGAAGGGGAGGGGGGATGGGGTAGGGGGTATGGGGGAGGGGAGGGCGGAGGGGGGAGGGGAGGGGGTATGGGGGAGGCAGGAGAGGGGGTATGGGGGAGGGGAGGGCGGGAGGGGGGAGGGAGGGGGGAGTCGTCAATTGAATGTCGCATTTATTTTTTATTCCCTGTCAAATGGCATTGGCATTTATTTTTTATTCCCTGTCAAATGGCATTGGTCCCGCATTCCGAACCCGGAAGTCGGAAGTCGGAAGTCATTGTCGTCAAATAAATCTTTCACTCTCTGTCACATGCCGTTGGTCCCATGTCAATCGGATGAAGTTGAAAAATTAACGTTACGAAGTTCCTCTGGGACGTACTGATTCCGAATATGAAGTTTAAAAATTAACGTTCTGAAATACGCTGATGACGTCATAATTTTAAAACGCGAAGTTTTTAAAATTTTAAGGTGTGCTGTAGTTGCTCTGAGACGTACTGATTCCGAATATGCCTTTGGTTTTGCCCTGCGATGAGTAGTTCTCGAGTTATAAGAGGACAAACAAACAAACAAACAAACATACTTTACTGCTTTATATATATAGATAGATATATATATATAGATATACGTATATATATATATATATATATAAATATATATATATATATATATATATATATATATATATATATATATATACATACACATACACACACATACACACACACTCACATACATACATATAACACACATAAATCATCCGTCCAATATTAGATATTCACGGTACTTATCCCATCGAATCTGTATCAAGGTACGAATATCTTGTTTTCTAACAGATGATATATATGTACATGACACACAGTTGGTCCGATTTTTGACGTCTTTTCTACAGACATCATCGCAATTCACCCGTTCCATGGAGGACGCCATTGCTGGCTAAATCAAGTGCTTGTTGTGAGAATACTGGCTGATGGTTGGCTGGATGTCAATACGACTACGCCGCGCGACCAACTCACTGTCCTGCGAGCGGATACACTATAAGAAAATAGTGCTAATTATTAACGGCAAATACTTAGTGTTGGACAAAATTCATGATGGGAACTTTTTATATTGATGAGAAAATATGTTTCTGAAATTTATTCAAGGGAAGATAAGTTGCACCCTTTTAATAGAATGAAACTGTATGAAAGCTCAGACCTGTTCATGGCCTAATAGCTTTTACAGTAAAAACATCAACTCGACGACACCCCTGACAACACCTGCAATCTCTGCCAGGCCTCCCCAAGCAAAATAAAACACATGATGGAACACTGTGTGGTCCTGGCTCTATGAAGGCAAAAGCACAACATTTTAGGTGTGAGGGATCTATGAGTCACTCCCCAGAGATTGATGGGCCTTTTCCTAACAACTCGGCTTGTTTGTGTAGAACTGACTGAGGCTAATCAATAACAACTACATGTTATAAAATATCAATTTTTTTTCGCATGTTTCACTTAATTTGACATTCTCTATCGATCAAACCCGATACCGAAGTGACCGGTAGGCACGCCTATTGCTACTAAAGGCCCATGAAATGTAAAAAAGTGGTACAAACTGAACATTATAGCACAAACAGTCAAAAACTGTATATATTTGAGCAAAATGTAATATCACAGAAAGCATGTGAAACTCCTAACAGACGTACATCTTCATAAGGGCATGCCCAAAACAGCCGAGCAGCACCAACTGGTCAAAAATACCTTTCAGTGAGATTTTACATGCTTAGAACAATTATTATCAGAACAATAACCATATGACAAAGGTGCAGCAGGGAACGATTCTAACAGATACACTATTAACACTATTAAAACACTATTAAAAATACTTCACACCAACTTTGGCTTGAAAAAAAACGGCACCTGGAAAGGAGATTTGGTTGAAAATGGGTCAAGGTTGGGAGATTTTATTTTCTGAACAGGAAAGGGAGAGATGGGGTCTCTAAAAGAATGGAGGACTCGTAGAAAAGGACACTTGAAAGGCTTGCTCTTGGCTGAGCCCTGCTTTCGTTAGGAAAAGCAAATTGCAGCTGGGAATGAAATATTAAAATAAGTATTGCTCTTCAGTTTTGACAGACTGCCTTCCCTTAGAGGACAATTTTGAGGGTTATCAACAAGAGCAATATTCTGTATACTTAATAAGCCCTTAGCTGGAGGGCCACTGTGTGGACACGGTGTTCTGCTTTTATTCGAGCTTTTCAACACAGCTGATGTGTTGAGAAGCCACAAGAAGGGCAAACCACCACGTCACCCGACTGAAGTTGGTATTGGCATTCTTGCCTGATTATGTAAAGCTCTTTCTGATATTATAGGTCTTGACACCCTGCGCTTCTATTCACCGGAAGTTAGTGCTAAGTACGAATTTGCCAAAACTAGGGAGATACCCGTGCTGCGCATGGGTGGGAGGCCAGAAGGAAACAGGCAATGCAGATACGGCGAATGCTAAAGCATGAAACCAATAAATTCCACATTCCTGTAGCACCTTCAGTCGCACGTCAGACATGGACAGCAAGTTCGTGAAGGACTTCCATGAAAAACGTACCCGTTCGCAAACAAACGGGTACGTTCACGTATAGAAACATCGATCTCGTGGGTCCGTGGCGAATCTGCATATGGCGATCCGCGAAGTTCACCTTCAGAAAGTAGAAACCATCACGGCTTGTCGTCATTCACTTGAACTCGATATCTCTTTTTTCATTCCAAACAACATAACTCCAATTAATCACAAAATGTACTTTTAACAACATTGTTAATGTTTCCTTCATTGTAGAAACTACCAAATCAACAGTTAAAAGGATTTTGAGCCGATAGGTGTTACGGCCTTGGCAAGATCGATGGAGACAGCGATCTGTTAGCGTATACACCGCCCAAATAGCTATGTGGAATTCTCTCATGTAGAGATTAAATGTCGTTTGAACTATGGCCGAGGTCATTATTTACTTTTAACTAGGGCATGCCCGTACGTGGGTGCCCGTTCCTTGCCAAAAAAAAAAAATAACGCAACCCGTACGCTCTACCCCGCCCGTACGCCCGTACGCCCGTAAACAAAAAAAACAACGCTCTTCGCTTCCGCCCTTCGCTCTGACTGAATTGGGAGAAATAATGCGCATAAGAAATCGAGAAATTATTATTTTCTCCGGAAGAAATCGAATTACGAACCGTAATGGCGCACGCGCTCGGCTCGGCTCGCTCTCACATCGGCCACGCGCCCACGCCTACGCAATAACGCGTTCTGTGATTGGCTGCCGGAAGTGCAGTCTTCACTGTCCGGAAGGTCGCAAATCGCAGTTACGATGAATCGCAAATTAGTTTTAATTAGTTTTAAAACATAGTTTAACGGCAACATAGTTTTCCAACGTGAAATAAATGAATACGCTCTCAAATGTGCCGTCCGAGGCAGAGTCTGTTCGCCACGTTCGGCACACGTGATAGCTCGCTGCTCTCTGATTGGTTGAATCGTTTTTTGGACATAGCTCGGTAACTACTTGTCCGATTAATATGAAACCTTGAAAAGGCACATCCTCGGGTCCCCAGCAATATACCTGGCAAGTTTAAAGTATATCGGACCCGTGGTTGTCGAGAAACAACGGTCACAGACATACATACATACATACATACATACATACACACAGAGATTACTGGAATTATAGATAGACTAGGGCATGCCCGTACTATATATAAGCTAGGACGTGCCCGTACGTGGGTGCCCGTTCCTTGCCAAAAAAAAAAAAAAAAAAAAATTTGTGTAGGGGTGTGTGTGTGTAAACATCCTAGGGCGTGCCCGTACGTGGGTGCAAAAAAACATGCGTGCAAACAACAACAACAAAAAAAAACTTTGAAACCACGTGGCAGTAACGACCACAGAACCCCCCCCTCTATTTACATGAATGGTTTGGTCCATTCGCAACGACCACAGAACCCCCCCCCCCCCCTCTATTTACATGAAATGGTTTGGTCCAAAGCGAACGGCTTGCGGTGTTTGGTAAAGAAATCGCCATAGCTCGGTAACTACTTGTCCGATTAATTTCAAACCTTGAAAAGGCACATCCTCGGGTCCCCAGCAATATACCTGGCAAGTTTCAAGTATATCGGACCGGTAGTTGTCGAGAAACAGCGGTCACAGACAAACATACACACATACACACATACACACATACAAACACACATACACACATACACACAGAGATTAATGGAATTATAGATAGATGATGTTTATATACGAATGATGTTTAATGATGTTTATATTGGTTTTGGGTCGTCCTTTCCGCATATCTCGTGGGATTATAAGTTGGAGAGACGGCCGTGATGGCGGTGAGGGGGTTGGAATTCTCTCAAGCAGGGATTCAACCCGTGTACTTATAAAAGGTCTTTGTCCGAGGTCACCGAGTCTGATCGGTGCAGCTGTGCAGCGATCGGTGCAGCCGTTTGTGCGGCACCCGGGAAAACAACATCGTCACAATGAAAACATCGTCACAATGAACGTTATGCGAACGCGAATGTTATGCGGCAGTCCAAACCTGAGAATGCTGGAGACTAAAGCTGAAATTGGGAAAACTAAATAGCCTATTTTACTCCTGGAGATCCCAGGATTATCCACCCCAAATATCGTTGCGATCGGTTCAGCAGTTTTTACGGTACCTTCGAATGAACAGACAGACAGACAGACAGACGAATGGACATTTGGTGAATTCTAGTAAGATGTCAGACCCAGACAAGAGGTGCAGAGTTTGGCAGATGATATATACAGTATATACCTTAGACATTTGTTCTTCTGGGTGGATACATTGTGATTTTGGCCACTGTCAAAATTCCTTTAATTTCCATGACTGATGCACTTCTGTAGCTTCTTAGGTACATACAAATAATACATATTGTTACGTTTGTGGGGGGTAGGCAATGAAATACCTTAGTCCAGATAGAATTGTATAGATTACCATTCTCCGAATGTCGTGCAAGCCACCTTGATGTACTGAAGTCAGCTTTGTGTCCGGTGAGGTCATATAATTGTCTCCATGAGAGGGATGGAGCTATGTTAATTATGTAAGGTATACGGGTAATTCCCTGTCTGTAAATGGTCTCTGTTTTTTTCCCTTGTTCCTTATTACACTACACTACACACACTACCAGCCAAGAGATTGGCGCATAATTATAAACATTAAATAAAGCCACTGGATTCAGACATTGAACGCTGCCGTTGGCGCCACCAGCCGAGTCATCGCAACACCAAGCAGGCAGTGTCGTGGGGCCACGCCCCGAGAGGTGATGATTGGTCAGGGACTGCTATGATGGACTCTTTGATTGGAGTGCACGCAGATGTCATCAGATGATGTTCGAGACCGGGGAACAAAAAGGCAAAGCAGCCGCCATTTTGTCCTCTTGCGCTGGGTCCTTATTGCGTGCGGTTGCAGTTTGTGCTCGCTCTTGGCGGTGGCATTCGCGCGCTCGCTCTGTTCCTAACTGTGTGGAGGAGTGGACTCATCCTTTCCCTGATTCATTGGTGCTGGCTTCGTGACAGCTGTGTGCGCCTGAGAGACCTCGGTGCTTTGTGGAGCATGGGACGATGACGGAATGAGGGCCTGCTTGCTTCACGTTCGGCGGCTAGTGTGGTGAACGGACTTCGCGCCAAGGGCGTGTTTTCCCGCGCAGAGACTCAGGGACCCATTCAAGGACCATTCAAGTTCACGGACCGCTCAAAGCTGAGTACTAAGCAGACAAACCACACACATTCTATTATTTTCATTTATTTCTCCCCTTGTGTTGTATACGAGTCCATGTGGGGGCACCCCGATTAGGAATTAGATTTTACCGTGCATTTCTTGTTGCCTGCATTTATTTTATTAAACCCTTTATTTATTGCATTTTTATGTTGTGCCTGTCTTGCTTAATCGTTCGTGGTTCGAAGACGCTCCAGTGGAAACCGTGCAGGTAAGCTTCGTCACCCTCCACTCCCGCGCATGTAAAGAAGAGGCGCCATTGTTTGAGTGAACGCCTCAGAGTTAAAGCTCGATTGGCCACCCGTCACCTTGGGGGATCATAATCCCCCCCTGGTGAACACGACAGTATTTTGTATGTACACACGTACTTAGGTTTTACATACTTTTTTAAGATACATAGAATTAATTGCCTATCTCTGCACCAAGTCCTCCTTTTGCAACTCTGGTTCTGCTTCCTGAAGGCTATTTTCTCTTGTACATCAGAGCAGACTTGCAGGTACAACTACATAGTGATGTATAACATGATCGACCATGATTCACAAACAGCAAAAGCAAAAATCTCTGAAGAGGTAATATAATTGGATCATTAAGTTTTGCATTAGAGACTAGTTAACCAGCTTATTTGCCTTTTAGATCATCAGAAAAGAATGAACTATCCTGTCCACCTCTCAATGAAGTAGATTTAATAATATTTGTCATAGTTGTGTATTTGTGCATTTCCCTTGTCCATATTTACACAAGTTTTCCGATTCTTGGTTTGCATTCGCATTCTCCAAAAGGTTAATCCATACCAGTTGGTTCCCACAGCACCATAAATTTGGATTACTTTGTCCACCTGGCATGGTGAATTTTCAAACAACATCATTTAATTTCAGAAACATTCTGAACTAAACTTAATCCGTATCTGATGTCAAAGAAGAAAGTTTATTAGTTGTGCAGTGCCTTCAGAAAGTATTCACACCCCTTGACTGCTTTCACATTTTCTTATGTTACAGCCTGAATTTAAAATTGATTAAAATGACATTTTTTGTCATTGACCTACACAATCTTACTATAATTCACCAAATGTCCGTCCATCCATTCAAAGGTAACGCAAAAACGGCTCAACTGATCGCAACGATGTTTTGGGTGGGTATTCCTGGGACCCCTGGTAGTAAAATAGGCTATAATGTTTTTCTAATTTTTCCAATGTTTCCAAACACGATGGAATAATATTTACCGATATGAACAGTGATGTGGCTTTTGTTGAAATTCTACAAATACTGTTTATTCTACGTACCAGGAGAGAGTAGATCGACTCCTGACGAACTCTTCCGATATAAACGTGCAGCTCCGAAGTAACATGGCAGCGTGTGCAAAGCGACTGAGAAACAGGTGTAGCAGCCGCTTCCGTGTTACAGATTCGGCGCGCACTCCTCACACATAAACGTGCGACTAAGAAAGACATGTAGCGGCCGCTTCCGTTTTGCAGAATTCAATCTTTTTTCAGAATGGGCGCCATGTACTGTTTAGATTTTGATGACTTGCATGTAATATGATTCAACGGATGTTTATATGAATCGTTTAAAATAAAAAAAAGCCTTCGGTTTCTGATATTTTGCCTTTTCATTTGGACTTCCCAATTGAAGCCCCGCTCTTATGGCGGGTACTGTTGCCAGTTATCATAATAAAGCTTTGGGGGGGATTTGATGACAAAACCCAAATGGTAAAAAGACAGACACACAGAAATGATTACAAAACCCTTTCTCCAACAAGACATGGCCTTTAACAATGCAGGCCATTGATGGAGTACATGGATTATAGTAGATCTGAGAACCAATATGGACTCACTCACTCACTCACTCCTTGGGCTTTTGACCTTTGCCCCCAAAATCTAATCAGTTAATCGTTACATCATTATACAGTACATACCTGTACCAAGTTTGAATTTGATCCCTTCAGCCATTCTCAAGTTATAGACCTATAACAGACTTTGACCTTTGAACTTTGCCCCCAAAATCTAATCAGTTAATCTTTATCTAAAATACATACCTGCACCAAGTTTGACTAAGACCCCTTAAGCCATTCTCAAGTTATCGTGGCAACAAAAACATATCACGGACGGATGGACGGACAACCTGAAAACATAATGCCCATGGCGACTTCGTCAACGGAGGCATAAAAACTCAATGCATCCTAGAGAAGAAATTTCATTCACAGAAGGAGGTCAACCGGAGGAAATATGGTATTAAAACACACACAGAGGGGCCACCGACGTTTTCGCGTGGGTTTCCAACAATGTTGAGAGCTTTGGATTGCACAGAACCCAGGAGGGCCAGATGTGATGCTGGGGTGCCAGTCCATAGTGGAGAGCAGTATTCCATAGAGCTACAGACAAAGACCTTGTACCAAATAATGTCAGTGGATTTTTTTATTTTAGAAATTTTTACAAATCAATTGAAAATGAAATACAGAAATATCTAATTTACATCTAGGTATTCAACCCCCCCCCCCCCCTCCACCGCCCACCCCCCCCCCCCCCATTCGAGTCAATACTTCGTAGAAGCGCCTTTAGCAGCATTTACAGCTTCGAGTCATCTTGGGTATGTCTGTCAGCTTTGCACATCTGGATTTGCGGAGTTTCTCCCATTCTTCCTTGCAGAATTGCTCAAGCTGTCAAGTTGGTTGGGGAGCATCAGTGAATAGCAATCTTCAAGTCTTTCCTCTGATTCTCAATGAGATTCAGGTCTGGGCTTTGTCTGGGCCACTCAAGGACGTTCACGTTCTTGTTCTGAAGCCATTCCAGTGTTGCTTTGGCTGTATTCTTGGGGTCATTGTCCTGTTGAAATGTAAATCTTCACCGTAGTCTAAGGTCTTTTGCACTCTGAAGCAGGTTCTCCTCAAGGATTTGCCTGTATTTGGCTCCATTCATTGTTCTCTCCCTCCTTACAAGTCTCACAGTCCCTGCCACTGAAAAGCATCCCCATAGCATGATGCTGCCACCACCTTTGATACAGAGTTAACACTACACCTTTCCATTTATAATTTATCCCCCTACGATTACAACCTAAAACCTTGTCAAGTTTACCTATTTTAATTTTTTTTTAACTATTACAGAATTAATTTCCAACACCGGTTTGTGTTGCACCAAAATTTTCTGCCACTGATTTGTCAGATTCCGCCACCGGTTTGTGTATTTCGATGTTTGTCTGTCTGTGAGCAGGACATCTCAAAAAGTGTGGACGGAATGGATGAAATTAGGTAAACAGGTTGGTGTGTGACAAGAACGAAATGATTAGATTTTGGTGAAAATCCTGTGTTTTGGTGAAATAGTATGCACTCTACTTAGTGCCATTCTAGTTCTTACTATTTTGGCCACTGTAAAACATTCCTATAATTTCCACAACTAATGCCACAACACAGATTTCCATACAATTTGTGGAATGCTGCCACAACACAGAAATATAATTTCCACAACACAGATTTTTAAGATGCGTACAATTAATTGGCTATCCTCTGCTGCTCGGATGGCCTAGGCCCTAGAGGAACGCACACCTGCCTCTAAGCTGTCTAGCCTGGCTTCAAATCCTGACCCAGCAATAAACTGTCATCCCGGTGTTTCACAGGTACAGCGATTCATCAATGTCTGTGTCATCCCTCAGATGGATGTTAAACTGGGCGTCCGGTCTGCCGGCATGAGTTGGTGGATGTTAAAGATCCCACGGTGTCATTGGCAAAGAGTAGACGAGCTATTGCTGGCACCATTAACAAATTCCAAATTCCTGCCTCAACTGCATAGTTGAACGTCAGGCCATGCCAGTTTGTTCATGAAAGACTTGGACCAAGCTTCTCCTGGCCGACCCCACAAGTGGGAGTAATAATGACTTAAAGAGGAGGATCTCCAGCACCTTCCATTTCCTTGTGTTGAACTGCATCTGTTATTCTTTTGCCAAATCTATTAAACTATCAAGACTTTACTGAATGTGATCACCCCCTTCTCTGCTATCTACCTTACGTCCAAGCTTTGTGTCTTCTGCAAATTTATACAAGCGTTACGCCTAGGTCCCCCGTCAGGGATGTGATGTGAGTTGACAAAGTGGAAGACGCAGAAAACATGGTATGATATGATATTTCGCTCACAAGGTTTTTTTTTTTTTTTTTTTGTATACAAGATCGAGGCTCGTGAAAGAGCTAACATTAATCACACAAAAAGACAAACCGACACACAAAACACAAAAAACAAGGGGAGCGGCAGACAAGATGGGGAGAGAGGGGGAAGGACACAAACACAACATTTGAGAGCAGGGACATCGGGAGGACTTGGGGGGAGGTGTGAGAGGAATAAAACATATGAACACTGCAAGGACTCTGGGGTGAATTACCGGGGGTAGAAAAGATCAAGGTTTTCGATGGGGGAAGATAAGAGATGGTGGTGAACAGCTGTTTTAAAGACCTGGAGGGAGGAGTGGGATTGAAGGGAGTGGGGGAGTTTGTTCCAGAGGCGGGAGAAAAGGGGAATGAAAGAGTGAAGGTGAGCAGAGAGCCTAGACTTTGGCAGTTTAACCATAAGAGGGTTGCAGGCAGATCTTGTGCGACCTGAAGGAATATTGGGGGGACAGAGCACAGAGAGAGCTGGGGGAGCAAGGCTGGAGAGGAGTCGGTAGAAGACAGAAAGACCACCAACCTGCCTGCGGTGAGTGAGTGAAAGGCCCTCTGAGTTGACTACATCGCAGGAGATTCCAATGATTCTGAAAGCTTTGGCCTCAACAGCATGAAGCTGAGCAAGGTGTGAGGCAGGAGCACCAGCCCAGAGGGGGGAACAGTATTCCATTGAGCTGCGGATGAAAGCCTTGTATGTGGTGAGGAGCTCAGGTGTGCCAAGGAAGGACTTCGCACGACGGAGGATGCCCAGTCGGCGACTGGCTTTGGAGGCCAGCTTGGAAATGTAGTTTTCCCAAGAAAGATCATGGCAGATAGTGAGACCCAAAAGCTTGAGCGACAGAACTTCTTGGAGAGGATTGTTGAGAAAGTAGATGGGAGGGTTGTCCAGTCGGTCCTTTCGGAGAGACATTGTAAGAGTGTGAGATTTGTCAGGATTGAAAGACATGTTCCACTTGTTTGACCAGTCTGTGATTTTGTCCAGGTCTGCAGAGAGTGAGGAGGCTGCAGACTGCCGATCTGAGGGATGAGGAATGGAGCGGCAGATAGTGGAGTCATCAGCAAAGAGATAGAGAGGATTTTCCAGAGAGTCGGAGAGATCATTGATGAAGACCAGAAATAGCACAGGGCCCAGAACACTACCTTGGGGAACTCCAGCCAGAACAGGAATGGAAGATGAGAGAAATCCATTCAGGGCCACACGTTGCCTACGACCAGAGAGGAAATCCGCAAGCCATGAGTGGAGATTTCCCTGAATACCATAGGAGGTGAGTTTGGTGAGCAGAGCTGGGTGCCAGACCGTATCGAAGGCACGTGATATGTCAAGTGAGACAGCTCTGATTTCCTGTTTGGCATTTTGTTGAGACAGCAACATCCATCCATTGGACCTCCATCCATTGTTGAGACAGCAGAAGCAACATGTCCAGAGTAGAATGACCTGGTCTGAATCCAAATTGATGATCAGAGATCAAGCCATTGGAGAAGAGGAAGGATTTGATATCTGAAGCAATGTTGGATTCCATGACTTTGCTGATAATTGGGAGCAGGCTGATTGGTCTGTAGTTGCAAGGATATGTTTTTGCACCTTTTTTGTGTAAAGCGGTAATGTTTGCTGATTTCCAAGATGCTGGCAGATGACCTTGAGCAAAAGAGAGGGTGAAAAGAACAGAGAGAGGGTGAGATAGAGCGGCAGTGCAGGATTTTAGGACCCGAGGGCTGATGCCATCTGGTCCAGTTGCAGAATCAGAGTCGAGGTTTGATAAAAACTTCTCCACCTTGTCAGGAGAGAAGGACACAGAGTCCAGGAGCAGTTGGGTTCGACTGGGAAAGGTGGGAACAGAGAGAGATGGGTTTGGGACACAAGATTTTGAGGCAAACACAGAGGAGGCATTCGGCTTTGTCACGTGCGGTGTCAACTGTGTAGCCATTTGAGGTAAGGGAGGGGATGGAGGGGGAACAAACACCAGAAACGGATTTGACCAGACGCCACCAGGATTTGGAGGAAGGAGACAGGTTTGAGAGTTCAATCTTGAGTGAGGAGAGATAGTGCTTCCTGGCACTCCTGAGGGTTGAAACACACTTGTTTCGAGCTTGGTGGAAGGAACTGAGATTGCCTTCAGTTGGATTTGCCTTCGAAGATGCAAAGGCAAGTTGTTTCAGGGCAACTGCCTCACCACAAGATTCAGTGTACCATGGACGGGAGGAAGGGTAAGACAACTGAAGACGAGATGGGATAAATCTGTGCATGAGAGAGAGCAGTTTGCTTTGGAAGAATTCCCAGGAAGAATTGATGTCAGAGGCATTAGAGATGGGAGACCAGTCCAGTTGATTGATGGCTTCTTGCAGACCGTGCCAGTCGGCCTGAGTGAAATGCCAGACTCGTCGACGCTGAGGAGGCTCTCTGAGAATGGCCAGAGAAATGTCCACTTTAACAAGCACATGATCAGAAGAACCGATTGGAGCAGAAGAAGAGCAGCAGACATTTGCAGGGAAGTTAGTCATAACCAAGTCCAGAAGAGAAGATACTCCATTGACTGAGATCCGGGTCGGGAAATTGACAGATTGTGTCAGTCCCAATGAGTCGCAGAAGTCCTTTGCTGAGGTGCCATGGCTGGTGAGAGATGAACCCACACCCAGCCAGCTGGCATGATGACAATTGAAGTCGCCACATATGAGGAAGAGAGAGTTTGGATGAGTTGATAGAAGTTGGTCCATGTTGTCCGACAGAGAAATGTAAATGGAGTCATCACTGTTTGGAGGACGGTACAGAACACATCTGAACAAAAGGTGGGAGTGGAGAGGAAGCCGTAGCCAGAGGTACTCCTGTGGGTGGGGTGGAGAGAGGGCAGTGCAGGGAGAGTGAGGAAGAGAGTTTTTGATAAAGATAGCCTCCCCACCACCAGGACGAGGCTCAGGTCTATCGTACCGGAGGAGGGAGTAACCAGGAAGAGATATTAAGGAATCAGAGACCTCTTGAAGGAGGAAAGTTTCTGTTAAGCAGATCAAGTCTGGATTTTCAGAAGCAACCTGAATGGAGAGATCAATCAGGTTTGAGCGAAGGCCCCGGATGTTTGAGGTCCATACCGTTAGTGAGGAGAGAGGGGGAGCATCGGGTGCAGGACAGGGGAGGGGAGGGGTAGGGTCAGATGAAGGGTGAGAGGGGGATGTAGGAAGAGCAGTTGATAGTGTGTCAGAGATTACAGAAGAGTTACAAGAAAGGGAAGGATGAGGAGGACGAAAGGTTTGATGGTGATGGAATGAGGCACAGTGAGAGTTTGTTTGAGGGGGGGCAGAGGAAAGTCGAAGGTTGGGGGAGGTGGAGGTATGACATAGAAGGGAGACGAAGTGGGGAGGAGGCAGCTTTGAGAAGGAGGTGGGAGGAGGGAGAATTTGGGAGGGATGGTTGGGGGGGAGATTTGAATGGGAGGGGCAAGGGGGGAGTTTAGAAAGTGGATGATTAATGAAAGATGAACATATATAACAAATTGGGTTTGTTGTGATTTTCAAGTTAGCGATTCGTTTAAGAACGATGGAGGAGGGAAGGAATGAATGAGAATTTAGAGCATGGAGTGATTTGGAATCATAAGAGATTGAATATTTTTTTGAAATGGAATGAGTTGAAGAGGAAATTGAAAGGAGCCTTTTTAATAAGAAGAAAAACAGCGTGTTGTTATAAACCACTGAATAAAACACTGAAGGGGATAGTTGAAACATATTTAAACAGAACTGTGAAGAACAATCTTATATTCACAAAAATACCAATGGGGAGAGGAAGCCTAGAGCGACGACCACGAGTCACTTGAACAGGGCAAAAGGTGGAAGGCAAGGGGAAAATGGGGGCGGGGCGAGACAGCGCACGTGGGCAGAGGCAAAAGCACACGAGGAGAAAGGGAAATAAAAGTTTTTTTTGTTTGTTTTTTTGTTTGTTTTTGGGGGGGGTGTGTGGGGGTTACAACGTTAGACAAATAGGAGATGTTTGGTGAAGCTTGGTGGAGAAGGGGAAATCAAAAAAGCTAGCAAAACAGCGAAGGAAGGAACAACCTTTGATGGGGGAAGCCTTAGGCTGCAAGGCCTTGCTCGCGACGCGGCAAACAAACGATTAATATATGAAAGATAAACACCGAGAAACTTCCAAGGGGGACACTATAAGTTCACACACCGAACGATAAATACAGTTTCGACAAAATACAATTGTGAACAGACTTAACTTTGAAAAACGTGGAGACCGTGTGGACCGTCGAAAACCCCTGCCACCGTCTCCAAGATCTCGCGAGATCCCAGGTTCAGACAGGTTCAGACAAGGTTCAGACATACATGGAGGCGGCCATCTTGGATTTTGACGTGGCGACCCAATTTTCAATAGCGTTCTTCCTTATGCCTAGATACACCCACACACCAGATTAAAAGTTGGTACTTCGCTTATTTTTCAAGATATTCCGCTCACAAGGTTCAGACATACATGGCATCAGACGTACATGGCGGCGGCCATCTTGGATTTTGACGTGGGTTGCACCCACACACCAAATTCGAATGCGGTCCTTTGCTTACGCACGCACGCACGTACGCACGCACGCACGGACGGACGGACACAAGGACGGAGGGGAAAACCATAGTCCCCCTTTCGCTCCGCGGTGCGACGGGGGATAAAAACCGACTCTTAACCCCACTATCAAAATCGTTGATGTAAATTATGAATAACAGTTGTCCCAGCACAGATTCTTTAGGTGTCCCACTACTTACATCCTTCCAGCCGCACATCCCCTCATCACAGCCACTCTTTGGATCCGATCACCAAGACAGTTTCCAATGCAGTTATCTACTGATCAGCCACTCCACAAGGCCTCAACGTGGTAACTGATCAAATGCCTTCTGAGGTCCAGATACACTACATTCACTGCACTTCCCTGTGTCCATATCTAATCTTTCATCAATGTCTCCAACACTTTTCCCACCACTGAGGTCAAACTAACAGGTCTATAGTTCCCAAATTCTTCTCTGGATCCTTTCATGAATAATGGTGTTACATTTGCTACTGGCGAATCCCTGGTACCTGTTGCGACTCAAATGAGCTCAGTCAACATCTCGCTTACCTGCTTCGTCACCTCACTTCATACTATATAATGGATGCATATTTTAGTCGAATTTCAAAACTTCCGAGAAAACCAAGCTAAATGAAGCAAAACGAGTTGGTTGTAATCAGTAAATTCAAATAGCGTTGGAAAAAAAAAATCACGTTAAAGCGACAACTGAGCTATTTACCTTACGTATGTGGGACGCGTGACCACCAATCTTTGGATGTTCTTGCATTTGGAACAAATCATTTTGGGAAAAGTCCCTTCCGAACCCCCACGTGAAGGACACAATCGGCATGGACTAGCACTTCGTGTGTTTGACAAATGGACTTTAAGGTCACTTCAGGTCTCAAGGGTTGATACGGATGAGTCAATTGGCATTAGGATGGACGTTCAAAAGTTATACTCACTGGATACTCACAGTGGACAGGTCCAAACAAAGAACCGTACTGTATAATGACGCATATATCTATCTATATATAAATATGTATGTACAGTGCATTCAGAAAGTATTCAGACCCCTTCACTTTTTCCACATTTTGTTATGTTGCAGCCTCATGCTGAAATCGTTTAAATTCATTTTTTCCCTCTTCAATCTACACTCAATACCCCATAATGACGAAGAGAAAAAAGGATTTTAGAAAGTTTGCAAATTTATTAAAAGAAAAAACTGAAATATCACATTGACATTGTAGCGGCTGCCGCTGAGTTTTCACAATCGCCTTGCACCTATCAAGGACGCGGAGCGATCACCATGCCGGGCTCGTCCAGGACGCCCAGGCCCGCGCTCAACTTGCCAGGCCTCAGTCGGGACGCCCGGGCATGCCCGGGCATGCCCGGGCAGGCTCGCCCTCAACTTGCCAGGCCGCAGCCAGGACGCTGGGCCACGCCCCCTGGCGCCGGGCCTGGGCAAACCCCCTGGCGGAATAGATATATATTGCTGACTGATAAACGGTTTTTCAGAGTGCCTGAGTGTTTGATTTCATTAAAGCAACTCAGATGAATTCTAGCTTTTTGTCGCGTCCATTCTTCCGATCGACGTGGGAGCCCCGGCTCCTTCATTGGTGACCTATCGACATGGACACGGCAGTCGCCCTTAAACTGCCTACCTTCTGGGAGGCTCACACGGCGGTTTGGTTCGCACAGGCGGAGTCCCTGTTCGCCCTGCGAGGCATCAC
This sequence comes from Myxine glutinosa, assembly GCF_964187855.1. Classification (NCBI taxonomy): domain Eukaryota; kingdom Metazoa; phylum Chordata; class Myxini; order Myxiniformes; family Myxinidae; genus Myxine; species Myxine glutinosa. The sequence goes on along the minus strand of NC_136270.1, from coordinate 33,595,835 downwards.
GGCCGACGACACCCGCTTCCACCATGTGGTAGCTGCGCTCGGGTCGGTTACCGCGGCCCGCGCCCTGAGCCTCCTCGAAAGCCCGCCAGCCGCTGACAAATACGGCGCGATTAAGAAGCTGCTCCTCGATGCTTTCGCCCTCCCATCGGCGGAACGCGCACGGCGCCTGCTCGATCTGCCTGAGCTCGGCGACAAGCGCCCTTCCGAGCGCATGGACTACATGCTTTCACTGCTCGGTGAGCACTCTCCGGCATTCCTGTTCCGGGAGCTGTTCTTCCGTCAGCTGCCTAACCCGGTACGCCTCGCCCTGGCAAGCACGACGATCACAGATCCCCGGGCCCTTGCCAGAGAAGCCGACAAGATCTCCGCCGCAGGACAGCGCATCGTAGCGGCGACATGGGACCCACCGCCGTCCGACGCAACACCCAGGGCGCCCGAGCACCCGGCACGGTCGACGGCCGAACTGCCGACGCCATTGGCGGCCGCTCTACCGAGCCGACCACCTCCGGCACGACGACCGAGGCCTCCACCTGACCAAGCGTGGTGTTACTATCATGCCAGGTTCGGACAGAAGGCCCGGACATGCCGACCCCCGTGCACCTTCGGCAGGCCGGGAAACGGCCGGGCCGGCGTTCATTACCAGCCATGAGCGCCGGCCACACGGGCAACTTACTGTTCATCACGGATAAAGCGTCCGGACGGCGCTTCCTGTGCGACACCGGCGCCCAACTGAGCGTCATACCCGCCTCTGACCAGGACAGGCAATCCGCGGTTTGCGGCCCCTCCTTAGTTGCGGCCAACGGATCGACTATCCGCACCTTCGGCCCGCGCAACGTCACCCTCTGCTTCGGCGGCCAACGCTTTGCTTGGACGTTTGTAACCGCCAACGTGCCCGTGGCTCTGCTAGGCGCCGACTTCCTCTGCGCACACGGACTGCTGGTGGACGTCCAACGGCGTCGTTTAATCAACGCTGAAACCTTCAGCTCCCTGGTATGCACATTGAGCAGCTCCGCGCCGACCGAGCTGGCATGCGCCGTCCCGGCGGCGAACGAGTTTGCTCGCCTGCTCACGGAGTTCCCGGCCCTCACGCGGCCGACGTTTTCGGCCGTCGCAGTACGGCATGGGATCGAGCACCACATACCAACCACGGGCCCGCCGGTCTACGCCAGGGCCCGCCGCCTCGACCCAGCCAAGCTCGCCGTAGCGAAGGCCGAATTCGACGCGTTGGAGCACCTCGGCATCGTGCGGCGCTCCGATAGCGCGTGGGCCTCGCCACTGCACATCGTGCCAAAGCCGGGGGGTGGATGGCGCCCGTGTGGCGACTACCGCCGTCTCAATGACGCTACCACCCCCGACAGGTACCCGATCCCGCATATCCAAGACTTCTCCGCCCGTCTGGCGGGACGGGTCATTTTTTCGAAAATTGACCTCATACGGGGATATCACCAGGTACCTGTCAGGGCGGCCGACGTCCCTAAAACGGCAGTCATCACGCCGTTCGGCTTATTCGAATTCTTGCGGATGCCGTTTGGTCTCAAGAACGCGGCTCAGGCGTTCCAGCGCTTGATGGACGGCGTGCTGCGTGACCTGCCGTTCCTTTTCGTTTACCTGGACGACATCCTCGTCGCCAGCACGTCCCGGGCCGAGCACCTCCTCCACCTCCGGACACTGTTCGAGCGCCTCAGCGAGCACGGCCTCATCGTCAACCCGGCCAAATGCCACTTCGGCACGACGGCCGTTGATTTTTTGGGCCATCACATCACCAAGAACGGGGCCGTGCCGCTGCCAACCAAGGTCGAGGCCATCACCACGTTCCCGCGTCCCCGCACCATAAAGGCCCTGCAGGAATTCCTGGGAATGGTGAATTTTTATCACTGCTTCGTGCCCCGCGCTGCTCAGCTCATGCGGCCCCTCTACGAAGCCCTCCGGGGCATGCCGGCCAAGCACGACATCGCCTGGTCCGCAGCAATGGATGCGGCCTTCCAAGGCTCAAAGCGGGCCCTCGCCGACGCAACACTGCTCGCTCACCCGGTGCTCAACGCTCCCATCGCCCTCACCACGGATGCCTCCGACTACGCGGTGGGCGCCGTACATGAGCAATGGGTGAACGGGGTTTGGCAGCCACTCGCTTTTTTCAGCCGGCAGCTCCGGCCGAACGAGCTCAAATACAGCACGTTTCACCGGGAGCTCCTCGGTCTACACCTGGCCGTCCGCCATTTCCGCCACCTCCTGGAGGGCCGACCTTTCACGGCGTTCGTCGACCACAAGCCGTTGGTTTACGCCATGGCCAAGGTCACGGAGCCATGGTCGGCCTGCCAACAGCGCCACCTCTCCGCCGTGTCGGAGTTTACCACGGACATCCGGCACGTCGCCGGCAAAAACAACGCCGTGGCCGACTGTCTTTCCCGGGCCAGCGCGAACGCGGTCCACCTGGGCGTGGATTTTGCGCTTATGGCGGCGGACCAAACCACCGACACCACGGTGCAAGCCCTCCGGGCGGCGAACACGGGCCTCCGCCTGGCCGACATCCCCTGCGCGGACACTGTCCTGCTCTGCGACGTCTCCCAAGGCCAGCCTCGCCCCATCGTGCCCGTCGCCTGGCAACGCCGCATCTTCGCCTCCCTCCACGGCCTTTCCCACCCGGGCCGGAAAGCTTCCCAGAAGCTGGTGTCGGCGCGTTTCGTCTGGCACGGCCTTCGTCGGGACGTCCGCGATTGGACCAGCGCCTGCACGGCCTGCCAACGGGCCAAGGTCCACCGACACACCCAGGCCCCGCTGGCACCTTTCACCGTGCCCGAACGACGTTTCGACCACGTCAACGTGGATCTGGTGGGCCCCCTCCCCCCGTCACGGGGGTTCACACACCTGCTCACCATGGTGGACAGGACCACCAGGTGGCCGGAGGCCGTTCCCCTCATCTCCACCACCACCGCCGACGTGGCGCAGGCTTTCATCGCCACCTGGGTCGCCCGCTTCGGCGCACCGGCGGACATCTCGTCAGACCGCGGTCCACAGTTCACCTCCGAGCTGTGGGGCGCGGTCGCCCGCAACCTGGGGATCAAGCTCCACCGTACTACGGCCTACCACCCCCAAGCAAACGGGTTGTGTGAGCGATTCCACCGCTCCATGAAGGCCGCGCTCATGGCCGGCCTTCAAGACGTCGGGTGGGCCGACCGGCTGCCGTGGGTCCTTTTGGGCCTTCGCACGGCCCCCAAGGAGGACCTCCAGGCATCCACCGCCGAGCTTGTCTATGGCCAGGTGCTACGCGTCCCGGGCGAATTTGTGCCCGACGCTACCCGTCCCTGGTCCGCAGCTCACCAGCGCTCGGACCTCCAGGAGGCCGCCCGACGGTTTGCCCCCGTGCCAACATCCCACCACGGTGACCCCCAGTCCTACGTCCCCCCAGCACTCCGCACAGCGGAGTATGTTTTTGTGCGTCACGACGCACATCGGTGGCCACTCCAGCCGCCGTACGACGGGCCCTTCCGGGTGCTGCGACGGGACGACAAGTCGTTCGTCATCGACATCGGCGGCAGGTCGGACCGGATTGCTGTGGACCGCCTCAAGCCGGCGCACGTGGACGTCGACCACCCACCACGGGTGGCCCTTCCGCCGCGGCGAGGCCGTCCCCCGTCCACGGTGCCCCCCACTCGACCGCCCACCACCTCACCGGACCCCCTCCCACGACCCGCCAGGGGTCGCTTCGGCCGGGTCATCAGGACCCCCCTCAAATTGACCCTGCCGGTGCAAGTCGATTCTGGGGGGACGTGTGTAGCGGCTGCCGCTGAGTTTTCACAATCGCCTTGCACCTATCAAGGACGCGGAGCGATCACCATGCCGGGCTCGTCCAGGACGCCCAGGCCCGCGCTCAACTTGCCAGGCCTCAGTCGGGACGCCCGGGCATGCCCGGGCATGCCCGGGCAGGCTCGCCCTCAACTTGCCAGGCCGCAGCCAGGACGCTGGGCCACGCCCCCTGGCGCCGGGCCTGGGCAAACCCCCTGGCGGAATAGATATATATTGCTGACTGATAAACGGTTTTTCAGAGTGCCTGAGTGTTTGATTTCATTAAAGCAACTCAGATGAATTCTAGCTTTTTGTCGCGTCCATTCTTCCGATCGACGTGGGAGCCCCGGCTCCTTCAACATAAGTATTCAGACCCTTTGCTATGACACTTGACAATTAGCTCAGGTGCCTCTCATTTCTCTTGATCATCTTTGAGATGTTTCCACACCTTGATTGGAGTCCACCTGTGGTAAATTCAATTGATTGGACATGATTTGGAAAGGCACACACCTGTCTATATAAGGTCTCACAGCTGACAATGCATATCAGAGCAAAACCAAGCCATGAGATCGCAGGAACTGCCTGCAGAGCTCAGAGACAGGATTGTGTCGAGGCACAGATCTGGGGAAGCCTACAAAACAATTTCTGCTGCATTGAAGGTTCCCAAGAGCACAGTGGCCTCCATAATTCTTAAATGGAAGAAGTTTGGAACAACCAGGACTCTTCCGAGAGCTGCCGCCCGGCCAAACTGAGCAATCGGGGCATAAGGGCCTTGGTAAGAGAGGTGACCAAGAACCCGATGGTCACTCTGGCTGAGCTTAGGGACAACTCTGTGAAGGTCCTTGAGTGGCCCAGCCAGAGCCCTGACTTGAACCCAATCGAACATCTCTGGAGAGACCTGAAAATGGCTGTCCACCGACGGTCCCCATCCAACCGGAAAGAGCTCGAGGATCTGCAGAGAAGAATGGCAGAAAATCCCCAAATCCAGGTGTGCAAAGCTTGTCGCGTCATACCCAAGAAGACTCGAGGCTCTAATCGCTGCCAAAGGTGCTTCAACTAAGTACTGAGTTAAGGGTCTGAATACTTACGTCAATGTGATATTTCAGTTTTTTCTTTTTAATAAATTTGCAAAACTTTCTAAAATCCTGTTTTCTCTTTGACATTATGGGGTATTGAGTGTAGATTGATGAGGGAAAAAATGAATTAAAAAAATTACAGCATGAGGCTGCAACATAACAAAATGTGAAAAAAGTGGAGGGGTCTGAATACTTTCTGAATGCACTGTATATATATAAACATATTAATATTTCTTACCAATTATATATGTACTTGTAATCGTGAAAAAAAAACAAAATAAAAGTTGGCGTGTTTCTGACTGTTGGGCGATACTGCATCTTATCCGCAGAACTTTTTGAAAGGCCTTCATAGTCTTAGGAAAATTACCTTGTCACTATCAGATCACTAGTTAAAACCCAGCTGGCTTATTAGTGACTTTCTGGGAGGAGGTAATCTGTACACCATGCCTGGTCAACACTAGGCATGTGATTGACATCATCATGCCAGGACACATATTGTAGTTGATGCTTCCTGCCCTCAAGGCAATTTGGGATGGGCACTATAAAGTGACTTAGGAAAGAGAAATTTCAGCTAAAATACCATCAAGAAAAAGGACTGAATAAGAGATACAATACAATAGTTTGGGTAGCCTGGGTACAGTGCACTTTTAAATACAACAGGAAAGGCTCGTAAAGGCCGAGGTGCCTGAAATCCGTAAATTGTGGGGAAAAAAACCACCTCACCCCACCTTCGTTTCCCTACTTTAGCTTTCCAGAGCTTTGGGTGCCAGACCTCGCACTTTCGCCTCTCCCTCCGAGCCTGTGCTGACTCACATGCGGCCTGCCCTCCACACGTTGACAGCCTAATCGGCACCAAAGGGCATTATCAGCGCCTGGGGGTGGCCTGGGAGGGGTGGGAGGTGGGGGACCCGTGAGGGCGGCCAGGCGTGTGGTTCTCATTCCAGATAAGCCCCTCAAATTGCGGCCGTTTGGAGCTCGACTGCGGCGAACCGTCATCGGGAGCAATCCCTCCTCAATTTGCACATTGCCATTAATTTGTGCCAAAGTCTCCCTGACATCGTCATGCCGTGTTTTCTGCTGCGCAATGCCTTCCCAGTTTTGACAGGATGGGCCCATATAGCAAAGTTGGGGTGGGTCTGTGTGGCGTAACAGGGGTGGAACCATATGGCAAAGCCTGGCCAGACACATATGGCAAAGCCTGGCTGGACGCATATGGTGAAGTCTGGCTGGACACATATGGTGAAGTCTGGCTGGACACATATGGTGAAACCTGGCTGGACACTTATGGCATAACCTGGCTGGACGCATATGGTGAAGTCTGGCTGGACACATATGGCAAAGCCTGGCTGGACACTTATGGCATAACCTGGCTGGACGCATATGGTGAAGTCTGGCTGGACACATATGGCAAAGCCTGGCTGGACACTTATGGCATAACCTGGCTGGACGCATATGGTGAAGTCTGGCTGGACACATATGGCAAAGTCTGGCCAGACACATATGGCAAAGCCTGGCCAGACACATATGGCAAAGCCTGGCTGGACACTTATGGCATAACCTGGCTGGACACATATGGCGAAGTCTGGCTGGACACATATGGCAAAGCCTGGCTGGACACATAGGTCAAAGCCTGGCTGGACACTTATGGCATAACCTGGCTGGACGCATATGGTGAAGTCTGGCTGGACACATATGGTGAAGCCTGGTTGGACACTTATGGCATAACCTGGCTGGACGCATATGGTGAAGTCTGGCTGGACACATATGGCAAAGCCTGGCTGGACACTTATGGCATAACCTGGCTGGATGCATATGGTGAAGTCTGGCTGGACACATATGGCAAAGCCTGGCCAGACACATATGGCAAAGCCTGGCTGGACACTTATGGCATAACCTTGCTGGACACATATGGTGGTCTGGCTGGACACATATGGCAAAGCCTGGCTGGACACATATGGCAAAGCCTGGCTGGACATATATGGCAAAGCCTGGCTGGACACATATGGCAAAACCTGGCTGGACACGTATGGCAAAGCCTGGCCAGACACATATGGCAAAGCCTGGCCAGATACATATGGCAAAGCCTGGCCAGACACATATGGCAAAGCCTGGCCAGACACATATGGCAAAGCCTGGCTGGACACTTATGGCAAAGCCTGGCCAGACACATATGGCAAAGCCTGGCCAGACACATATGGCAAAGCCTGGCTTGACACTTATGGCATAACCTGGCTGGACGCATATGGTGAAGTCTGGCTGGACACATATGGCAAAGCCTGGCTGGACACATATGGCAAAGCCTGGCTGGACACATATGGCAAAGCCTGGCTGGACACATATGGCAAAGCCTGGCTGGACACATATGGCAAAGCCTAGCCAGACACATATGGCAAAGCCTGGCCAAACACATATGGCAAAGCCTGGCTGGACACTTATGGCATAACCTGGCCGGATGCATATGGTGAAGTCTGACCGGATGCGTATGGTGAAGTTTGGCCGGACGCATATGGTGAAGTTTGGCCGGATGCGCATGGCAAAGCCTGGGCGGCCGCATATGGCAAAGCCTGGCCGGACGCGTGTGGCAAAGCCTGGGCGGCCGTATTTGGCAAAGCCTGGCCAGACGCATGTGGCAAAGCCTGGGCGGCCGCATATGGCAAAGCCTGGCCAGACGTGTGTGGCAAAGCCTGGGCGGCCGCATATGGCAAAGCCTGGCCAGACGCGTGTGGCAAAGCCTGGGTGGCCGCGTATGGCAAAGCCTGGGTGGCCGCATATGGCAAAGCCTGGCCGGACGTGTATGTCAAAGCATGGTCGGACGCGTATGGCAAAGCCTGGCCAGACGCGTATGGCAAAGCCTGGCCAGCCGCGTATGGCGAAGCCTGGTCAAACGCGTATGGCGAAACTGGGGGCAGACCCATGTGGCGAAGCCAGAGCCGGACCCATGTGGTGAAGCAGGGTCTAGATCTGTGTGGTGAAGCAGGAGATGGTCACGTGTGGCGAAGCAGGGGCTGGACCTGTGTGGCGAAGCAGGAGCTGGTCATGTGTGGTGAAGCAGGGGCCGGACATGTGTGGCAAAGCAGGAGCTGGACCCGTGTGGAGAAGCAGGTACCAGACCCGTGTGGTGAAGCAGGGACCGGACCCCCCAAGTGGCTAATCGGGGTTGGACCAATGTTGTGAAACAGGGGTGGACCTGTTTGTTGAAGCATGGCTGGACCCATATGGTAAAGCATTGCTGGACCCACATGGTGAAGCATTGTTGGACCCATATGGTGAAGCATGGCTGGACCCATATGGTAAAGCATTGCTGGACCCATATGGTAAAGCATTGCTGGACCCATATGGTGAAGCATTGCTGGACCCACATGGTGAAGCATTGCTGGACCCACATGGTGAAGCATTGCTGGACCCACATGGTGAAGCATTGCTGGACCCACATGGTAAAGCATTTCTGGACCCATATGGTAAAGCATTTCTGGATCCACATGGTAAAGCATTGCTGGACCCACATGGTAAAGCATTGCTGGACCCATATGGTGATTGGTGAAGCATTGCTGGACCCATATGGTGAAGCATTGCTGGACCCATATGGTGAAGCATGGCTGGACCCATATGGTGAAGCATGGCTGGACCCATATGGTAAAGCATTGCTGGACCCATATGGTGAAGCATGGCTGGACCCATATGGTAAAGCATTGCTGGACCCATGGAGGGCCCAAGTCTTTATTTGAATACCATGATGATTGAGAAACCCTTCACAGTTTTATAGAAAGGATCGAAAACATTCACCTTTAGACAGACCACAAAGTATTTCCTTTCCTCAGTCTGAGAATTTCTATTTCTTAGGTTTTGTGGTCAAGTTCAGCAGTGAGTAAAATCGAGTGGGATCATTAATATTGAACTATTACAAGATAATCCGAAATATGTTTGATTGAGTTTTCAAACATGCTGAGTTGGAGTTCAAGATCTTTATTAAATCTAAGCAACAACTGGTTTTACACACAGCGAGCACTTGGAAAGGGCTTCACAGATCACTCATGGAATCACACTCACTTCTGCTTCCACAAGCTGTGAGCACTCAAAGAAGGCACACACGCAGAAAATAACACACTATATCTGGAAATGATAAGCAGTGCACACACAGAAAAACCACACACTATATACCGCAATGAGGAACCTATGCACACACACACACACACACACAAATTCACACTATATACCGCAATGGGGAAACTATGCACACACACACACAAATAAAAAAAATCACACACTATATACCGCAATGAGGTAACTATGCACACACAAAAAAAAATTCTCACGATATACCGCAATGAGGAAATTATGCACACACACACATACAATAAAAATCACACACGATATACCACAATGAGGAAACTATGCGCACACACACACACACACACACACACACACACACACACACACAAATCACACACGATATACCACAATGAGGAAACTATGCACACACACAAAAAAATCACACACTATATATCGGAATGAGGAAACTATGCGCACACACAAACACACACACACACACACAAAACCCAAACACTAAATAACGCAATGAGGAAACTATCAGAAAATCATACACGATAGCAGAATGAGAAAACTGTACACATTCAGAAATCACACACTATAGCGGAATGAGGAAACTGCACACATTCAGAAATCACACACAATAACGGAATGAGAAACCTACACACATTCAGAAATCACACACAATAGCGGAATGAGAAACCTACACACATTCAGAAATCACACACAATAGCGGAATGAGAAACCTGCACACATTCAGAAATCACACACAATAGCGGAATGAGAAACCTGCACACATTCAGAAATCACACACAATAGCGGAATGAGAAACCTGCACACATTCAGAAATCACACACAATAGCGGAATGAGAAACCTGCACACATTCAGAAATCACACACAATAGCGGAATGAGAAACCTGCACACATTCAGAAATCACACACAATAGCGGAATGAGAAAACTGTACACATTCAGAAATCACACACAATAGCGGAATGAGAAACCTACACACATTCAGAAATCACACACAATAGCGGAATGAGAAACCAGCACACATTCAGAAATCACACACAATAGCGGAATGAGAAAACTGTACACATTCAGAAATCACACACAATAACGGAATGAGAAAAACTGTACACATTCAGAAATCACAAACTATAGCAGAATGAGAAACCTGCACACATTCAGAAATCACACACAATAGCGGAATGAGAAAACTGTTCATATTCAGAAATCACACACAATAACGAAATGAGAAAAACTGTACACATTCAGAAATCACACACAATAACGGAATGAGAAAAACTGTACACATTCAGAAATCACAAACTATAGCAGAATGAGAAACCTGCACACATTCAGAAATCACACACAATAGCGGAATGAGAAAACTGCACACATTCAGAAATCACACACTATAGCGGAATGAGAAAACTGTACACATTCACAAATCACACACTATAGCGGAATGAGAAACCTGCACACATTCAGAAATCACACACAATAGCGGAATGAGAAAACTGTTCACATTCAGAAATCACACACAATAACGGAATGAGAAAAACTGTTCACATTCAGAAATCACACACAATAACGGAATGAGAAAAACTGTACACATTCAGAAATCACAAACTATAGCAGAATGAGAAACCTGCACACATTCAGAAATCACACTCAATAGCGGAATGAGAAAACTGCACACATTCAGAAATCACACACAATAGCGGAATGAGAAAACTGTACACATTCAGAAATCACACACTATAGCGGAATGAGAAACCTGCACACATTCAGAAATCACACACAATAGCGGAATGAGAAAACTGTACACATTCAGAAATCACACACAATAGCGGAATGAGAAAACTGTACACATTCAGAAATCATACACGATAGCAGAATGAGAAAACTGTACACATTCAGAAATCACACACTATAGCGGAATGAGAAACCTGCACACATTCAGAAATCACACACAATAGCGGAATGAGAAACCTGCACACATTCAGAAATCACACACAATAGCGGAATGACAAAACTGTGCACATTCAGAAATCACATACTAAAGCGGATTGAGAAAACTGTACACATTCAGAAATCACACACCATAGCGGAATGAGAAACCTGCACACATTCAGAAATCACACACAATCGCGGAATGAGAAACCTGCACACATTCAGAAATCACACACAATAGCGGAATGAGAAAACTGTACACATTCAGAAATCATACACGATAGCAGAATGAGAAAACTGTACACATTCAGAAATCACACACCAAAGCGGAATGAGAAACCTGCACACATTCAGAAATCACACACAATAGCGGAATGAGAAAACTGTGCACATTCAGAAATCACATACTATAGCGGAATGAGAAACCTGCACACATTCAGAAATCACACACAATAGCGGAATGAGAAAACTGCACACATTCAGAAATCACACACAATAGCGGAATGAGAAAACTGTACACATTCAGAAATCACACACAATAGCGGAATGAGAAAACTGTACACATTCAGAAATCATACACGATAGCAGAATGAGAAAACTGTACACATTCAGAAATCACACACTATAGCGGAATGAGAAACCTGCACACATTCAGAAATCACACACAATAGCGGAATGAGAAACCTGCACACATTCAGAAATCACAAACAATAGCGGAATGAGAAACCTGCACACATTCAGAAATCACACACAATAGCGGAATGAGAAAACTGTACACATTCAGAAATCACACACTATTGCGGAATGAGAAACCTGCACACATTCAGAAATCACACACTATAGCGGAATGAGAAACCTGCACACATTCAGAAATCACACACAATAGCGGAATGAGAAAACTGTACACATTCAGAAATCACACACTATAGCAGATTGAGAAACCTGCACACATTCAGATTAGCTCTTTCACGAGCCTCGATTCAGTATACAAAAAAAAAAAAAAAAAAAAATCACTCAATAGCGGAATGAGAAAACTGCACACATTCAGAAATCACACACTATAGCGGAATGAGAAAACTGTACACATTCAGAAATCACACACTATAGCGGAATGAGAAACCTGCACACATTCAGAAATCACACACAATAGCGGAATGAGGAAACTGTACACATTCAGAAATCACATACTATAGCAGAATGAGAAACCTGCACACATTCAGAAATCACACACAATAGCGGAATGAGAAAACTGTACACATTCAGAAATCACACACAATAGCGGAATGACAAAACTGTGCACATTCAGAAAAATCACACACTATAGCGGAATGAGAAACCTGCACACATTCAGAAATCACACACTATAGCGGAATGACAAAACTGTGCACATTCAGAAAAATCACACACTATAGCGGAATGAGAAAACTGTGCACATTCAGAAATCACACACGATAGCGCAATGAGAAAACTGTGCACATTCAGAAATCACACACTATAGCGGAATGAGAAAACTGTACACATTCAGAAATCACACACTATAGCGGAATGACAAAACTGTGCACATTCAGAAAAATCACACACTATAGCAGAATGACAAAACTGTGCACATTGAGAAAAATCACACTATAGCAGAATGAGAAAACTGTACACATTTAGAAAAATCACACAAGATTGCAGAATGAGAAAACTGCACACTCAGAAGATCACATTTATATATAAGCCGACCAACGAGTCTGCTGAAAAAGATGCATACATTCGGAAAGAAACAACTGTGGCACACTCGCAAAAGCATACTTGGAAAAAGGAAAACACACACATGTGCTGACAATTCACTAAACATAGTGAAAACCAAAAATGGCATAAAACGGTAGAGAGCTTACCTCTGCAAAGCTGAACAGTTTACGTGTTATATCCCACTGATAGGCCGGATCTGGATTCGGACTTGAACCTAAATCAAATCAGCTTGGTCTTTTCCTTAACCAACTTATACGCCTAGTTTTGTCATAACTCGTCCACAACGTTTTGAAATAACACGCTGTACATAGTTTTCGGTCCCATGTCTCAATGGTGAAGAATAACTTGGAAATTAAAAAATTGTCATATCCAGATCCGTATTCGGATCTTCACCAAAATTGAATCATTTTGTCCTTGACACACACCCAACCTGTCCACCAAGTTTCGTCCGAATCCGTCGACAACTCTTTGAGATATCCTGCTCACAGACAAACAAACACGAAGACAGACAGGGGTGAAAACATAACCTCTGGTGGCCGAGGTAAAAAAAAAAATTTAAGTATAGTACTGCACACAGTGGGTTGGCAGGATGGCGTAGAGGTACGCACACTCATCCCTGAGCTGTCTAGCCTGGGTTCGAATCTTAGCCCAGGTATAAACTATCAACTCAGTGTTTCACAGGCAGGGTAATTCATGAATGTGTGGAGGGATGTTAACCAGGTGTCCCGTCTGCCGGAATTAGTTGGTGGACGTTAAAGGCCCCACGGGCCACGGTGTCCGTCGTGAAGAGTGGGCCAGCTCTGGCTGGCGCAATGACCGGCTTCCAAATTCCTGCTCTAACTACTGCAAACCACCCAATATAACCCTTGGGGTATGGTACATCAGAGAGAAAGAGAGAGTGTGCACACTGAAAATATTAAATGAAAAATCCACTGGGACAGAAAAAGGTGAACACATGTGTGACGCTCAAAAAGTTATTGCAATGAGAAACCCTTAGTAGTCCAAGAAACACCGGTTTATCATCGTTCCTTTACAAGCGCATGTAATATAGTAATAATAAATATTTCCTTACTAATTATACTTTGAAAAACAAAAAAAACCGAACGGACAAAAATACGTTTTTGTATAAACAGAGCTGTGCGTACTTGGGAAAGCCGAGTGTACAAAAAGTTCAATGTATATGTGAGAGCCGAAAAAGTGCACTTCACGTACGCAGTTCATGCGCCGCGTACGCAGTTTGTGCGCCACCTTCGGAGCGTGTTTGCTTTGCTTGCCTCGTGCGCTCCAACTCCCAGCCTGGCGAACCGTTGTGTGGTCCAGGTGTGTGGTCCCGAGTTCAGGCTGCCCGGTGCGTGTGTGTGTGTACGCGCGCCGGGCAGCGCGGCTTGCATGCAAATGGTCGCGGCTGTTTACATTAATTTGTCTGTGCTCGCTGAAATATGCCCTGTGAGTGGTTTCCCGAAGACAGGCCGCAGCTGTGCCAATGAGCCTGGACAGTGCTGTTGTGCTGCCAGAAAAAGTTTTATCCCCCATAAATCATTCCGCTGCTTTGAAGGCTAACCCCTTTCCAAGAACGTCATGCACACCCGCGTACGCATCTCCGCAACCATTTTCATCAATTTGCACACCTCCTTACGTATCTCAGCAACCTTTCTGAAAACGGGCACACACCATTACGTCTCCGCACCCTTCCAAGAACGTGCACACATCCGTACGCATATCTGCTCCACTTTCCTGGAATATGCACACACACACACACACACTGTTACATATGGATCTTTGCACAACTTTCTGAGAACCGGCACACCATTACGCATTTCTGCAACTCTTTCCAAAAACGAAGAAACACCCGCATACATCTCCTCACACCTATTCTGATAATGTACACACCCGCATACACATCTCCGCACCCAATTTCCAACAAAAAAAAATAAAAGTTATAAGGTCACAAGGTGATGAAGTTATAAGGTTGTTTTAACAGTTATAATGTTTCAAGTTTATGAAGTTATAAAAAGTTTAGGTTACAAGGTTACAAGGTTATAATAAAAAGTTATGGGGTTACAAAGTTATGAAATAAAAAAAAATGCACAGACTCATATGCATCTCCGCCGAACCCTGGCTCCACTACATAACGGAATGCTCGTGCAACGCTTATGGTAAAAATGAGAAAATAACAAGGAAGAAAAAAAAAACATTTAATGGCAATGAATGTTAAAAAAACACCAATCAGACAACTTTATGGCTTTTAAACTTTCTAAAATAACTATAATTTATACCTTAAAAAAAAATATCATAATCTTGCCTTAAAACTATTTTTTATAACTTTAACAAATAACTTTTTAATTTCGTAACGTTGCACCCATATCACTTTTTAAAATAACTTTATAACCTTGTAACCTTATAACCTTTCTCACAACTTCATAAACTTTAAACCATATAACTTTTAAAACAACTTTACGACTTTGTAGACTTGTATGTTGTTGTTTTTTACAACTTTATAACATCATAAACTTGCAAGTTTTTTATTTTATTTTATAACTTTTAACGTAACTTTATAACTTCATAACCTTAAAAAATTGTATAACTTTATAACTTTTTAACTATGTAACCTAATAACTTTATAACCTGTAGCATTATAACTTTTCTAAATAACTTCATAACTTCTTAACCTTGTAACCATATAACTTTATAATCTTATGGCCTTGTAACGTTTGAAAATAACTGTATAACTTCTTAACCTTGTAACCATATAACTTTATAATCTTATGGCCTTGTGACGCTTGAAAATAACTTTATAACTTCTTTACCTTGTAACCATATAACTTTATAATCTTATGGCCTTGTGACGTTTGAAAATAACTTTATAACTTCTTAACCTTGCAACCATATAACTTTATAATCTTATGGCCTTGTGACGTTTGAAAATAACTTTATAACTTCTTTACCTTGTAACCATATAACTTTATAATCTTATGGCCTTGTGACGTTTGAAAATAACTTTATAACTTCTTAACCTTGTAACCATATAACTTTATAATCTTATAGCCTTGTAACGTTTGAAAATAACTTTCTAACTTCATAACCTTGTAACCATATAACTTTATAATTGTATGGCCTTGTGACGTTTGCAAATACTTCATAACTTCATAACCTTGTAACCATATAACTTTATAATTGTATGGCCTTGTGACGTTTGAAAATAACTGTATAACTTCTTAACCTTGTAACCAAATAACTTTATAATCTTATGGCCTTGTGACGTTTGAAAATAACTTTATAACTTCTTAACCTTGTAACCATATAACTTTATAATCTTATGGCCTTGTAACGTTTGAAAATAACTGTATAACTTCTTAACCTTGTAACCATGTAACTTTATAATCTTATGGCCTTGTGACGCTTGAAAATAACTTTATAACTTCTTAACCTTGTAACCATATAACTTTATAATCTTATGGCCTTGTAACGTTTGAAAATAACTTTATAACTTCTTAACCTTGTAACCATATAACTTTATAATCTTATGGCCTTGTGACGCTTGAAAATAACTTTATAACTTCTTAACCTTGTAACCATGTAACTTTATAATCTTATGGCCTTGTGACGCTTGAAAATAACTTTATAACTTCTTAACCTTGTAACCATATAACTTTATAATATTATGGCCTTGTAACGTTTGAAAATAACTTTATAACTTCTTAACCTTGTAACCATATAACTTTATAATCTTATGGCCTTGTGACGTTTGAAAATAACTCTATAACTTCTTAACCTTGTAACCATATAACTTTATAATCTTATGGCCTTGTGACGTTTGAAAATAACTTTATAACTTCTTAACCTTGTAACCATATAACTTTTTAATCTTATGGCCTTGTGACGTTTGAAAATAACTTTATAACTTCTTGACCTTGTAACCATATAACTTTATAATCTTATGGCCTTGTGACGTTTGAAAATAACTTTATAACTTCTTAACCTTGTAACCATATAACTTTATAATCTTATGGCCTTGTAACGTTTGAAAATAACTTTATAACTTCTTAACCTTGTAACCATATAACTTAATAATCTTATGGCCTTGTAACGTTTGAAAATACTTCATAACTTCATAACCTTGTAACCATATAACTTTATAATCTTATGGCCTTGTGACGCTTGAAAATAACTTTATAACTTCTTAACCTTGTAACCATATAACTTTATAATCTTATGGCCTTGTAACGTTTGAAAATAACTTTATAACTTCTTAACCTTGTAACCATATAACTTAATAATCTTATGGCCTTGTAACGTTTGAAAATACTTTATAACTTCATAACCTTGTAACCTTATAACTTAAAAAAAAAATCTATAACCTTACATACAGCCTTTAGAATTCTTCTTTTTTTTAAAATAAAATTTCACAGGTTATTTTAAATAACAACTTCAAAACTCTATAATTTCAAAAATTATTTTCATACAAGTTTTTTTAATTAAAATCTATCTCTAAATATTTTTCTGTGTTGCAGATATTTTCTGTGTTCCTCAAAAAGTACAAAATAACTGTACTCTGATTAATCAATTTAATTGATTTTCCCATTGCCAGTTGATTTTCACTTAATACATAAATTTCTGCACTTTTGTGTTGCATCGTACAACTCAGAGGTGGCTCGAGTCACTATTTTATTTAATTTCGCATTTTGTGGGAGCTTGCACATGTTTCATAGTTAAAACCCAGAAATGGCAGATTAACTGTTTGAGACAGCTTACTTTCTGTGGAGACTCTGGCCAACAGTGTATATGTAACACTATATGGTAAGTGGCCAGACTCTGCAGCTCGCCGTGCAGTAGTACCATGGGTTATGCAGTTCATCATCTCCCAGCAAAGGTCTTCCTGAGGACAATGACACGACACAAGAACATGTGACAGGATAATGTTATCGGAATAATTAGATGACCTCCAGCTCGTATTGACCGCACAAACCATGGCAGGTGACTGCATTGTGCATGGCCAAAATACCATGTGGCGCACGTCCTGGACAAGTGACCGTGTGACACCTGCCTTGTGCCAGGCCACCGCATGGTGCCCGCAATGTGCCAGGCTACCATGCAGTACCTGCCCCATGCCAGGCCACCATGTGATGCCTGCAACATGGCAGGCCACCATGCAGCGCCTGCCCCATGCCAGGCCACCGAGTAGCACCTACCCAATGCCAGGCCACTGAGCGGTGCCAGCAATGTACTGGGCCACTGTGCAGCGCCTGCTCTGTGCCAGGCCACCGTGCTGCGCCCGCCCCGTGCCATGCTACCATGCAGTGCCTGCCCCATGCCAGGCAAATGCGCAGGGCCTGCCCTGTACCAGGCCACCACACAAGGCCCACCCTATGCCAGGCCACCGCAGTGGTAAGTCATCCGGAGGCACACACACTGTGGTGTGTCATTCCATGGTATACCTTGTCACAGGTGCATGCATCTTGGCAGGTGACCATACGGCACATGCCCAGTGGCTTATCACCGTGAAGAGCACACACTATGAAACGTGAAGCATGAGTCTAATCAGCTTGTTGTTGTCACCGACTCAACTCATCCACCAAGTTTCATCCAAAACCGTCCATAACGTTTAGAAATATCGTACTAATACTGTATATCGTTTTGTCCATATCTCTCAATGATGAAAAATCACTTAAAATTCACTTAAATATCACTTCTTCAGGAGTCTAAGGGGTCTAAAGGGTCTTAAAATGATCTAAAGTGTTTAGATGTCATGAGGTACGCGGTTTAACGGGTATGTTACAATATTGGTTACAGGTCTAAAGGGTCTAACAGGGTCTATAGAGCATTAGGGTCTTCGGTGTCTAAGGGTTCTAAATAGTCTTATGTGGTCGAAAGGGTCTTGGGGGTTCAAGGGTCTTAAGGGTAGGAGGTTCTAAAGGGTCTAATGGGGTCTATATGGTCTTAAGGGTCTAAGGGTTATAACAAGGTCTATAACAGTCTATAGGGATCTTAGGATCCTAGTTTTCTTAGGGTTCTAAGGATTTTAAGGGTTCTAATCATTAGGGGGTTTTACTGATCTTAAAGGAAATCTAAAAAAGGGTAAAGGGGATCTAAAGGGGATAAAGGGTCTAAAGGATCAAGTGGTCTAAGTGGTCCATAAGGTCAATGGATTTAAGTGGTCTGAAGATATAAAAGGTATGTTTCAATTCTAGTCTGGGTTTGATTCTCGTCCCAACTCTAAACTGTCATCCTGGTGTTGCACAGGCAGGATGGTGAGTCATAGGCTTGTGCTGTCCCTCAATTGAACATTAAGCTGGGTGTTCCATCTGTTCACATTAGTTGGTGGACGTTAAAGATCCAATGGTGTCCTTCGGGAAGAGTAGGCAAGCTATCGCCGGCACCCTGGCCAAATTACAAATTCCTGCTCTGATTACTGATAGGAAGACAAAGGCAAACCACCCAGTGTAATCCTTCCTTGCCTTGGGGTTGCTTTGGCCACACTAAACCTGCCTTTGGGAAGAAGAGAGAGAGAGAGAGAGAGGAGAGAGAATTCCTTCAACTTAATGACTGCCTGTTTCAATGGCCATCTGCATGATCAGGTCAAATGGTAGTCCATTTGGTGCACACCATCGTGGTGCCCATAATTCGGTGCTGTTCGAAAGGGATTGCGAAAACGATTCCATGGAGAGAATGATTCCGCAGTTCGAGTCCGAATTATGTACACTGATGTCTCGTCTCGGTCTGTATGATAAATGTGGTGCAGAATCCATGTATTCCTTTATTTTACTCTCTCCCTCTCTCATTGCTAACTTAATTTACTCTTTTCCACCACTGCCAACCATTTCCCACAACGAGGAGACGCGTCGTTGCTGTCGTTGTTGGAATAATGTGCATCCGATCAAGCCCTTTTTTAACCACATAATCCCATAATGGCTTAAACTCCTCCAAAGGCACAGATGTTCCCTTTTACAGAATGTCACGGCACTACGTTTGTACTTAACTTGAAAGGAATTACAGGATCACTGTGTATATGTTGCACAATTTAAGGATTTGCTGTAGGTACACACTTTGATTGCTTTGGAATTGACTTAAACGATGATGCTCGATACTCGCACTGCCAAAAACTCCTGAACCTGATTTAAGTGAGAATATCTGAGATAATTCTGTTGAATCCCATCTATAGATTCAGTCCGGTGTGTAAACATGAATGGTGGAAATTCAGACCCCCATCTCCCCATTTCTCACGTCCCCCATTAGCCATAGCGACCTTCTCCCCTTTTCCCCCAAATACTCAACACGACGTTTTCCTCCTAATTAGCCACCCCGATTATTAATTTTTAAAATTCTACAGCGTCTTAAGGCTCGTGGATAAGCTTGTACAAATACCACATGCAGGATAAAGGCACGAGTAGACATCAGTGTACTTTTACACAAGTTACAACATGAGTCGTCAATGGCCAAACACACATGGCACATGGGATTTGAACCAGGTGATACATGCATCCTGAGCCAGGGGTTCATACGGGAACAATAACAGGCCGACCAATTTATTCCTCCTTCCTTTCCTCAATTTTTTTCTTCCCTTTATACCTACATAATAATATATTTATACCTACATAATAATATATTTATACCTACATAATATATAAAAACATAATACCTACATAATAATAATATATTTATACCTACATAACATATAACATAATACCTATATAATATAATACCTACATAGTAGCTACATATATATATATATATATTTATATATATATATATACATTTATACCTACATAACATATAATAAGATAATACTGATATAATATAATACCTACATAATAATATATTTATACCTACATAACATAATAACATAATACCGATATAATATAATACCTACATAATAGCTACATATATATATATATATAATCGTTAGATTAAATAAGACGCGGACGTAGCTTCAGGACGTCGATCTTTAATTGTCGACTAATGTCGATCTTTAATTTAATTAATATATAACTAAGTCGACAATTAAAGATCGACGTCCTGAAGCTACGTCCACGTCTTATTTAATCTAACGATTATTTATTCAATACAAATGAGACGCCCTGCTCGTACTTTGGAGTTTCTACTATTTCTTACAGTTATATATATATATATATATATATATATATATATATATATATATATATATATACGGTATATATATATATATATCAGTCACTATGCGACCTTCATATCATCAGTGGAGAACCGCCAGCAAGGTGTCCCATACAGCTGCTGCTGCACCTTGCTGGGAGCGATAAGCACCGCCTGCCACGCGGTGACGTTATCTCTGGTATCCACTCATCATATGGAGTCGACCTGGTTGCGGTTGGGAGTTACTAATAATGGTATCTGTAATCTGGTTCTCCAACCTAATGAGCGGACAACATGACGTCATCAGTATATATATAACCAGGTCGACTCCATATGATGAGTGGATACCAGAGATAACGTTACCGTGTGGCAGGCGGTGCTTATCGCTCCCAGCAAGGTGCAGCAGCAGCTGTATGGGACACCTTGCTGGCGGTTCTCCACTGATGATATGAAGGTCGCATAGTGACTGATATAAAAACCGAAAGGGTCACAGAGTTACAAGTGTATGGAAAGCCTCACTGCGTTGCCCTGATGAAGCCCCAACAAGGGCGAAACCAGGTCGGTAACTGTGAGTTTTAGCATGCACTTGTGACAGTATCTGTATTTATAATCCGTAATGACGCACTACTGGATGGTTCCTCTGGAACTTTGCAGGCAAGGCGGACGTGCATGGCGATGACGTCATGCTGTCCGCTCATTAGGTTGGAGAACCAGATTACAGATACCATTATATATATATATATACATACATTTATACCTACATAACATATAATAAGATAATACTGATATAATATAATACCTACATAATAATATATTTATACCTACATAACATAATAACATAATACCGATATAATATAATACCTACATAATAATATATTTATACCTACATAATATATAATAACATAATACCTATATCATATAATACCTACATAATAGCTACATAATAATATATTTATACCTACATAATAATATATTTACACCTACATAATATATTACATAATACCAACATAATAAATAATATTACCATTCTGTAACACATGATAGTCAATTATATATTGGTATATTATCTGTGATTTTGATGTATTGTGACAATTAATATATTTATTTTGCAAGACATGGTGGTCTGAAAGTGTAATTCCTCACTGCTGATGTGAACGAATGATTTCTCTGGACAAAGACGGATTTTTTGGAGAGGGTGTAGAGAAAATGAAGGTTGTGAGTTCAGGAGGGAATGTCCTGGGAAAATAAAAGAATGAGGTGAAAAAAGAAAGAAGTTCAATTTCTGTTGCTGAAGGAGGAGTAATAATTCATTCTGCTGTCGACTGTCAGAAGCTTTCAAGTCATGCAACATGAAACTTCCTCAAACCATATCCTGGGAATCACATTGAAGATGCAATGCCATCAACTCTGCTGATATGAGCAAATAACTAATTTAATTGGCATGGTACAAGTGGTGACAATATATATGTGGTGACAATTTCCGGTTTACTGGTATCAATGTGAGGACGTTAGCTGTCTGTCCGCTATGAGCCGTACAGCTTACCATTCCTATGGAATGAGCTCGCAGAAATGATCTGAGCAATGCGTGGAGACAGAATGCACCAATTCTCCCAACTGTGGTACCCAATTGGAATTCCATTGGGACAATGGGGGTGAACATATCACATGTTGAGACCAGGCCTTATTGAACTCGCCGCGGCAGCACAAGAAACCAGGCAATCCCATCACAGCCTCGTTAGGCTTGGCTGGGCCAAGGTCATTTTAACACTCCCAAGGGCAAAAGTCTTGACCCTTTATTTGACTGCCTCGTACTGCGCTTGTGCTTCACGCTGGAGGGTCGTTACAGTGCAACCCCTTTGGGATTTGCTTGAGCGGTAATTCACGCTCTGCGCTTGCCTCATTTGGTTCCTCGTGGAATGCCCACAGGGTATCGTGAAGTCTTATCTTGACCACCCAGATCTCAGAGATTCTTACAATTCTGCGATATATATATATATATATATATAAATAAATATATATATATATAATATATACAGTATATATATATATATATATATATATATATATATATATATATATATATGTATATATATATATATATATATATATATATATATATATATATATATATATATATATATATATATTGTTACGGACGCGGCTTTTAGATGTTATATGGACCGAGCGGTGGTGTATTTAACCGCGTCCGAACAGTTACTCCCCGATTAAAACCCGATTTCACCCGACGTTGACCAGATCGCCCCACGGATATTCAATCGGGAAATCTCTAAAGCGATCGCAAGAGAATGAAAAAGAAGAAGAAGAATACGGAGGAAGAACAGATTTATTATACACACACAAGCAATATTTTAGAGCGACCAATATTATTTACAGCAATAGATGGAAAAGAGCAGTCACACAGTGCATTGTTAACTTAATCCCCAAGACAAACGAGTAGGACAGGACGTTCACACTCACACGGTGGATATTGCAGGAAGGAATAGCTGAGGTGGACGCGTGGAGGAAGGCAAGGTCGGAGGCCGCAGCACCCCTCGCGGTTTTGGCGGGAAAACCTCCGTCGCGTATCCGCGGCCGTCACGCGCTGGCTCGGCACACCTGCTCCTCTTCCTGGGGTGGAGCCGTCTCCCTCCGTTCAGCGCGTCTCTCCAACGACAGGGGGGTATTGCAGGCAGGCAGGTAGGTAGGTAGGGCTTGCGGTGGATTGCGCTCCTCTTCCAGGTCATCCCCCAGCGTATCTCTCAAGGCCTCTCCTTGGTGCAGCCTCGTTGCTCCTCTCCAGTCATCTCGACTCTGGACTCCCATCTGCACTGGTAAAGCAGTCCCCTGCAGTCGCTTTTATCACCTCCAGCGAAATCAAGCCGCCGACTCCGAGGGCGCGCCTACCGGGTCACTCACCGCGGTGTTGATTGGCTGTTAGGGCTGGTTCACTCCTTGCTTCTTATGACGAGGTGGAGACACGCCTTTCTTCCCCAACCTTACCTCGTGGCCAATGGTGGTTTGAAGAAAACCAGCCAAAATGCAGAAGGCAATTGGAAGGGAGGTTTTGGGGAAACTGGAAGGGCCTATGCTTATTTTGTTTGATACAATGCAAAGTCAATCTAGTGGAAAACACATACTTAGCCTACATGGAATAAGGAAATACACTATTTAAAAGATATATCGTGACCTGCGTGTATGTTCTATGAAATTAATTAGGAGGACGGCTGCGACCATTATTTACATTACCAGGATGTTACCATACCAAAACCATACTCTTCACATCCGTTACCCTTTCTCCAAAATTGTTACACTCCTCAAAACCCGTTACACTTCTCAAAACCCGTTACACTTCTCAAAATCGTTACACTGCACCCTCCTTTCTTCAGGCACGTCCTCGGGCCTACTAGACTTAACTGAGTGTGACATGTAGGTGTAATTCCCTCTACAATTAACCTGACCCTGAGTGTGACAATTTTAAAACACAAATAAGTATGTCCCCCTATTGCATTGCATCCTGTCTAACAGACTCAAGCCCACAGCTAACCGAATTACGGGATTATTTTCAAACTATACATTTACGGTGGGGAGCATTATTTACAATGACGTGATTTCTTATTTACAACGCAACCCAGGACCTGTGTTTTTTTTTTTTTTTCTTTTTCTTTTTAGGGAACAAGAAAAAGAAATTCCTGTTGGGAGGGAGGAGACAGCACGCATTGCATCGATGCACCAGTACCAATACCACCAAAGCACCCAAAAGCACCCAAACACCACAAAGCACCCAAAAACACCATCCGGTGCGGTTACCATGGTTCATAATAAACACAACAAAACAACTGGTGGTGGTCTTCTCCTTCTCTGCTGGGCCGATGTTCTTCCCGACGTCTTCTGGCTTCATGCGGCCTATTTGGACATACTAAAAAAAGCACAACTTGTGTCCATTTTTATTTAGGGCCTCAGGGGCCAACTAAGGGTGGTCCACCTGTTTGGCATAGGTGCCACCTTACCGAGGTCCGCAAGCAAGATTCCCTGGCCACTATGGCCGGTCTCCAACAGAGGTGCTCTGCCCCAGAACCTGGGGTCCATCAAGTGGTACTTGGCCGCCGAACAGCGGTCCATAAAGTGGTACATCAACGCAATGCGTGCTGGTTCTGGGAATCTCGGGCGCACAATGGCCACCTCACGCACGCTCCCCTCGGCACCCAATGGCGCACAGGTCATGTGGGAGACAAAAGAAAGACAATTGAACGAGGGGTAAGGTCACAAGGGTACACGTCAAACAAGGCAATGCAAGGTGAAATGCGTACGGAGGCCGAAGTGAGAAAGCTCGTCCCTACCGTACGTCACCCCCCTGTCACCTACACTACCCTTGCTCTTACCCCATATTTACAAAATCTACCCATTTACAAATTCGTCACTACTGTCACGTCTTCCCCATATTTCCCTTATACCAAATTCGTCACCACAATCCCTCTACTTCAAAATTTGCCATCATCAAATTCATCATCAATCCTCATAAGGAGGCAGAGATGGAACATCAAAGCACAATGTCACACCCACGTCATGATGCGTCTCACAATCCAAACATTTGCATCATAAAAAATAATCAAAACATGGCATGGTGTGGAGTACCTGTCACCTCAGGTGAGTGGATGCAGATGGTGTGAGGAGATCCTTCATCCTAACTATCCTCTAAATGACTTTAACACACTTTACACTACCCGGGGTCTTTCCCTGCCAATCCATTGGCCAACTTACACTATGGGTTCTAATAACCAATTCCCATTGGCCAAACTGTGGTGCTCCTCAATTTTGGGGTCTCACTCCCCCGATTCATCTCCCGGTGCTCTAGCACAATTTCTGGGCTGCGACGTGTACCTCTCCCAACAGGTCTACCCACCTGCACACCTCCACCACTGTAGTTGCCACCCGAGCTTACCTAGCTCCTCACCCTAACCTATCTAACTGGGGGCAGCCCCTCTCCTGGCTCTGTCACCCCTTGGTGCCCTCTGGCACTGGGCTACCCGGGTCCGTCCTCCGGATCCTCGGGCCCCATCCACACAACTACTACCGGCTCCCAGAGCCCACCTGCGGCCTCACCTGGCCGACATCCTTACAGTGGTGGAGTGCCCAAACCAACTACACACACTAACAGGCTACACGCCCAGCCATTTCCACAACACCAACGCACCCATCCACATACCATTCTGTCACCCGCACCACAGATGCCAATATCCAACCACAATTTACCTGTACCCTCTACCTAACACTTCACTACCCGCCCCGGGTATCCGTGATGGGGGTCCACTCTTCCCCCATTCACACCTTCGCACCATCCACTCCACTCCACAATTTCCACCATTCTCACTCCACGACCATCCATTTCACTACTCCATACCATTTATTCCATACAGCCACATACACCTGTTCTTCATTCACCTGTCGTTGCACACCTGTGCAATCATACCTGGTGCCACCTGCACCCTCCTTTCTTCCTGGACCATTTGGTCAACACAACACGCAATCACCACTACTCCCTCATACACTGCTCCACACACCTGTTCAGTTGCACACCTGTGCAATCACACCTGTTCCATTCTCCCACACACGGCATCATCTCAGCTAACTCCTCCCCTCTGAAACTTGCGCTTCCCAGTCGTCCCTTTAAACTATTGCGCTCCCACGTCATTATCAACCACACTAACCTACCTGCGTCCCCACTACAGGTATCAGTCACTAACTAACCTTATCGTTACCTAAGGTCATCTTCGCTAGATCCCTATCATTATCCAAGCCCTCCCTGGCTCGTTTTCACTGCCATAAACCCCATAATCTATAGCGCATTTGCCCCCACCTGTGAGGGATGGTGGATTTGCCATCCCACCACATCGGGGGTCTCTCACTACCAATTTCGCTCGTCCAAATCCAACAATTCAAAAATTTTCCATTTACTGCCAATTCTATTCACTTTTCTAAATTTCGTTTCAAATCACTACTATCACTATCACCATCACCCGTCTACTTATTACATCCTCTCGGTGCGCCAATTCACATCACCCGTCTACTTATTACATCCTCTCGGTGCGCCAATTCACATCTACAGCCCGGCTTCGTACAGCCGAGCAATGAACGCGGGTCGTTTTGTGCCAGCGGCTGGATACGTCCCGCATTCGGGGCAGGGACGGGGGCTTACCCGGGCCGAGATCCCACGCATCACCTCGGCGTGGAGCCATCCAATGTCCCGATCTCGACCTGCCGGCACGTCTCCATAGAAAGTGGTCGCCATGACGACCCTTCCTATCGAGCTGCCCGCTCCGCCTTGTGGAGCCCGGACGCGGCCGCTCCACGCGAGGCCCAGCGTGGATCGCGCACGGCGGTCCTTTCGAACCCGCCGTGGCTCGGATCTCCGCTGGTTCTCGCGGCACGCGAAGCCCGGCACGCACCGAGGGCCCGATCCGGCTAAAAGTCGACCTAACCTTTAACCCGGTTACCGTCGACGCTTCACCTGCAGGCTTACATGCATACGCTACCTCTTTCTTGCTCATACATGCAGCCGTTCCCATTCTCCTCGTACCTTTTCTTTCACACCTCGGTACACTCACTCCGCTCACCGACTTGGTCACACACCTGACCACCGAACACTTTGGCACACATTCGTTGCTCGCACACCTCACCAATACACCGCTTCGCGCCCCCTCCTCGGTCACCTCCTTTGTGACAATCACAGGTGTGCTCTCACCCGCACACCCAACCACGTGTCTCACTACCAATTCCAGCGTGCATTCCCACTCACGCTCTACCATTCCAGGTGTGCATCCTTCCATCCCAGGTGTACATCCTCGCTCACCTATCACAACCAGCTCACGCTCCGTTTCACTCTCACTACTCTCACCTCCACTCTCAGTCGCGCACTCACCCTTACTCTTGACAGCATGCGCTTTCCCCATGCACCCGTCCGTTACACACCTTTCTCGCGCGTCCTCCCGCGCACACTTTTTCGTTACTTCCTCCGTAACACTCACCACACCGCGCTTCCCTGTGCTCCCTCGCACACGCGCTTTGACCAATTCACTCTTGACGGCACACTCACTCCTCGGCGTGCACTTTTTCCTCACACACCCCATGGTCGGACATTCTCGCACACCCCTTTTTTCGCACACCTGACCTGTCACACACTTCACCAACGGCCTTTCACGAACACCCGGATCCAAACCAATCCCCAAGCCGACTGAATCTCCCCTCACATCATGTACATTGCCACTCACCTCCGTACCTCGTCGCACCTTCTCTGCCACCTGCAAACTTTTTATTTGGTTAGTGAGCACCGCATCATGATTTGAACACAGACCTTGTACACATTCCATCACCTCCTCCCGGATTTCTCTCTTAGTTTCTGTCCGTCCCTTCTTAATTTCACTCACCTCTTCTCCCACTTCCTCTAATTTTTGTTTAACCTCTTTTATTTCCCGGTGCGTCTCCTCAAGTTCGTCCTCCAAGGCTACCGTGACCGTTTCTACGTGCGTCCTTACCTCCCGGTCCTTCGTCTCCATTGCTTCTGTCACCTCTTCCACCCTCATTGTCAGTTCCTCCCGTACCATCTGACATTGCCTCTGCGTCGCTATTAATTCGTTTTTAATTTCTTTTTGTGTCGCCTTTAACCCTCCTAGTACCGCCGTGTTCTTTTGAACCTGCTCCACTAACTTAGTTTGTCCCTCTGTCAGCTGCTCCACCTCCTCCGTCAGATCTTCTATTCCCCCTTGTAACTTTGCCGTATTATTTCTCACCTCTTTCTCGATACGCTTTTCGCCTCGCTTTACCTCCTCGCGTAGCCCCGAGACCTCCTCACTCACCCCTCGTCGTATTTCCTCCATCTGGTTCCCCATCTGTTCGATTTCCCGGGCGGATTGTTCCCCTATTTCCCGCAATTTGTCCTCCATCCTATTTTCTAACCCCATTAACCCATTTTTCACCCCCTCTAACTGATTCTCTTGAGCGGCCATTCTGTTTTCTACCCCCATTAACCCATTTTTCACCCCTTCTATCCCATTGTCTAATCCCTCAAATTTCTTGTCTAACTCCTTAAAATTATTGTCTAACCCCTCAAATTTCTTGTCTAACACCTTACCGGTACCCCTCGCTTCGTCCCTCATTACCCCCATTTGGTTTCCCATTTGTCCCATTTTGGCTTCTAGCCTGTCCATAAGGGCCCCCATTTTTCTGCTTTCCATTTTCTCACTATCGTTATTTTTCTGCATTTCCACCATGAATTGGGTCATGAAGGCTTGCATTTGGGTCGCGCTCATTGGTTCCGCGACCGTGGCCTCCTCAACCACGTGCGCGAGGGCGCCATTTTGTGCGTCTGAAACCTCCGCAACCACATTGCCATTTTTCTCCTCCTCCCTTTCCTCCACATACATTTCCCCGAGGTCCTGGGTCGATTCCACCCTGTCTATCTCTCCCACCGACATCCGATCGCCTTGATTGTCCATGGCGCGATCTCCAACTTCGGGTTTTGCTTTATAAAACAAAATAAATTTCGGCAGCTTGTAATTTTGAGCGCGTTAAGCGCGCTTCGGGTCCGATCTCCCTCCTCGACACCAATTGTTACTCTAATAGTACAATTGGTGTTCCAAAATTTGGGCCTAACAAATTTAGTCCCAGGTTCGAATCCAACTCCTCGACACCAATTGTTACGGTACTAACACAATTGGTGTCCAAAATTTGGGCTAAATAAATTTAGTCCCAGGTTCGAATCCCATCTCCTGACTACCAATTGTTACGGACGCGGCTTTTAGATGTTATATGGACCGAGCGGTGGTGTATTTAACCGCGTCCGAACAGTTACTCCCCGATTAAAACCCGATTTCACCCGACGTTGACCAGATCGCCCCACGGATATTCAATCGGGAAATCTCTAAAGCGATCGCAAGAGAATGAAAAAGAAGAAGAAGAATACGGAGGAAGAACAGATTTATTATACACACACAAGCAATATTTTAGAGCGACCAATATTATTTACAGCAATAGATGGAAAAGAGCAGTCACACAGTGCATTGTTAACTTATTCTATTTCATTTACTTAATCCCCAAGACAAACGAGTAGGACAGGACGTTCACACTCACACGGTGGATATTGCAGGAAGGAATAGCTGAGGTGGACGCGTGGAGGAAGGCAAGGTCGGAGGCCGCAGCACCCCTCGCGGTTTTGGCGGGAAAACCTCCGTCGCGTATCCGCGGCCGTCACGCGCTGGCTCGGCACACCTGCTCCTCTTCCTGGGGTGGAGCCGTCTCCCTCCGTTCAGCGCGTCTCTCCAACGACAGGGGGGTATTGCAGGCAGGCAGGTAGGTAGGTAGGTAGGGCTTGCGGTGGATTGCGCTCCTCTTCCAGGTCATCCCCCAGCATATCTCTCAAGGCCTCTCCTTGGTGCAGCCTCGTTGCTCCTCTCCAGTCATCTCGACTCTGGACTCCCATCTGCACTGGTAAAGCAGTCCCCTGCAGTCGCTTTTATCACCTCCAGCGAAATCAAGCCGCCGACTCCGAGGGCGCGCCTACCGGGTCACTCACCGCGGTGTTGATTGGCTGTTAGGGCTGGTTCACTCCTTGCTTCTTATGACGAGGTGGAGACACGCCTTTCTTCCCCAACCTTACCTCGTGGCCAATGGTGGTTTGAAGAAAACCAGCCAAAATGCAGAAGGCAATTGGAAGGGAGGTTTTGGGGAAACTGGAAGGGCCTATGCTTATTTTGTTTGATACAATGCAAAGTCAATCTAGTGGAAAACACATACTTAGCCTACATGGAATAAGGAAATACACTATTTAAAAGATATATCGTGACCTGCGTGTATGTTCTATGAAATTAATTAGGAGGACGGCTGCGACCATTATTTACATTACCAGGATGTTACCATACCAAAACCATACTCTTCACATCCGTTACCCTTTCTCCAAAATTGTTACACTCCTCAAAACCCGTTACACTTCTCAAAACCCGTTACACTTCTCAAAATCGTTACAATATATATATATATATATATATATATATATATACGTAGTGTGTTCAAAAAGTATCCGACCTTTATTTTTCGTGCGTAAAAAAAAAGAAGCTAGGGAGGCGTTGATTGGTGCACGTATGTAGGCGATCCTAATACGCACGCGTGAATTTTTTCCCACCTGCAGAAGCTGTCATTCGACGGCAGACCGCCGATGAGTGAGGACATGTAAGTGAGCGCCGTCGGATTTTCGTTTTTGACAAAATGACGGAAAAACTTGAACAACGCTACTGCATCAAATTTTGTGTAAAGCTTGGCGATTCCCAAGTGGAAACGATCCGCAAGATTCAACACCGTTCATTCCATTATGAAGGAGGATTTGGGCTTCAGGAGAATCTCAGCGAAGTTCGTACCAAAGCTGCTAACGATTGAGCAGAAGCAACTCCGTTTGGAGATCGCACAGGACATGCTGGAGACTGTGAACAGCGATCCCATAAACCCAGGACTCATCGCCAGTGATCACTGTGTTGAGGAAGCTGGGATCGCTGTTCACAGTCTCCAGCATGTCCTGTGCGATCTCCAAACGGAGTTGCTTCTGCTCAATCGTTAGCAGCTTTGGTACGAACTTCGCTGAGATTCTCCTGAAGCCCAAATCCTCCTTCATAATGGAATGAACGGTGTTGAATCTTGCGGATCGTTTCCACTTGGGAATCGCCAAGCTTTACACAAAATTTGATGCAGTAGCGTTGTTCAAGTTTTTCCGTCATTTTGTCAAAAACGAAAATCCGACGGCGCTCACTTACATGTCCTCACTCATCGGCGGTCTGCCGTCGAATGACAGCTTCTGCAGGTGGGAAAAAATTCACGCGTGCGCATTAGGATCGTCTACATACGTGCACCAATCACCGCCTCCCTAGCTTCTTCTTTTTTACGCACGAAAAATAAAGGTCGGATACTTTTTGAATATATACACATACATAGAGTGTGGCCCCGTTATAACGCGATCGTTGAGGTCCATAAAATGTCATCACGAAAAAAGCGGGGTCGCGCTAAATCCGGGTTCAATAAAATCAGCGTTCAAACTGACCCAATGTTGACCTAACATCCTAAAACATCCGAAAACATCCTAAAATAACAAATTAAAACATTCAAGAATATTATCAATCATCATTTACAGCTTATTTCTTTAAAAAGTGATCGAGTGTTCCTTGCTTGGCCGTAGCATGTCACTGGCTGCGAGCGAAATCTAGAATGCTTCTGAGCTGGAGGATTTTTATGTGGTCCACCTCCTGGGTCTCCAGCCAACGTAGGCTAGCCTCGGTGTTCAATGGCTTCAGACACTTTTGAGGGTGGGGGTGGAGGCTCTCTTTGGCTGTCAGGCATTTGGCTTTTAGTCCTGCTTCTTCTTCAACTTTGCAAAGGGACGCACCTAACTTTTCTTCTTGAGATTTCCAGCCACGAAGTGTTGATTCCGGTATCCCAAGGTCTCGTGCAACTTGAGTTTGACTTTTAGTCTTGATCGCGTCAAGTGCATGAAGCTTATCTTTCACAGAAAAAGATTTTCTTTTTCTAGCAGTTTGTTCCATTTCCGGAAAGATGTTCCGGAAAGCACGAAAAAAAAAGGTCCAATGACTCATCGCGTTATATCCGAATTCGCGTTAAATCGGGGCGCGTAAAATCGGGGTTTCACTGTATATATTCGCTCACTGTATGTATGTATGTATGTATGTATGTATGTGTGTATATATATATATATATATATATATATATATATATATATATATATATATATATATATATATACAGTGAAACCTTGACTTATGAGTTTAATTCGTTCTGTGACCGAGCTCGTAACTCAATTTGCTCGTTTCTCAAATTAAATTTCCCCATTAAAATGAATTGAAATGCTATTAATCCGTTCCAGCCCGCCAAAAACCACACCAATGTTTTTTGAAATATATATAAAAAAATATCTCGCGCTTTATATTTCACCTGTATGCAGCATACAAGTTGGCAGGATGGCCTGGACTGGAGGTACGCACACTTGACTCTAAACTGTCCAGCCTGGGTTTGAATCCCGACCCAGCTATAACCTGTCATGTCGGTGTTTCACAGGCAGGGTGATTCATCAATGTGTGTACCGCTAAACTGGGCGCCCCGTTTGCGTCCCATTAGTTGTTGGATGTTAAGGATCTCACCGTGTTTTCCACAAAAAGAAGGCGAGCTATCGCCGGCACTCTGAACAAGTTGTGGCCTGGCATGCTCTTCTCCTCTGCCGTTATAATACGTCCTCCTCGGCATCTTTTTCCAGAAGAGCCCTGTCTCGTCACAGTTGAAGATTTGCTGGGGGATGTATCCTTCGGCTTCTATCAGTTCGGCAAAAGTTATAATAAAATCTTCAGCTGCCTTCACATCCGAGCTTGCTGCCTCACCATGCCTGACGACGGAGTGAATGCCGGTCCTCTTCTTAAAATTATCAAACCATCCCCGACTGGTTTTGAATGACTCTTCCGATGCCTCGTCCGTTGATGTTCCCGCCGTCTGCTGCACCAAATCCCCGTAAATGTCTCGTGCCTTCTCACAGATGATGCTCTCGGTCACGGTATCTCCTGCGAGCTGCTTCTCCGTCAACCACACAAACAACAACTTCTCCATCTCTTCATGGACAGAGGTCCGGAGCTTTGAAATAATCTTAACGCCCTTGATTGGCGTTATAGCCTTTATCGACTCCTTCTGCTTCAAAATCGTACATATCGTAGAAGTACTACGATTGTACTGCCTCGCCAAGTCGACAACACGCACACCTCGCTCATGTTTTTCGACGATTGCGTGTTTTATATCCAAGCTCGCTCACTCGTAACTCAGATCTCGGCTCTCATCACAAAGCAAAAAATCGACTGAGCGACGGCTCGTATCTCGGAAAACTCATAAGTTGGTGCACTCGTAAGTCAAGGTTTCACTGTATATATATATATATATATATATATATATATATATATATATACAGTATATATATATATATATATATATATATATATATATATATATATATATATATATATATATATATATATATATGTTGGAACCCATCTGTGGATCGGTCCCATCGGCCGATGGGTCTGACCCATCTGTGGATGCACGAGAAATGACAATGCAGACCCATCGGCCGATGGGTCTGCGCCATCTGCGGATGTGTTGTTCACCTTGAAGGTGAACCCATCTGTGTTTCCTATGCATCAATGGTGGATGAGTATGTTTATTTGAACCTAAAAATAAGCAATTGATGTCATAAATGTTTATAAAGCAGTCCGTGACATGTGGTTTAATCTGTTAAACATTTAAAAATCATCTCTGTTTAATTCCTACCACATGTAATTCCAATGACTGTGTACCTGATTGAAGAGCACAATTCTGTCAACACATTCCTTCAAGGTGAACAACACATCCGCAGATGGCGCAGACCCATCGGCCGATGGGACCGATCCACAGATGGGTTCCAACATATATATATATATATATATATATATATATATATATATATATATATATATATATATATATATATATATATATATATATATATATATATATAATATATACATCTCTCTTCTCTCTATAATATAAAATAAAGTTTTTGTTTGTTTGTCTGCACAAGCTAATCTCCTGAACGGTGAAAGATAGGAGGAAACCTCTAATACAAAAAATGTCCGGACGGGCCCCGGGAAGGTTATAGGCTACGTGGCGAGGCCGGTTGAGGCCGCGTCGGCCTATCTGGGCCCATTTCACAATTAAAAGCTGGGCTGAATTATAGTAGTCATTCGTCTACGGCCACGAGTAAAAGCTGAATTATAGTAGTAAATTCATTCAAAAAGAACCAAAAATGTCGGGATGGGCCCCGGGAAGGTTATACGCCAGGTGGCGAGGCCGGTCGAGGCCTCGTCGGCCGAACTGGGCCCATTTCACAATTAAAAGCTGAGCTGAATTATAATAGTCATTCTTCTACGGCCGCGAGTAAAAGCTGAATTATAGTAGTAAATGCATTCAAAAATAACCCGGGCAACGCCGGGTGCTTTCAGCTAGTATGTATATATATATATTATATATAAATAAATATATATATATATATATAAATAAATATATATATATATAATTTTTTTTATAAATAAATAAATAAATATATATATATTATAGCCAGCGAAGCCGGTGTTGTGAACAAACGCGTACGTATTATGTTGAAAACCAGATTATGCTGGATCCCTTGAGAATTTCGAAGCTTTGACGCACCAAATCGCTCAATGGAGGCCGCCATCTTGTGGATGCGGAAGTATGCATAACAAATTGAAAAAAGTTCAATAGGAGTTTGTTTCACCCGTCTTTTTTTGATTCACAATCTTATGCACCTCTAATTTGTAATTAAAATACTTTAAGACCAACCTCGGCCTGCACGGGCCTGGTTATCTTCAACGAAAATCGTCACCAAACACCGGAACCAATGAGATTCGAGCATTTGAAAAAATATTTCAAAAACCAAATCACTCAATGGAGGCCGCCATCTTCCGGATGCAGAAGTATGCATACAAAAATTTCGAAAAAGTTCAATAGGAGTTTGTTTCACCCGTCTTTTTTTGATTCACAATCTTATGCACCTCTAATTTGTAATTAAAATACTTTAGGACCAACCTCGTCCCCGGGCCCACACGGGCCCTGGTTATCTTCAACGAAAATCGTCACCAATTACCGGAACCAATGAGATTCGAGCATTTGAAAAAATATTTCAAAAAAGTTCATTACCATTTCGGTAATACCATTTCGGTAATTTCGGTAATTTTCGGCTGAAAACGGCGTCAAATATTCTAAAATTGACGAATTGTTTTTTAGAAATCTCGCGGCCGTCGGGCATCGTTTTTCACGGCCGAAAATATCCGAAGTTGAGACGGAATTCACCGAATTAATCAAGAAGGAAATTTTATAAATTTTAATCTCATCCAGAATGCAAATGGTGTCATTTTGAACGAGGTACGGTACCTTCTACACCTACCTACTACCAACTACCTAACCTACTGATGCCATAGCGATGGGTAAAATAGTGGCAAGAGGCTTTGGCTTCGCTGGCTCATTGCGGCTTTGCAGTCAGGTA
>NC_136270.1:33455003-33555003 GCF_964187855.1 Myxine glutinosa | reverse complement strand
TCGCAAGAGCGCGTGGTAGCCGAGGCCGCTGTATCAACGGGCTTTAACATGCAGCCGATTGACATGCAGGCCCTCATTGCGCAGTTACAGGCAGCTGTACAGATGAGTATGGAGAGCCAAATTGAGCGATTGGGTGAGCGGTTGGGGAACCGGATGGATGCTCAGGGTGAGCGATTGGAGGACCAAATGGGGGTAATGAGGGACGAAGCGAGGGGTACTGGTGAGGGGTTAGACAACGGGATAAAAGAGGTGAGAAATGGGTTAATGGGGTTAGAAAACAGAATGGCCGCTCAAGAGAATCAGATAGAGGGAGTGAAACATGGGTTAACGGGGGTAGAAAACAGAATGGCCGCTCAAGAGAATCAGATAGAGGGAGTGAAACATGGGTTAACGGGGGTAGAAAACAGAATGGCCGCTCAAGAGAATCAAATGGAAGGGATGCGAAAAGGGTTAGAGGGGTTAGAAAACACCATGGAAGGCAAATTGAGGGACATGAGGGACCAAGCGGAAAGGGAAGTTAACCAAATGGGGCAGCAGATAGAGGGGGTCAGAATGGGGGTAGAAACCAAACTGGATGCTCACAGGGAGGAAATGGAGCAGATGAGGGTGGCATCTGGGCAGGAGATGCAAGTGATGGGAGAAGAGATCAGAAGAGGAGTGAGTGAGGAGGTCGGAGGAGTGCGCGAGGAGGTGAGGCACTGTAAGGAGCACATGGAGAAGGAGGTGAGAAAGGGGACTGTAAAGTTACAAGGGGGCATAGAGGTCCTGACGCAGGAGGTGGAACAGCTGACGGAGGGACAAAAAGGACTAACGGAGCAGGTTCAAAGGAACACTGCGGTATTAGGAGGGTTGAAAGCGACACAAAACGACATAAAAAACGACTTGATAGCGACAAAGAGGGAATGTCAGATGGTACGTGAGGGACTGACAACGAGGTTGGACGAGGTGATAGAGGTAATGGAGACGAAGGACCGGCAGGTGAGGACGCACCTGGAAACGGTCAAGGTAGCCTTAGAGGACGAGCTGGAGGAGACGTACCGGGGAATAAAAGAGGTGAAGCAGAAACTAGAAGAAGTGGAAGAAGGGATGAGCGAAATTAAGAAGCGACGGAGAGGGGATAACAAAGAGATAAAAGAGGAAGTAAAAGAATTGGTCCAAAGTCTGTGTTCGGATCGTGATGATGTGCTCATTAACCGGATGAGGGATTCGCAGGTGATGGAGGAGAAGCGAAGAGGAAGAGGACCCGGTGTAAGTGGTGACCAATATGGTCGTGCGTATGATGCGCCAGGGGATTTAAGAAGCTTGGGGGTCGAGATAGACCCGGGTGTTCGTGAGAGGCCGTTGGTGAAGTGTGCGACAGGTCTGGTGTGCGAAAGAGGAGGTGTGCGAGAAAGTCCGACTCTGGGGTGTGTGAGGAAAAAGTGCGTGCCAAGGAGTGAGGGTGCTGGCGAGAGTGAGTCGGTCGTAGCGCGTGTGCGAGGGAGCACATGGAAGCGTGGTGTGGTGAGTGTTACAGAGGGTGTGACGGGAGAGTGTGCGCGAGAAAGGTGTGTGACGGACAGGTGCATGAGGAAAGAGTGCGCTGTCAGAAGTAAGGAAGAGTGTCCACCTGTGGTGAGTGTTACAGAGGGTGTAACGGGAGAGTGTGCGCGAGAAAGGTGTGTGACGGACAGGTGCACGAGGAAAGAGTGCGCTGTCAAGAGTAAGGGTGAGTGCGTTGTCAAGAGTGGTGGTGAGAGTATTGAGAGTGACAAGGAGAGTGAGTTGGTTGTGACAGGTGAGCGAGGATGTACACCTGGGATGGAAGAATGCACACCTGGAATGGTAGAGCGTGAGTGGGAATGCACGCTGGAGTTGGTGGTGAGGCACATGGTTGGGTGTGCGAATGAGGGCACACCTGTGATTGTCACAGAGGAGGTGACCGAGGAGGGGGCGCGAAGCGGTGTATTGGTGAGGTGTGCGAGCAACGAATGTGTGCCAAAGTGTTCGGTGGTCAGGTGTGTGACCAAGGCTGTGAGTGGAATGGGTGTACCTGGGTGTGTAAGGAAGGGTACGAGGAGCATGGGCACAGCTGGATGTGTGAGCAAGGAACGGGCTGCGGGGTGTAAGCGTCCAGGTGAAGCATCGACGTTACACGGGTTAGAGGTTAGAGCGACTTTTAGCCGAAGCAGGCCCTCGGTGCGTGCCGGGCCTCGCTTTGAACGGCCGCGTCCAGGCTCCACTAGGTGGAGCGGGCAGCTGGATAGGAAGGGTCGTCATGGCGACCACGTTTTGTGGAGACGTGCCGGCAGGTCGAGATCGGGACATTGGATGGCTCCACGCCGAGGGGGTGCGTGGGATCTCGGCCCGGGTAAGCCCCCGTCCCTGCCCCGAATGCCGGACGCATCCAGCCGCAGGCACAAAACAACCAGCATCCATTGCTTGGCTTTACGAAGCCGGGCTTTGGACAGGAATTGGCGCACCGAGAGGCAGTAGTGAGTAGACTGGGTGATGAGGTTAGTGTTTTGGACCCAAAATTAGAGAAAAACAAAATTTGATGATTGGCAAGGGATTGGCAGTAGTGATTGGCAGATGATGGGTAGTGATTGGCAAATTTTTAATTTGTTGAAATTTGATGTGCAAAATTGGTAGTGAGAGACCCCCGGTGGGTAAGGGTGGCATCCCTGCCACCCTTCCCATGTGGGGGCAAAGGAGCAATAGCTTATGGGGTGGTGCTTGATGCTTGGAAGGGGTGCTCTGCACGTTATTAAAGGCCGTCGGCCACAGAGCACTCGTGGGTTGGTGTATCGATGCTGGCAAGCGTGCTCTCTCTATGCATAACATCTGCATGTGTTCCTCCAAAAACAGGTCCTGGATCGTAGTGTAAATATCAGCGTAGTCTTGTGTAAATAATGCTCCCTACCGGCTGTATGTTTAGTTTGAGAATTCTTTCCGGATTCGGTTATCCTGTGGGTGTGTTTCTGTGAGGAGAAGGGTGCAACGTCGCAGGGGGACATATTTACTCATTCGTGAATATCTGTAATACTGTCGCACTCAGGGTAGAGTTAATAGTAGAGGGAACTACATTGCGTGCCACACTAAAGTAGGTAAAAATTTATCGGGTCGGGACGCCCCGAGGGTAGAGAAGGGTGCAATGTTGCGAATATGGAATTTGGCCTCCATATCCGCTTGTAAATATTCCCCTATTTCCCCAATACTCCCCAACTATCCCCAATCCCCCATTCCCTAGTCCCATTGTCTGTAAACAACAATCAGTAGAGCCGACCTTCCCCTTATTCCCCCATTAAATGTCGTGCCCAGGTCCACCGCACCACACGTAGACAACTTTCGGACATCTTGCTAGTTATTCTTAGTCTATGTCAGTTAAGGCCTCGTTTCCATTAATTATGACTCTTCGTTGCACCAGAATGTGATTATATGGCACCAGTAGTGAGTTTAGGACCTTTCCCATACCTCCTCCCATCTTCTTCCCCGTCTACAACAACAGAGGGGCACGGCACTGCGCGGGGGGGAGTGTGCGTCCTCCCACCGGCTCGGTTAGCCGCCATCGACAATGCGCTCCAGACAACGCGCTCCAGACCATGCGCTCCACGGGGTTACCACAAAGGGGCTCCTTGTCAGCTCCTCGTCAAGGGCGGAGCCGGTAACCCCCCCGCACGCACCCAATGAGAAGCAACGTGCCGATTCCACGAGGCGGAGCTAACGAGCCGAGGGCGTGTCACTCCCCGCCGGATATACGCGGCCCCGCACCGGATGTGACGTGAGATGCGCCCCCAGCTTGAGACTAAAAGACGCCACCTCGAGCGCTGTGCAACCTTCCGCATCTCTGGACCGGACCGGGTCGATCCTGCCCTGAGCCCAGGTGCACCTGGAGCCATCGACAACCGCTTTCCTGCCATCAACCCCCGTGTGAGTCAGCCTTGTCCCGTTTACCTGTCGTCTGTTGGGGTTAATATAAGGTTGTGTCTAAGTGCCCATCTTCCTTTGCTGTCCCTCTCGTCCCTGTAATCTGACCTTCCGTAACGAATATAATCTCCTCCGGAGGTCTTGAGAACCGTATCCCTGGTGTCGTCATTTTAATCCCAGCCGTGTGTCTGTTCCTTCATTGACCTAGCATCGCGCGACTAGTCAACGTTCGGGTAAAATATCGAGTATAATCTTGTGCAGACGTGGTCATCCCAAAACCGCTCGGTGAATAACATCCAAGCCACGTCTGTAACAATATATATATATATATATATACTGTATGTGTATAATACATATGTGTATATTAGTGTATCGATCACTGTGTGGCTAGCTGTACAAGTGTTTACTTGGGTAATTACCCTGCGCTCGCGAAGCGAAAAGAGGGGTTAGGCATTCAGTTGAGTATGTGTGCCGTGTGCCGTACATGTCTGCATTTAAAAAAAATCATTTTCTCGGCAACCGTTGGTCCAATTGACACGAAATTTTACCGTAGAAGTGCCTCCACCTGGAGAATTTTTTTATTCATAGTTATGACGTCATATGTCACGTGGTACGGACGCCATCTTGGAAAAACGTTGCACCTCTATATCTCCAAAACCGCTCCATGAAAAAATTGAAACATGGCTCATTGTCAAGTACTCACCTTGGGAAATAAGATATGTTAATGATGATATCACCAGTGCCTTCGTTATGATGTCATAATTCGACAAGTACAACACTTATCCGATCATTGTGAATTTTTTTTCTCAGCAACTGTTGGTCTGATGGGCATTGAATTTTCACCATAGGAGCGCCTCCTCCTGTAGAATATTTTAATGATAATCATGACGTCATCGGTCATGTGGTACAGGCGTCATCCTGGAAAACCCGAAAAATGTTGCACGTCTATATCTCCAAAACTGCTGCATGGAAAAAATTGAATCATGGCTCATTGGAAAGAACTCCATATGGGGAATAGGTGTTGTTAACGATGACGTCATAATTCGACAGAGGCAACGCTTAGTCTGATAAGTTTGAAATGTATTGAGCGTGATCGATGCAACAATTATATTAGAGAATATAAATTTATGATGTCATCGCTCACGTGGTATGGCAGCCATATTGGATCAAAGGAAAAAAATGTAAAAAAATGGAAAAGTTGGCTCACAACAAGTTGACTGCGCAGGGTAAGTATTCTATGAATACCATCTGGTTTAATATTCATCCAACAACAACTGAAGGTGGGCGGAGGTTATGGTTTCACTGCTGTCTGTTTGTTTGTCTGTGAACAGGATATCTCAAAAAGTTGTGGATGGATTCGAACGAAATATGGTGGACGTGAGGTTAAAAGGCAGAGCCCATCATTTAAAGTGTGCATTGACCATGGCGGTCACTAATAGTTTCCTTTGCACGATAATTTATCTTTACTTCAGCAAACACTTTTCTAGCCTCTTCCCTATTCACTCAAGAGTATTCAACCTATTACCATGTGACATTCTATCCTATCATGATGAAAGGCCTATGTTATGATAACACAAAGGACATCCAAATATCTATGAAAAATTAGCTTGGCAGTTGAGGAGAAGTGCAAGTATTCTGTTTTTTTTTTTGTTTTTTTTTTAATAAGCAAAGTTCTGGAACTTTACTGCAACACTTTGTGTACTCTGCAATTGGTGAATTCAGTGAAGTTAGCGCCCCCAGGTGGCATTTTTTTTTCTAACTCTGCAACTACCTTCCCATGATCACTGTGGATATAGGCCCACACCCATTTATGATAAATACAATACATAAATCAATAAAAATAAAAGTCAGTGTGAGTCCGTCAGTCAGTTCGTCATTGTGTGTGTGTATCCTCCATAACTCCAAAACCATGAAACCGAATGGCCCAAAACTTTGCATGCATACTAAGGGAACTCCAAGGGAGTGCATGAATGAACTGGGTATTTTGGTAAATTAAAATACCCCTCTTGAAGATTAACAGCTTATCTAGGATAACAAAACAATATTGTTTTACTTCTTTCTGTGCATGTGCAATCAGGACAAATTCAGAGCCAAAGTACTGCTAAACTACCGATTCATGTTCCAATTCATGTTCAAAATATAACATTCCATTAAAATTAAATTGTTCCTCAATCATGAGTGGACGTTTGTAGATGGACAGACAGACAAAGTGAACCATGCTTTATCCGGCTTTTAGCTTCGCACACGTGGGGAAAAATACAAACAAAAGTCCCCGGAGGGCAGTGTGCATGTACTAAGCAAACGTTGGTGCAATAACTTCAAAGTAAGGGCAACAATGTGCAATTCCAACATTGAATGACTTTTGTTTCCTTCAGACCTTATTACTTGTCATGAGATTTAACCAAGTGCACATCCTTCTTGTGTACATTGATGCAAACAAGGCAGCTGATGTGATCTATGGCACAGTCCAACATATGGAGGACTCATCACTCGACTCGCCAAAGTTCATACTTGGTGATTTTAATGATTGCAAATTGTATGGGATTCTGCCCCATTATTTTCAATGTCGACGAGGCTATGCAGGGAAATAATATAATTGACTGTTGTTATGGTTCAGTGAAGGATCCTTACAAATCAATTGTAAGACCAGGTATCAGTTGTTCCGACAATGACTGTTCATCTCCTGCCTAAATATAAACAATCACTCAAAACTGAAAAGAAACACAGAAAAAGGACATCAGCTCATCTGAAAACTTGCAAGCATGCTTTGGAATCACCGATTGGGGATCACTTTTGAATGAAACAGAAAGTATCGCCCAAGAGCCCAACATAATGAAAGAATGTGAATTTTTATGTAGATATTCACATCCTGGTAAAGACAGTAAAATATATATCCCAGCGATAACCCCCTGGGTTTCGAGTGACCTAAAAGCGAACGTTATTTAAAGGAAACAGGCTTTTCAAATGAAGGACCATAATTGTCGTCAACA
The DNA here is from genome assembly GCF_964187855.1 of Myxine glutinosa. Taxonomy (NCBI): domain Eukaryota; kingdom Metazoa; phylum Chordata; class Myxini; order Myxiniformes; family Myxinidae; genus Myxine; species Myxine glutinosa. The sequence goes on along the minus strand of NC_136270.1, from coordinate 33,548,107 downwards.
GTCAAAAAAAAGCCAAGGAAAGCTCCAAAGAAAGAATAGAAAACTGCTTCAAGACAAACAACCCATGAGAAGCCTGGAAACGACTGAAAAATATAACAGGTGTCTCTAAAAAGAAAACACATGATTCATTTCTCGATTTAGAAAACCCAATGTTGATATCCAATGACCTTCATCAATAATTTTACAGCTTTGACAAAAAAATAATTTCATTGAACTGGTTTCAGCACAATGCTCTGCTCTATCTGAAACAGAAGGCCACCATATAGTCAACGAGGTCAATGAAATGGAAAAACTGTTCAAGAACCAAAATCCTCATAAAGCAGCTGACCCAAATAAGATCTGCGGCTGGGTTCTTTAGGTATGTGCCAGACAGCTGGCAGTGCCCTACTCTGTTCTCGTCCAGCGGTCAATGGATTTACATTCAATTCCATCCTGCTGGAAATCTGCAACTGTTGTTCCAGTACCCAAGCGAGCTCTGAATTGAATGACTCCCGATTGAATTAACCCCATTGGCATTGAAGTGTTTGCAGAGAATTGCCATGAGATTTCTTCTCCAGCCACGAGTGAATTACATCGACAAATTTATATATTGCCTATCAACCAGACAAATTTGTTCACGGTGCAGTCCTGTGCCTGAAGAACGCTGTCCGAAAAGGTGTTGAGACAATGGGGTTTCATGGACAGGCTACCTTCATAGATTTTGCCATCCGCATTCAACACGATTCAACCAATTAGATTATTGGAGAAGGCGCAAAACCTGAATGTCAACCCATTTATAATTGTATGGAGCAGGGACTTCCTACAGGATCAGACTCAGCGGATACAAGTGAACAATACTTTATTAGAACAGATAGCAATGACCACTGGGGCCCCACAAGGATGTGTTCTTTCACCATTGCGTTTTATTCTGTATTCAAACGATAATATTTCACACTCAAATAATTTTAGCATTTGAAAATATGCAGATGACACTGTGATTGTCGGCTTTCAGAAATATAGTGAACTGAATTATAGAACTATTACGAATTTTGTTACATCGTGTCGTGATAATTGTCTTAAGTTGAACAATCAAAATATTAAAGAGATTATTTTTCACTTGAGAAGTCAAACGCAACGGAAATCATTTAAGGTTGATAAAACCATTATGAAGTTTTATTGCTTCAATAATTGAGAGTGTTGTCTTGTACCGTTGCTGTGCCTGGTTTAGAAGTGTAAAAAAATGGGATTTTGGTAAAACTGCTGAGAGGAGCAAAACAGGCTGGGAAGATCCTCTTGGGGAAAGATAGACAGGTGTAATGTCTCAGGAAAAAGTTTTAACATAGGCTAAATCCATTATGCAAAATAGTATCCTCACCCACCACATCCATTTTATCAAAAGATTTGGTCTGGTATGAGGTTAAGAGGTTTGATGTGCAGAACCAGTAAATTTTTAAAATTATTATCTTCGCCAATGACTGCGGACAGAGATTATATTTTCAGTCCTATCTGTTTGTCTGTTTATTACTTGCAAAATCAAAGATTTTTCAAGTACTGAATATTGGTCGGTTGCGTTTGTGGTTCCGTCTGTTTGTTTGTCTGTCGGTTTGTTCGTCACCGGCCCACAGGTCACAATTCTAAACCGATCGTCACGAAACTTCACCAAGTTGTATTGGTCGTCCCAATTGAGGACTATTGTTTTTGGGGTCAAAAGGTCAAAAGGTCAACATTGGCCAAAGGTCACCAACTTTGCCGAATTTCTACAATCCTTAATTTTCATCCGATTGACTTGAAATTTGAAGAGGACTTGCATGTCTGGTCACTGAATTCAACCACCAAGTATATTTGAGGTCAACATAGGCCAAAAGGTCAACATAGGCCAAATTTCTAAAATCCTCAATTTTCATCCGATTGACTTGAAATTTGAAGAAGACTTGCATATCTGGTCACTGAATTCAACCACCAACTATTTTTGAGGTCAACATAGGCCAAGTTTTTTAAATCCTCAATTTTCATCCGATTGACTAGAAAATTGAACAGCATTTGCACATGGTGTCACTAAATAGGGAAATTAATTATTTTTGAGGTCAAAACGTCAAAGGTCAACTCAAGGTCAACCTTCCAAAATCATTATTTTTCATTTGAAAAATAGTCACTTTTCTTCCTATTGACCTGAGCTTTGATCAAGATTGTCAATTTTAATCTTGATGACATGGACAATTTGCTGTATCAATGGAATTTTTTTCTTGGGGGTGGAGGGCGGATTTTGCAAGTATCGTGCTCCGCATGACGTCTTCTTGTTTGTTTATCTGTCTGCCTGCAGTGAAACGGATATCTTAGAAAGTTCTGGACAGATTGGACAAAATGGTGGAATTTTCTAAAAATCGTATGTGATTCTTCACCATTGAGAGATGGGGCCAAAGATAATTTATAGCATGATACAGTATTTCTAAAAGTTGTGGATGGGTTATGACAAAACTTGATGGATGAGTTGGGTAGGTGACAATAACAAGCTAATTCGATTTTGGTTCTGATTCGGATCCAGATACGGCCTATTAGAGGGATACAAAACATAAACATTTCAGCCTGATGGAGGTATGGGCTCTACCGAGCAGCTCTAGTTTGTAATGTTTTCTGTTCATGTTTTTAATGAAAGTTGGAAGTATTAAAGGGGTCAGTGTGTCAGTTGGATTGTCAGTCAGTTGGTCAGTCTGTTGGATTGTTCTCTGTGTATATATATTTTTTATTGTTTTTTTAATGGATATCGCCCCAGACAAGGCATACAGCCACTCTAGGTAAGGGGCAAAGAGAAAGTTAGAAAACTATGAGGATAAAGCAAAAAAAAACAAAAAAAACAAAACAAACAAACAAACAAACAAACAAAAAATAATAACAATAATAATAATAAAAATTGTGTAATTGTGTAATTAACCTGTGCTCGCGAAACGAAAGGCAGGGTTAAGCAATCAGTTGAATGCGTATGTGTGGCGTACATTTAAAAAAAATCATTTTGATTGGTCCAATTGACATGAAATTTTTACCATAGGAGTGCCTCATCCTGTAAAAAAAATTAGTGATAATTATGACGTCATAGGTCACATGGTACAGGCACCATCTTGGAAAAACCGCTTCATGGAAAAAATGGCAACATGGTGCGTTGTCAAGTATTCCACAAGGGGAATAAGATATGTTCATGATAATGACATCGGTACCATCGGTACCTTCATTATGACATCATAATTCGACAAGTACAATGCTTGATCCGATCAGTATGAACTTTTTTCCCAATGCAACTGCTTGTCCAATGGACACGGAATTTTCACCATAGCAACGTCTCCTCCTGTATAATTATTTAATGATAATTATGATGTCATAGGTCACGTGGTACAGGAACAGGCGCCTCTTGGGAAAACGTTGCACCTCTATATCTCCGAAAACCGCTCCATGGAAAAAATTGAAACATGGCTCATTGTAAAGAACTCTGCATGGGGAATAAGTGTTATTAACGACGATTATTGGTGCCTTAATTATGACATCATAATTCGACAAGTACAACACTTAGTCTAATCAGTTTGAAATTTATCGAGTGTGATCTATGCAACAATTATATTGGAGAATGTAAATTTATGATGTCATCGGTCACGTGATCTGGCAGCCACGGATCAGCCATATTGAATCAAAGAAAAAAATCCTTAAAAAACAGAAGAGTTGGCTAACACCAAGGTGAATGCACGAGGTAAGTATTCTATCAATACAATCTAGTTTTAATCTGCTGATAATAATGGGTTTTGTTGTGCTATTGCTATTGTTTTTGTAATCATCTATTATTTTAATCACATTTGCAAATGAATTGTACAATATTTTATATAATCCTAAAGATTGTGAACTTTGTTTGACAGTGCAATTTTCCATTTTTTGTGGACAAATAAAATTAATGTTCGATTTCAGTTTTGGTTCTTTTTAAAAAGTCCTTGATTCAAATTCTTCTTACTTGAATTTGTTATGTGCATATTTTGTAATTTCCCAAAAGACAATGTTAAGGCATTGGAGAGACCTAAGAAGATTGCCCAGCGTGTGATACGGACAAATCTTCCCTGAGTCTGTTTATTGTATGAGAAACGTGCCGTGTTAAAGGTTCACAGGATAATATGGGACCCATCGCACCCACTTCATGTTTGTTTTTCTTTTTATCATTCAGACATTCGCCTATGTGCTCCACTTACCTTGTGCTATCGTTTTGGACGATAATTTGTGCCAAACTCAATTCATGTGTTTAATGTTAATGCAAAAAGGGTGTGATGCACCGGTTTCAAATTGAATTGTCAATGGTCAAAATTTTTCATGTTTCACGTGGACAATAAAAAAGTAACAAACACATACACACACGCCGTGGTCAACAACGGGAGAAAACAAAACCGCATGTTCGAAAATAACCTGAAAGGATTCTACCGTGAACTTGGGAAACAAAATAAAAATGTATGAAGTCTTCCCCCCACGCCCTCCTCCCTCCTGAGAAAGATAAACTTGAAGTTTTCTGGAAAGAAATTTATGAAGACCCCAAAGAACACAAAAAGTAGGTGGATTGGATCCAATACTTGGAGAAAAAAAAGCAAAATCTAAAGGAAAAGCCACAAGTTATAGTTGATGAATATTTTTAATTTTTTCAACTTGCAAAAATATCAAATTTTAAAAACCTGGCCCAAAATGGAATTCCAAAATCCTGGCTAAAACAACTACATGCTCCACACAATCACTGCTTGAGCATTCAACAAACTTATCAAAGAGGAAAAGGTAATAGATGAGATGAAAACAGAATCGAAACACAACACATTAGCTCATCCCAAAAATCAGAAGAAACCCAACTACTTCACAACTATAGACCAATAATATGTCTACCAACAACAAACAGTGCAAACATTCAACAGGAATCATCACAGAAATTACTGTATGTACCACTACCTAACACAACTAGATGGTATTCATAGAAAACTTACCTGCGCAATCAACTTGGTACGAGCCAACTCTTCTGTTTTTGAAGGTTGTTTTTGTTTCTTTGATCCAATATGGCTGTCAGACCACGTGAGCGATTACATCATAAATTTATATTCTCTAATATAATTGTTGCATAAATCACGCTCAATAAATTTCAAACTGATCAAACTAAGCGTTGTCCCTGTCGACTTATGATGTCATAATTATGGCACTAATGACTTCATCATTAACAACACCTATTCCCCATATTGAGTTCTTTACAATGAGCCACATTTAAATTTTTTCCATGGGGCGGTTTTGGAGATATAGAAGTGCAACGTTTTTCGGTTTTTCCAAGATGGCACCTGCACTGCATGACCTATGACGTCATAATTATCATTAAAATAATCTCCAGGAGGAGGCGCTCATATTTTGAAAATTTTGTGTCAATGGGACCAAGAATTGCAGAGAAAAAAAATCATACTGATCGAATCAAGTGTTGTACTTGTCGAATTATGACGTCATAATGAAGGTACCAATGACATCATCATCAACATATCTCATTCCCCATGGGGAGTACTTGACAATGAGGCATGTTGCAATTTTTTCCATTGAGCGGTTTGAGATAGAGGTGTAACGTTTTTCCAAGATGGCGTCCATACCACGTGACCTATGACGTCATAATTATGAATAAAAAAATTATACAGGTGGAGGCACTCGTGTGGTAAAATTTTGTGTCAATGAAACCAACGGTTGCCGAGAAAATGAATTTTAAAAATGCAGACACGTACGTCGCATGTACGCACGTACACCAGACGTACGTACGCAACCCGAATGCCTAACCCTGCTTTTCGCTTCACGAGCGCAGGGTAACAAGGCGGTCTCGAGGCAGAACAGAACGGATGTAAGAGGGGATGCTATGGAACAATATACCACCACCACCTACTACTACTACTACTACTACGACTACTACGACTACTACTACTACTACTACTACTACTACGACTAAACATGGCAATACTCACTGTAAAAGGATAACCAAATTATCCACAGCATAGATAGTAGACCACATAGACCACATATTATCTACAGCATAGATGGACCACAAAAAGGTTTTGATAGTGTTCCAAATTCATGGATGATAAAATGCATGCAGGTATACAAGATCAACCTCCAAGTAACCAAACTCATTGAGGAAGCAATGAAGCTCTGGAATACCACATTGATATTACAGCACTCGGAAGAATGAATGAATGAATGAATATGAATGAATGATCGTTTTAAGGCCATTTTCCCCGCTAGAGCAGGGGTTAGCCTTGCGGGCCGGAAGGAAAGATCAAAATACCAGGGAATATATGATGCGCGATCTTCCAGAAAGACAGCCCTTCTCTGCTCCTTTTTAGCCTGTCTCTGGGCCCACTGAGCAATTATATTAATGAGCAAGGACAGGAATACACTTGAATAACGAATAAAAGAACATCCAAAAAGACAAGAAAAGTGACACATCTACTGCACATGGATAATTTAAACCTCTTCGCATCGAATGACGAAAAATTGGCAAAACAACAAAAACTAGAACGGCATTCAGTTAAGAACATACTTCCGCCTGGTTGGTCATATCACTCAATGGTGAAGAATCACTTAAAAATTAAATAATTCTCCTATCCGAATCCACATTCAGATCTTCACCAAAATTGAATCGATTCTTCCTTGTCACACACACAACCTGTCCACCACGTTTTGTCCAAATCCATCCATACTTTTTTGAGATATCCCGCAATGTATAGTTTTTGGCCCTATCTCCCAATGGTAAAGAATCACTTTAAAAATTCTCGTAGCCGGATCCGAATCCGGATCTTCACTAAAGTCTAATCATTTCGTCCTTGTCACATGCGCTACATCTATGCCAAATTTCGTCTGAATCCGTCCACAACTTTTTGAGATATTTTGTTCACAAACAGACAAGCAAACAAACAAACAGACAGACTAGAAATCGGTCAGAGACCGAGGACTTGCTGGAATGTACTTTTTTTTTATTAGTAAAAAAACAATTTTTAACCTCGAGTTTGACCTTTCAAGGTCACTCAAGGTCAAAGGTCATGGTGCCAAATGAAATGTCGTATGTGATTTCCTATATGTCAGTAACAGTAAGTGTATGCATATCTCTTGTACTTTTAGAGTTATAGTGGTTTGAAATATATTTTATATGAAAACTCGACCCCCCTGATTTCACGTTTTGGGTGACCTTGAGCTTGACCTTGGGCCTAGAGAGTTAAAAATTGGGCACAGTCTATTCCAGGGCAAGGTAAATATGTGTGTAAAGTATGGCGATGCTATGTGCAACGATGTAGACGTAGTACTGCGCACAAACAGACAGACAGACAGACAGACAAACCAAACAACCAACATACTTGCCGGACTCTTTTCCGGCAAGTAACAAGGGTGAAAACATAAACTCCATCCATCTCTGGTGGCGGAGGTAATTCGTGAAACAGCACTCCAAAGACATTCAAATGGAATTTGGCCTTGATAAGTGTGGCTAGTGCACATTTGTACAAGTAAATCAACAAAAACGGACAATATAAATATCGACCGAAATACAACAATGCAGGAGCTAGACAACAAAGTATCATACACATACCTCAGAGTAGAAGAGGGCCACTAAATATGTCACAAATAAATGTGCAAACCAATTACCAAGGAATACCTGCATAGAACGAGGGAGATACTGAAAACATACCTCTCACCAAAAACAAAATCAAAGCCATAAACCAACTCACATTACCAGTGTTGCAATATAGCTGGGGAATAATAAACTGGTCATAGGGAATCAATAAACTAGATAACTCAAGGAAACTCTTCACCATCCACAACACATTCTTTAAAAACCAATGCATCCTGAGAACATACCCACCGAGTCGAGAAGGAGGTAGCGGCCTGATGGAGCTAAACCAAGTGCACAGAATGACAACTGTATAATTTTTCCGAGTACATGAAAAGTTCAACAGACTATCGAATCCAATTTGTATGCAAACATGAAAACAGCAAACAAGAAAAAGTGTCCCCAACCTGTCCTACAGAAATTTTCCAAAAACAGGTGCAAATAGAAGATGTCACACATGAAATTGAAACAACAACAAATACAGCCGCATTAATTGCAAAAAAAAAGACAAAAGAAAAAATATAAAACAAAATATTAACTGATACACATCGACAACTAGGTGAACAATAAAAGAGCAAGAAGTTATAAAAACAAGAGTTGTACAGATTTGGAGTGGACAAAGAAGACTCAATGGAATGACGAAGAGGAGGACATCTTAATTGCGATGGAGAGCGAATCATTATAAATGCCCAAGACCAAGAACATGATGGCAGGATTGAGTCAATTGGACAGGTGTAGGTTTTGCAAGGTAGAAACAGAAAGCTCAAGTCATCTCCTTTTGGGATGAAAAAAAACTCATGTCAGAACAGCTGTACACATAAAGGCACAGCGAGGTATGTAGAGTAATGCACTAGCTGGCAGATCTGCAAAAGATTCGTGAGAATTTTGCCATTGTCTTCCCAGCAATGGTTAGGTCAGGAATTTAAAGTGTGTCCAGGATGCTGGCGATGATTCGCATCGTCTTTGCGATGAACACCTTGGGATCTTTACTGTCCAACGACTAATGTCGGAAGATGGGACGCCCAGCTTGTCATCCATCCAAGGGAGAGCACACACATTGATGAGTCACCCTGCTTCAAAACACCAGGATGACAGTTTATAGCTGGGCCGAGATTCAATCCCAGGTTAGAGAGCCGAGAGGCGAGTGCGTGTACCTCTAGTCTAGGACATCCTGTCAGGCTGTCTGTGTGCACACGCACACACTGTCTTAATAAAATGTATACATACTTTACATACTTAAACTATACTATCTTGTCATTCTGCATCGCCTTTTAGGTAACAGCCGAGTGATGATGCGCAACCATTCCATGACATGCCAACACCATCTGCTAGGAATTCGTAACAACATTGTCCCTCTATTTGATTCTCTGATATATTCAATTAATGTCTGAAATAATGAAGTTTGTTAAAAAAAAAAAATATATATATATATATATATATATATATATATATATATATATATATATGCACCTTGCTCAAAGCATAACACTCTTGTTTGTTTTGCAAATGCTTTGGGGTTCAGCCAATTAATAGCATGTGTAAGACAAAGCAGAATGACAGGAAAAAATGTACACAGTCTGTACTCCCCTTTTAAGATGCCAGGCCAGAACAAAGTCAGTGTGGAAACTCAGGTCTCCACCTTTCCCCTTCGAAATTCCACCCATCCCCTCCCCTCTCCTCTACCATTGTTTGACGATAGATGGAATTCCAGATATGGAGATCTAAAAGTGTATTTGTTTTTGGACTAAAGTACAACTTTAATATCACGTATTGTTAGCTGAGATTGGTGGTTGTTAAGTGTAAAAGGATTATTGCATCACAACTTCAGCGAACCAAGAAACTCAAGAAACTGCCCCTGCAGGAAATGCTTTTGATGTGTTATTCACAAGTTTTTGTTGTGCATGATTATTGACAGTAAACATGGTGCTTTAATGCCATGAACTGGATGCACACTGCAAAGGAGCCAGACCTAAGGCCTACCCAACCACTCGTGATTTAACAACAATTTGAAAATCAATTTATTTGAATCCTTAAGTTTTTATGATTATTTTTTATTTCCTTTAATTGGATTATTTACCTACAACCAAAGATGGTGCACAAAGTCGAAGTGACGGAGACCAATAACTGCAGTTCTTACAATTACATGGTCTTTTGTCCCAAATGTCACTAAATTGCCCAATTATAGAAAGGTCTACTTCCAATACGTTAAAAAATTCATTTTTCGACAATTAAAATAAAAAATGGTGGTTATCAATTTGGTCTTCCTCAAATGACATACAACAATGACAAGAAGCTTTTGATAAGGGACATGTGGAATGTGACAGTTACATCTAATGATGGTATTAGACCTGAAACTGATTATTATAGGTGATGATGAAAACGATGTTACGTCTCATTCTCAGCATCTGCATGTTACAGTCCTGTTATCCACCCCTCTACCACTCACCTCCCATCACACTTGGGAGGGCATTGAACCCCTAACTCTGGGTGCAAGATGCGGATGAAGACCACCCATTTGTCACATCAGTCATTGCCTCCTGGGCAGACATACTCGTTTGTAGTGCTTTTATGTTAATGTTAAAGTTGTTTATAAAGATCTTCTCAATCTCAGTCTTTTTCAAAGCTAATTTGAGAAAAAAAATTGGGAACAAGTAAAGATTGTTACGGTCCGTGACTTCTTCTTCACACCCAGGTTTGACTTGTGGTTGTGACCTCTTTTTCCTCTCTGATGCTTCTTCTTCCTCTTACCACCCTGCGAGTTTGACTTATGTGGTTCAACCCATGGGTTGAAAGCCTGTGATTGGCTGTGGGGTGAGAGAGAAACAGGATAGTGATGCAGATGATGAGGGTGTGGCCATTTTGAAGAGTTATTTAGACTTTTGACTCAGAAAGCTGCAACGAGGGTATTTCCCAGGCAAGGGCTTGAATACCTGATGTTTTGAAAAGTGAGATATTCGTGGCATCTTGGATGGTGGGGGAAAGTTGAGGACGGATCGACTGTTCTGGGAAAACAAGGCAGCAACAGATGGGCGGCCAAAGAAGACCTCATTCCATGGCGGTGGCTTGTGCTACACAATGAGGCCAGGTCACTTCTGTATGGTGGTGTGACTCCTGTGGAGTTTACTGAGGGCGAAACACTGTGAAGCTGAGACCTCAGAGGTCAGTGAGACCACAAAGCCGGAGAGGAAATTTGGAGTGTGGATCGTTCCATCCTCCATCACCCTCATGCATCTACGTTGGCTACTACCTCCATTGAGGCGTCTCATGATGCTGATCGTTCTGTCCTCAATTCCCCTTGTGCAGGCCATTGGACTGCTGTCTTGAGGCATCACACTGGGAGAAAACCTGGCGACTCTGAGTAGGGATTAATGCCAACACAGGTTTCTCTTTCATGGGGGAGAAGGTCTGATCCTGATCTGGTTTTTCCCTTTTTCTTTCTCCATGAAGATGTACATAGTTCTTGTTGTTATAACCGATCATTAAAGCAGTGTATTCCGTGCTGCACATCGAGACGGGATTGGGAGGGAGTGGTGTACAATAATTGATTAATTGCGTAATTAAGATAAGTAAACAATAATCGTAAAATTATTAATGTCTTAATCAATTGGCGAATAGCATACCTAAACCACCACCATTTCATCCGAATATGTAACTTTAAAAAAATCAATTAATTTGGTAATTCATCGAATAATTAAATAATTAATCGATTAATTGATCAATCCATAAATCAAAAATACCCTTTTTAGCCGCATCACTTGGTCACTGTCGTGTCCAAATATCAGCTTCCCAGCTCAAAAGGTGCTTGAGATATTGCCCAGATGAGAAAGAAAATAAATAATCATTTCATAAATCCTTAATAATTAATTAATTAATCAAGTAATAGATTAATCAAAAATGAAAAATACTGCTTTGCCAGAGCATGTGCTCATGATTGTGGCCAAATTTCAGCTTTCCAGCTCAAAGCTTAAAATGCTCGAAATCAAGCTGTAGAAACCAAAGCTTTCAGAATCATTGGAATCTCCGGTGATGAAGCTGATTCTGAGGGTCTTTCACTCTCTCACCGCAGGCAGGTTGGTGGTCTTGCCGTCTTCTACAGACTCCTCTCCGACCTTGCTCCCCCAGCTCTCTCTGGGCTCTGTCCCGCAAATATTCCTACAGGTCGCACAAGATCTGCCTGCAACCCTCTTATGGTGAAACTGCCAAAATCAAGACTCTCTGCTCACCTTCACTCCTTCATTCCTCTTTTTTTCCGCCTCTTGAACAAACTCCCTCACTCTCTTCAATCCCACTCCTCCCTCCAGGTCTTTAAAACAGCTGTTCACCACCATCTCTTATCTTCCCCCATCAAAAACCTTGATCTTTTCTACCCCCGTTAACCTACCCCAAGACCACCTTTTTCAAATTCCGTTTTCTTTCCTGAAAGTCTTCGTCGTGTCCATTTGTTTTATACCATGTCCCTCTCTTCCCCCACCACCACCCCACCCCCCCCACCCCAGCCCTCTCCCTTCCACAGATCTACCGATGTCCCTGTTCTCTCACAATGAGAAACAACATACCTTTAAAAATTGCACCCGATTCATGTAAAACAACCTATTGCTTTCGAAACAGGTGCGAGTACAACGAAAAACACGCTCGCTCCAAGTCACCTGGTGCACCATATTATCTGACTTCCTGGCAGAGTACGTCTTGACTTCGTACATCTTGACGTCATACGTTCGAGGTGTGAATCAAAGTGTCTGTTAAAAAAAAAAATTCTCATTTTAAAGGTGGACTGACAGTATTCTGGCTCCCCGAGCAAATGGGGCACATTTTACACCCAGTTTATACGATAACTGCTTCATTCGTCACACCATGTGATCTCCCGCAATCTCACGTGATCCTGACATCTCAAGGCACATGTTGTTCACAAAACACGGAACCAAACACACATATGGAGCTCAATTTGTTTCTCAGCAATTATGTTTACTTCAATTTTAACCTCTTGCACTTCCTCTGTTATCTTCCTTATTTCCTGGTGCAACCCCACGAGTTCCCCCTCTAACGCCACCTTAACCATTTCATTTTACATTCCATTATGTTTACGTGTTCACTCATCGTCCATTCCTTAACCTGCATTACTTCGCCCATCTCTTTCATCGTCTTTGTCACCTCATCATGCCGTGTTTTACACTCCCTCTTTACGGCTCCCTGGTCCCCCTTCATTTCCCTCTGGACATTTTAAAATTATTTTATTGTGTTGGTATTTTCCTGAATGTATTTGTTTAATTCATTCTGTCCTACAGTAAGTCCTTCCACCCCATTCCTGAGTTTAGGTTTCAAAAAAGTTTAGGTTTCAACTAAAAAGGTTTAGGCACTACAGAGCGTTTTTAAAATAAAAAACAAACAAACTTTTTTTCCCCTAAAACACTCCCAGGCACTCACTGAAGAACCTCTGAAAGTTTGACGAAGATCCGTTCAGCCATCTCTTAGAAAAATAGCGACACACACAGACAGACATACAGACCAACACTTACAGTGCATTCAGAAAGTATTCAGACCCCTTCGTTTTTTCACATTTTGTTATGTTGCAGCCTTTTGCTGAAATCGTTTAAATTCATTTTTTCCCTCATCAATCTACACTCAATACCCCATAATGACAAAGAGAAAACAGGATTTTAGAAAGTTTTGCAAATTTATTAAAAAGAAAAAACTGAAATATTTGTGGCAGAGTGGCCAGACCGAAGCCAAACAGTTCAATCTTGGTTTCATCAGACCACAGAATCTTGTTTCTCACAGTCTGAGAGTCCTTTGGGTGTTTTTTTGCAAACTCCACGTGGGCTTTCATGTGTCTTTCACTGAGGAGAGGCTTCCGTCTGGCCACTCTGCCATAAAGCCCAGATCGGTGGAGTGTTCCAGTGATGGTTGTCCTTCTGGAAGTTTCTCCCATCTCCACACAGGATCTCTGGAGCTCAGCCAGAGTGACCATCGGGTTCTTGGTCACCTCTCTTACCAAGGCCCTTCTCCCCCGATTGCTCAGTTTGGCCGGGCGGCCAGCTCTAGGAAGAGTCCTGGTTGTTCCAAACTTCTTCCATTTAAGAATTATGGAGGCCACTGTGCTCTTGGGAACCTTCAATGCAGCAGAAATTTTTTTGTAGGCTTCCCCAGATCTGTGCCTCGACACAATCCTGTCTCTGAGCTCTGCAGGCAGTTTCTTCGACCTTGGTTTTTGCTCTGATATGCATTGTCAGCTGTGAGACCTTATATAGACAGGTGTGTGCCTTTCCAAATCATGTCCAATCAATTGAATTTACCACGGGTAGACTCCAATCAAGGTGTGCAAACATCTCAAAGATGATAAAGACAAATGGGAGGCACCTGAGCTAAATTTCAAGTGTCATAGCAAAGGGTCTGAATACTTACGTCAAAGTGATATTTCAGTTTTTTCTTTTTAATAAATTTGCAAAACTTTCTAAAATCCTGTTTTCTCTTTGCCATTATGGGGTATTGAGTGTAGATTGATGAGGGAAAGATGAATTTAAACGATTTCAGCATAAGGCTGCAACATAACAAAATGTGAAAAAAGTGAAGGGGTCTGAATACTTTCTGAATGCACTGTATGTACTCTTATATAGTAGATGCACCACTATTATAGTGGAATTATATATTATACTGTAGATATTATATATATATATATATATTATATAATTATATATTATATTATAGTTCTAATCATATATTAATATTTTATATATTATATATATAATATATTATTATATAATATAATATATTATTATATAATATAATATATTATTATATATATATTATTATATTATATATTATGATATAATATAATATATATTATTATAATTATATATTATGGAATAGATATTTTATATAATTTATTATTTAGTATTTATATATTATATAATATGTATTTATATATTATTTATATATTATATAATATGTATATATAATTTATTATAATATATATTATAATATATTATATTATTTATTATTATATATAATTTGTATTTAGTTATAATTATATATTATATATATTATTACATATAATATTAATTAATATAATTATATATTATATTATAGTGTAGATATTATAATATAGATATTATAGTGTAGAACACTCTTACATAGTAGATAGACACACAGACCAACGGCTCTCTTTATATGTATATATATATATATATATATAAATGACTCATTTATATAGCACGAGTCATATAAACCTTTAAAATGCGTTCTTGATTTGTCACTTTGTCTTTGCAAACGTGTGGGTCCAAAGAAGACATCTTTATTGAGACATTGTCAGTGTTGCCGACAGAGTTGTCAACACCGGGTTACATCGTCCATCAGTTCGGGTCAAGCGGGTCAAGCTGACGCGTCTGTCGGCGCTTTCAACAATAACTGGACATTGTCTGGCCCGTCTGGGTCTAACACTGCGGGTCACGTTCTCACCACCAGCACCAGCACCAGCACCAGCACCAGCCTGAACACCTTGGAAAACATATCAGTGCAAAGTAAGGAAAATATACAGTGCTGCATTCCATAGGGCAATTAACGTAATCTTTACGTCTCTAAATACCGGAAAATCGTTGCTAACGGAACGGCCACACCTTAAACAGACACCTGGAAAGGGAACACGCGAGGTCCAAAATGGAAAAGGATTGAGAACTTACTTTGGAAAGGAGGATTTCATTTTGCCTCCAGCCTCTCATGCTCGAATATAAGCGTCGAAAGCACGAGGACACAAGCGTTTCCTGTTACTAGTGTTCCTACTGCTTTCCCATCGTGATTACCCGAGGTTATTTTGACCATCAGGAGCCGCCAAACACCTCGACAAACGAGCAGCGGGAAGAAGGGACGAGAGTCACGAGACCAGTCTGAGGAGGGGGAATGGCCGCCTGTGGTCACATAAACGGCGCCAGGAAAGCAACATAACGCCAAGAGGGAATGGGGAAAGGAAGGAGGTGGAAAGTTGGGAATGTCAGGAGGTGGTGTGGGCAGATCGAGGCGCGTGGGTGGTCACGGTGTGCGCGTGGCGCGCGCGAGGCGTCACTAAACACACCTCAGGCCCTTGAGTAACAACGTCGAGAAAGCGCAGATCGAGTGGAAAATGCGTGCGCTCGTACAGAGTCTCCGTGCATGGGCATGACGCATTCGTAACCCCGTCCGTCATGTCGCCCGCACACGCACGAAGACCTCCAGCGAACTCGCTTCCAGAATGGGATCCGGAATATTTATTGTGGAAAAATATTTCTGAGGTAAAAAAAATACTTTTGGGAACTGAGATCGTGAGTGTCCCGAATGTTCCACGCAACGACAACGAAGTTTGTCTATCGGAAGCAGATCTTCGAATCGCAAGGTGTTATCATCGAGGATCGAGGTGGTTAAATCGGGAGGAAGGAACAATTAGGCGGACAAATGGCGGAGCGGACATTGGAGAATGAGCGTAATGGCGTCCTGGAGTTCAGCGGTGATTGATTCAAATCCAATGTGCGCGTCGTTGGCAAACGGCTAAAGGAAAGAACGAGGGGTCGGCGGTGACGTTTTTATGAGGAAAATGGAGGAAACTCGGAATCTGGAGAACCACCATGGGTCTTCGACTTCGTGTCTGTTTATAATAATTCCACAGATAATTCCACACCTGGTGCATGAAGAAGCCTGCACTTGTATTACCAACCTATGGTTGCTTGTCTGTGTTGTATCCTTTTAAATGGTGAGCGTCAAACAAGGAAGCAGCACGGGCCGTTTTCAATGTCTTTGGCATGATTTTGTCTGGATTCCAACCATTAACCTATCCGACTCAGAACGGATCACCGAGTGTGGTTAAAACAATGAATCCGCTTTAACAAGGTTGGCTTTGTGGTACCACTTCAAATGAATAACACTTTATGTTTAAAATAAATGACGCGCACGCACACACACTATATATATATATACAAACATACATGCATGCATATATATATATATAAACAAACACACACACATATATATATACAAACATACATGCATGCATATATATATACAAACATACATGCATGCATATATATATACAAACATACATGCATGCATATATATATATATACAAACATACATGCATGCATATTATATATATACAAACATACATGCATGCATATATATATACAAACATACATGCATATATATATATATATAAACATACATGCATATATATATATATATATATATACGTATATATATATATATATATATATATATATATATATATATATATATATATATATATATATATATATATATATATATATATATATATATATAAACATACATATATAGTATATACAAACACACACATATATACAAACACACACATATATATATATATATACACACACACATATATATACACACATACATATATACAAACACACACATATATGTATATATTGTTGCGGATATGGGATTTGGCCTCCATCCATATCCGCTTGTAAATATTCCCCTATTTCCCCAATCCTCCCCAACTATCCCCAATCCCCCATTCCCTAGTCCCATTGTCTGTAAACAACACTCTGTAGAACCGACCTTCCCCTTTTTCCCCCATTAAATGTCGTGCCCAGGTTCACCGCATCTCACGTAGACAACTATAGGACATCTTGCTAGTTATTCTTAGTCTATGTCAGTTAAGGACTCGTTTCCATTAATTCTGACTCTTCGTTGCACCAGAATGTGATTGTATGGCACCAGTAGTAAGTTTAGGACCTCCCAATACCTCCCCACAATCTCATCTCCGCATCCTCCCATCATCTCATGAAACAACAACACCAACAACAACAGCAGGCGGCGGCGCGGCCGCGGCGCGGGGAGTGCGCGTCCTCACTCCGGCTTGGTTAGCCGCCATTGACCATGTGCTCCGACGGGGTTACCACTCAGGGGCTGACTGTCAGCTCCTCGTCAAGGGCGGAGCCCGGTAACCCCCCCCCCCCCCGCACCCAATAAGAAGCGGCGGACCGATTCCATCTGGGGCGGAGCTAACGAGCTGAGGGCGTGTCACTCCCAGCTGGATATACGCAGCCACTTACCGGAGGTGACGTCAGATGCGCCTGAGCTTGGAGAGAAAAGGACGCCACCTCCAGCGCGACGATACCTCCCCGCATCTTTGGACCGGACCGGGTCGATTCTGCCCCTGAGCCAAGGTGCACCTTGAGCCATCGACTACCTGCCCCTCCTTGCCATCAATCCCTGTGTGAGTCAGTCTTGTCCCGTTTATCTGTGGTCTGTCGGGGCTAAGATAAGACCGTATTTAAGTGCCCACCTTTCTATGCTGTACCTCTTGTCCGTGTAATCTAAACGTTCTGCAAACCAATATTATAACCTCCTCCGGAGGTCTTGAGAACTGTACCCCTGGTGTCGTGTCATTTAACCCAGCCGTTGTGTCCTTTCCTTCATTGATCTAGCGTAGCGCGACTCGGCCAACGTTCGAGTATAATCGGGTAAACTGTGCGAACACGGCGGCCATTCCGCTCGGCCCAGCATAACATCTCAATAAGTCGTGTCCGTAACAATTGGTGTCGGGAAGTGGGATCGGTCCCGGAGCGCGTTTCACGCGCTCGAAATTATAACGGCGAAATTTAATTGTGTTTTACAAAAAAAAAATGTAAAAACCCGAATTTTGAAAGTCGCGCTATGGCAGACCAAGACGGCTGGGTTCCGGTAGAGGAGAGTGAGGCAGGGTCGATCCAGGACCAAAATGAGGGACATGAGGAGAGCGAAGCAGTGAGGGTGGCAGGGTCGCAAAATAGCGTCGTCGCGCACGAGGTTACGGGCGCGCAAAATGGCGCCTCGCACATGGCCACGGCGTCCACGCCCGCGACCGTAGTAGCGCCGCTGGTAGATTTGAACCTTTTTTTTATGCAAATGACGGCCCTTATGGAAAAGAATAGTGAGCAATTGGGAGACGAAATTAGAGGTTTGAAAAGCAGTATGGGACAAATGGGGAACCGGATGGATGCTCAGAGTGAGCAATTGGGGGTAATGGGAAACCAAATGGGGGTAATGAGGGACGAAGCGAGGGGTACCGGTGAGGGGTTAGACAATAATTTTAAGGGATTAGACAAGAAATTTGGGAAGTTAGACAATAGATTAGGGGAAATACAGGAGGGGTTAACGGGGGTAGAAAATAGAATGGCTGCCCAGGAGAATCAAATGGAAGGGATGCAAAAGGGGTTAGAGGGGTTAGAAAACAGTATGGAAGGCAAATTGAGGGACATGAGGGACCAAGCGGAAAGGGAAGTTAAACAAATGGGGCAGCAGATAGAGGAGGTCAGAATGGGGGTAGAAACCAAACTGGATGCTCACAGGGAGGAAATGGAGCAGATGAGGGTGGCATCTGGGCAGGAGATGCAAGTGATGGGAGAAGAGATCAGAAGAGGTGTGAGTGAGGAGGTCGGAGGAGTGCGCGAGGAGGTGAGGCACTGTAAGGAGCACATGGAGAAGGAGGTGAGAAAGGGGACTATAAAATTGCAAGGGGGCATAGAGGCCCTGACGCAGGAGGTGGAACAGCTGACGGAGGGACAAAAAGGACTAACGGAGCAGGTTCAAAGGAACACTGCGGTATTAGGAGGGTTAAAAGCGACACAGAAAGAACTAAAAGACGACTTGATAGCGACGAAGAGGCAATGTCAGATGGTACGTGAGGGACTGACAACGAGGTTGGACGAGGTGACAGAGGTAATGGAGACGAAGGACCGGCAGGTGAGGACGCACATGGAAACGGTCAAGGTAGCCTTGGAGGACGAGCTTGAGGAGACGTACCGGGAAATAAAAGAGGTGAAGCAGAAATTAGAAGAAGTGGAAGAAGGGGTGAGCGAAATTAAGAAGCGACGGAGAGGGGATAAGAAAGAGATAAAAGAGGAGATAAAAGAATTGGTCCAAAGTCTGTGTTTGGATCGTGATGATGTGCTCATTAACCGGATGAGGGATTCGCAGGTGATGGAGGAGAAGCGAAGAGGAAGAGGACCCGGTGTAAGTGGTGACCAATATGGTCGTGCGTATGATGCGCCAGGGGATTTAAGAAGCTTGGGGGTCGAGATGGACCCGGGTGTTCGTGAGAGGCCGTTGGTGAAGTGTGCGACAGGTCTGGTGTGCGAAAAAGGAGGTGTGCGAGAAAGTCCGACTCTGGGGTGTGTGAGGAAAAAGTGCGTGCCAAGGAGTGAGGGTGCTGGCGAGAGTGAGTCGGTCGTAGCGCGTGTGCGAGGGAGCACATGGAAGCGCGGTGTGGTAAGTGTTACAGAGGGTGTGATGGGAGAGTGTGCGCAAGAGTGTGCGCGAGAAAGGTGTGTAACGGACGGGTGCATGAGGAAAGAGTGTGCTGTCAAGAGTAAGGGTGAGTGCGCTGTCAAGAATGGAGGTGAGAGTAGTGAGAGTGACACGGAGCGTGAGTTGGTTGTGACAGGTGAGCGAGGATGTACACCTGGAATGGAAGGATGCACACCTGGAATGGTAGAGCGTGAGTGGGAATGCATGCTGGAATTGGTAGTGAGGCACGTGGTTGGGTGTGCGAGTGAGAGCACACCTGTGATTGTCACAGAGGAGGTGACCGAGGAGGGGGCGCGAAGAGGTGTGTTGGTGAGGTGTGCGACCAACGAATGTGTGCCAAAGTGTTCGGTGGTCAGGTGTGTGACCAAGGCTGTGAGTGGAATGAGTGTACCTGGGTGTGTAAGGAAAGGTACGAGGAGCATGGGAACGGCTGGATGTGTGAGCAAGGAACGGGCTGCGGGGTGTAAGCATGCAGGTGAAGCATCGACGTTAAACAGAGCAGCGGTTAGAACGACTTATAGCCGAATCGGGCCCTCGGTGCGTGCCGGGCCTCGCGTGGAACGGCCGCGTCCAGGCTCCACTAGGTGGAGCGGGCAGCTGGATAGGAAGGGTCGTCATGGCGACCACGTTTTGTTGAGACGTGCCGGCAGGTCGAGATCGGGACATTGGATGGCTCCACGCCGAGATGGTGCGTGGGATCTCGGCCCGGGTAAACCTCCTTCCCTGCACCGAATGCGGGACGTATCCAGCCGCTGGCACCAAACAACCCGCATTCATTGCTCGGCTTTACGAAGCCGGGCTTTGGACAGGAATTGGCGCACCGAGAGGCATTAGTGAGTAGACTGTGTGATGAGGATAGTGTTTTGGCCCCGAAATTAGAAAAAGGCAAAATTTGATGATTGGCAGTAATGATTGGCAGATGATGGGTAGGATTGGCAGTAAATGAAAATTTTTTGAATTGGCTGAAATTTGGTGTGCCAAATTGATAGTAGGGAACGCCCCATGTGGTGGGATGGCAACTCTGTCATCCCTCACAGACGTGGGGCAAATGCGCTATAGCTTATGGGGTTGATGGCAGTGAAAACTAGCCCGGGTGGGTTAGGTTATATTGTGTGTAGGGATCTAGCGAAGATGACATTAGGTAACGTTAAGGTTTAGATAGTGACTGATACCTGTAGTGGGGACGCAGGTAGATTAGTGTGGATTATAATGACGAGGGAGCGCAATAGTGTAAAGGGACGACTGGGAAGCGCAAGTTTCAGAGGGGAGTAGTTAGATGAGATGATGCTGTGTGAGAGCTGGACAGGTGTGTGGAGCAGTGTGGAGCAGTGGATGAGTAGTGAGTGTTGTGGATCAGCGCGAATGCGCTTGGGGAGAGAAGGGTGCAGGTGGCACCAAGAGTGAGAGCACAGGTGTGCAAGTGCAGGTGTGTGGAATATATGGAGCAGAGAATGACTGGTGTGGAGAGAGTTGGAGTAAGTGGTACGGAGTGGTGTGCATGGTGCGAAGGTGTGAATGGGGGAAGAGTGGACCCCCATCACGGATACCCGGGGCGGGTAGTGTAAGTGTTAGGTAGAGGGTATAGGTAAATTGTGGTTGGATATTGGCATTTGTGGTGCGGTTGCAGAATGGTATTGTGGATGGGTGCATTAGTGATGTGGAAATGGCTGGACGTGTAGCCTGTTAGTGTGTGTAGTTGGTTGGGCACTCCACCGCTGTGAGGATGTCGGCCAGGTGAGGCCGCAGGTGGGCTCTGGGAGCCGTTAGTGTCAGTGGGGCCCGAGGATCCGGAGGACGGACCCGGGTCGCCCAGTGCCAGAGAGGGCACTGAGTGGGGAGAGCGCCAGAGGGCCTTCCCCAGGTAGTTAGGTTAGGGTAAGGAGCAGGTAAGCTCGGAGGCAACTGCAGTGGTGGAGGTGTGCAGGTGGGTAGACCCGCGGGGAGAGCTACACGTCGCGGCCCAGAAATTGTGCGAGGGCACCGGGAGATGAATCGGGGGAGTGAGACCCCAAATTGAAAAGCACCACAGTTTGGCCAATGGGAATTGGTTTTTAGAACCCATAGTGTAAGTTGGCCAATGGATTGGCAGGGAAAGACCCCGGGTAATGTAAAGTTGTTAAAGTCATTTAGGAAATAGTTAGGATTGATGAACCTGTCGCACCATACGCAGCCACTTACCTGTGGTGATGATGACTCCACACCTGTGTTTTCTTTGTTCTGTGTGCAGGAAAGGAGAATTGCTGTTGGATTTGTGAGACGCATCACGACGTGGATGAGACATTGGGGTGATTCCATCTCTCCCTCCCTAGGAGGGACTGATGATGAATTGGTGATGGCAAATTATGATGTTGAGTTGGAGACGGCAAATTTTGATGAGAGTTGAAAATGGCAAATTTGATTGGTTAGGAGGGAGAGAAGACGAATTTGGTTTATGGGAGGAACGGGGAAGACAGTAGGGACGTTTGTTGATTTGTAAAGTAGATGTTTATGGGTAGTGTTGTGTTTTGTGGATACAGTAAGGGGTAAGCGAGGGGCAATGTAGGTTACCTGGTGGGGGGGGGGGGGGGGCGTACGGTAGGAACGTACCTGTCTCACCTGGTTCCCATGTGCCCCCAGTGTGCATTACCTTGCATTGCGTGCACTTTTGCGCCCTTACCACCTTACTCACTTGTCTTCTTCTTTTGTCTCCCACCTCCGAGGATCTGGCTTTGGGGCAGAGAGAGAGGAGAGAGAGGTGCTGGCTCCGCAGTTGTGGGCCTGTACTTTCGCTGCTTGCTGCCTGGATAGATACACCATATGGACCGCAATGTTTGTGGCCGCCCACCATGGACCGCAGTCTTTTGCGGGCAAGCACCACCCGTTGATGGACCTATGGGTCAACGTGGCACCTCTGCCATACAGGTGAACCACTAATAGTTGGCCCCTGATGGCCACAATTTAGAAATGGACGCGGTTGGCGCCTTTCTTTATTTTTAAAGAAGCTAGAAGGCCAAGCACTTCATGAAGGCAAGACCAGCGGCAGAACATCGGCCGGCTGCGACACCACCGGTGACGTTGAACACTTTATTGGTGCACCGGATGGTGCTGACTGTATGAATAAGGGTGGTGCTTTTGGTGCTTGGATGGGGTGCTCTGCACATTATTAAAGGCCGTAAGGCCACAGAGCACTCGTGGGTTGGTGTATCGATGCTGGCATGCGTGCTCTCTCTATGCATAACATCTGCATGTGTTCCTCCAAAAACAGGTCCTGGATCGTAGTGTAAATATCAGTGTAGTCTTGTGTAAATAATGCTCCCTACCGGCTGTATGTTTAGTTTGAGAATTCTTTCCGCGATTCGGTTATCCTGTGGGTGTGTTTCTGTGAGGAGAAGGGTGCAACGTCGCAGGGGGACATATTTACTCATTTGTGAACATCTGTAAAACTGTCGCACTCAGGGTAGAGTTAATAGTAGAGGGAACTACATCTGAGTGCCACACTAAAGTAGGTAAAAATTTATCGGGTCGGGCCGCCCCGAGGTAGAGAAGGGTGCAATGTTGCGGATATGGGATTTGGCCTCCATCCATATCCGCTTGTAAATATTCATCTATTTCCCCAATCCTCCCCAACTATCCCCAATCCCCCATTCCCTAGTCCCATTGTCTGTAAACAACACTCTGTAGAACCGACCTTCCCCTTTTTCCCCCATTAAATGTCGTGCCCAGGTTCACCGCATCTCACGTAGACAACTATAGGACATCTTGCTAGTTATTCTTAGTCTATGTCAGTTAAGGACTCGTTTCCATTAATTCTGACTCTTCGTTGCACCAGAATGTGATTGTATGGCACCAGTAGTAAGTTTAGGACCTCCCAATACCTCCCCACAATCTCATCTCCGCATCCTCCCATCATCTCATGAAACAACAACACCAACAACAACAGCAGGCGGCGGCGCGGCCGCGGCGCGGGGAGTGCGCGTCCTCACTCCGGCTTGGTTAGCCGCCATTGACCATGTGCTCCGACGGGGTTACCACTCAGGGGCTGACTGTCAGCTCCTCATCAAGGGCAGAGCCCGGTAACCCCCCCCCCCGCACCCAATAAGAAGCGGCGGACCGATTCCATCTGGGGCGGAGCTAAAGAGTCGAGGGCGTGTCACTCCCCGCTGGATATACGCAGCCACTTACCGGAGGTGACGTCAGATGCGCCTGAGCTTGGAGAGAAAAGGACGCCACCTCCAGCGCGACGATACCTCCCCGCATCTTTGGACCGGACCGGGTCGATTCTGCCCCTGAGCCAAGGTGCACCTTGAGCCATCGACTACCTGCCCCTCCTTGCCATCAATCCCTGTGTGAGTCAGTCTTGTCCCGTTTATCTGTGGTCTGTCGGGGCTAAGATAAGACCGTATTTAAGTGCCCACCTTTCTATGCTGTACCTCTTGTCCGTGTAATCTAAACGTTCTGCAAACCAATATTATAACCTCCTCCGGAGGTCTTGAGAACTGTACCCCTGGTGTCGTGTCATTTAACCCAGCCGTTGTGTCCTTTCCTTCATTGATCTAGCGCAGCGCGACTCGGCCAACGTTCGAGTATAATCGGGTAAACTGTGCGAACACAGCGGCCATTCCGCTCGGCCCAGCATAACATCTCAATAAGTCGTGTCCGTAACAATATATATATATATATATATATATATATATATATATATATATATATATATATACAGTATATATATATATATCTTTATATATATATATATATATATATATATATATATATATATATATATATATATATATATACAGTATATATATATATATATATATATATATATATATATATATATATATATATATATATATATATATATATATATATATATATATATATATATATATATATATATACATACATACATATAGTTGCGGTTTTAGAACCCACACTTCTTGTAAATAATAATCACTTGTAAATATGACAGTAAAGGTTAAAGGTTGCACCCCTAGTTAGTCCACAAGCAACACGTAGGCCACCATCGAACTCAGTTATTTCATTATTATGTGTTTCAGATAAGGCCGTGTTTCCAATAGTTGAATATGCGTTGCATCAATCAAATAAGGAGTAGGCCCTTTCGTCCATTTTGCCAACCTCTCTCCCAATTCTGTTACGCGCCTTGGTTAGCGTTCGCTCAGGCGTCGCCATTGACCATGCGGTCGGCTCGAGGAATAAGGGGGCGGAACGCCAGGAACAAGGTGTGGCCACGTCAACTCACCATCAGGGCGTGGCCGGTAAGCTCCCACCAACCAACCAGGGCTGAGGTGAGCTCGGTGGCGGGCGTGGTTTTGGAGCGCGTAGTAATCTTGGCTCGCGTTATAAAAGAGCGCACGCAAAGCCCTTTGTCGGACTTCTTTCCAAGGACTGCGTGAGAGCTCGATTACAAAAGGCGCTTTATTGACGGACTACTACTGGAGGACTCGCGCGAGACGGACTTCTTTCGGCGGGCTCCTTTTGAAAGAACTGCGCGGAGACGTCTACTGGTGAGAGAAGATATACGGTGGCGCTCTTGAACAAGACTCGCGTGCACACGGCAGTGGCGAAAGAACCATATGGCGGCGCTCATTGCAAACGCGCTGTAAGAGAACCTTGGAGAGGGTGCATTTGGCACAGCCATATAATTATTACGTAGGGAGCATCCCAGTCCCCCCGCTATACGTAAGGTCCACTCGCGGTTGAACGATACGCGTGAAGCTGCCTGCCGGGTTTTCGCCCGCTGGACCGGAGACACCTGGAGCCGGACCTCACCACTGGACCATCCACCTGGACCTTCCACCCTACCAGCTACAATCCCCGTGTGAGTGCGTATGTTTGTCTGGGGTTGTAGAGTAAGACAGTATTAAGACTGCCCTGTGTCCTTCTTCTTCTTCTTCTCCTTGTACATTCTTTCCTTTCCTCTTCTTTTTGGTTGGTAAATTAATTTACCTTGTTCTTTCTTGGTTTTTCTCTAATCCGATCGCATCTGTCCTCTTTCAATTGAGTACCTGTGGCACGATTAGGAACCGCTCAGAATCGGGTTAGTCATTGTTAACGGCCTGAGTCACGGCTCGCTTCGCTCGGCGTGTCCACTAACGCCGCGGCTCGGGCGGGGCTCATTTCCTCGCCTCCCGGAAGGTGCTGGTAATTCGGTAAGAGGAACAATTCGGCCTACCACCCCATTCAGCGCTGACCGGAAGTGACGTCAGAGCTCCAGGACTCGGGACGGCCAGCTTAAAGGACAAGGGGATTAATCCCCCCTTGATAAGGGGAGCGCCGACCCCCGAGATCCGCAACAATATATTACATATACACACATACATATATACAACACACACACACACACACACACACACACACGTCCTATGGACCCATTTCTTAGTTTGTCTAAAAATACATTTTTACTCCGCCAGGGAGTAATGCATTCGATCGTGTCCGTCCGTGTGTGTGTGTGTGTGTTCGTGTGTTCGTGAACAAGATATCTGGAAAAGTTCTGAACGGTTTGGATGAAAGTTGGTGGGATGATTGCCCTTGGGATAAGGAAGAATTGATTAGTTTTTGGTGAAGCTCAGGATATTATTCCGGATCCAGGAATTTTTTTTGGGAATTTTTTACCATTGGAAGATAGGGCTCATTTTTTTTTAAACATTATCTTCTATATATTCTATATTTAACATTGTGATATGAAAATACTTTTCATATTTGTTGTAAATGTAGTTTAAACTCGTGATTATGCATTAGAGCGGTGTATTGTTTAGCAGCGTCGTCTTCAATGTTTTTTTTTTTTTTTCTTTCTAATAAAGAAATAGGCCTATTCTGTCATTTTAAAACCACCAAAGTGTGTATTAGGTTTCCCCGTTTCATAAAATGTATCAGTTGATACTGTTACGTGCTCCTCCCCAAACCCCGGTCACGGTGTAACTCCGAGCCCCGAGAGGAGTCACGGCAGAAAGATGTGTCATTCTGTATGCCAAGGATCAATGGTGAAACCACACCAATTGTTACCAACAAACAAGTATTGTATTAAGGTCACACAAGAATAACGGTACAGTAACAATATTAATCAAAAGTACAATCAATATATATCATTCCTATGATGGTACCATCAGTTTCGTAATATATAACTCACTGTGCTCCAAGTGAGTGAAAAGAACATCCCCAATGTCTCATTCCCGGCTTCAAGCCAAAGTTGGTTCCGGCTTCAAGCCAAAGTTGATTCCGGCTTCAAGCCAAAGTCGATCCACTCCAGTGATCGTCCGTACAATGTCGTATCGAGACCAGAATCCCGTTGGGTTGGCAGTTACACTGCCAAAGATGGGCAAAGGTGTCCTCGAGAAGGGACGGGGAAATCACACCTTCAGGTATGGACGTTTGACGGCTCTCAATCGGCGAACCGCAGATTTCCCACTCAAAAGCCACATTACACACACACACCAAATTAACGTCTGGATGCGGTGAGGATGTTTGAAGCGAAGTGAAAAACCTTGAGCGATGCGCAAAGCGCGCGAGTCAAAATGGCCGACGGCCCGTTCTCGTGGCGAAACGGCACTCCGATGATTCTCCTCGGAATCAACCGCAAAACCTGTCACACAGGTTTATCTGTCACAGCGATAACAACTTTGTCGCAGGAATCCCTTTCCCAGGAAACCCAAAGTTCACACGTGACCCTCGTTCGTCAACGTTTGCTCCAGACCTCAAAGCAGCTCGGCTTTCTTGTCGAACTCACTCGCTCCGCCTTCTCTTCCTCTTCCTCCTCGTCGTCGTCCGGTTCCGGTTTCATTTAAAACATTGACTTTTTTACGTTTTGAAAATAGTAATCTCTATTTCTCTTAAACGACAACAATAATAGTACATGGAATCAAAAATGTTTACAGTGGATGAAAACCACAACAACGGAAGTGACGAATCCGTAACAATACGTATAATGCTTTAAAACTGTTTTTTTTTTTAACCTCAGAAGAGATATCAACATTTACCTCAGCGAATGTCAATCGCGGTGTCAGTATTTGATGAACTTATAAAGACTTAGGTGCCATAAGTATGACAAGCATGTGCACGGGATTCTTCCAAGAAGAATGAGTGTTCGCATTAGCTTGTACGACTTAAAATGAGCGAGTTTTGTTTTGATGTTTGGGCCAGTTTTACATGTTGTATCCCTAAGGATTGAAAAGAACGTTTTTCCTGGCTTACAATTTTATTTGAAGTCACACATGCCTCAAAATACACTCACTTATATAGAATTGAACGCTGAATCCGAAAATGTAAGTGAAATTGCCTTGTTTTTTTTTTTAACATTATCTTCTATATATTCTATATATATAATATATCTGTGCAGTGTCTGTCTTGGTTTGTCTTGTCTTGCGTTGTCACTGAACTACTCCCTCAAACTTTTGTGAAATCGTACTATTCCAACTTGACCCACGGCGGGAGTATGCGCTCTACTGAGTGGCGTTCTCGTTGTTAAATATATGATGTGGTTGTTGACACTAAATCAGTACAAGAAGCGGCTGTGTTTCGTCATGGCCGCTGATAAGGACATCCTGTCCAGAGGAGAATCCTTTCAGTGTTCAGCTTCAGCCGTCCCTGTAGCGTGTCGATCTGGCCATTGTCCCTGTAGCGTGTCGATCTGGCCATTGTCCCTGTAGTGTGTTGATCTGGCCATTGCCCCTGTAGTGTGTCGATCTGGCCATTGTCCCTGTAGCGTGTCGATCTAGCCATTATCCCTGTAGCGTGTCGATCTAGCCATTGTCCCTGTAGCGTGTCGATCTGGCCATTGTCCCTGTAGCGTGTCGATCTAGCCATTGTCCCTGTAGTGTGTCGATCTGGCCATTGTCCCTGTAGCGTGTCGATCTAGCCATTGTCCCTGTAGCGTGTCGATCTAGCCATTGTCCCTGTAGCGTGTCGATCTGGCCATTGTCCCTGTAGCGTGTCGATCTAGCCATTATCCCTGTAGTGTGTCGTTCTGGCCATTGCCCCTGTAGTGTGTCGATCTGGCCATTGTCCCTGTAGCGTGTCGATCTAGCCATTATCCCTGTAGCGTGTCGATCTAGCCATTGTCCCTGTAGCGTGTCGATCTGGCCATTATCCCTGGAGTGTGTCGATCTGGCCATTGTCCCTGTAGCGTGTCGATCTGGCCATTATCCCTGGAGTGTGTCGATCTGGCCATTGCCCCTGCAGCGTGTCGATCTGGCCATTGCCCCTGTAGTGTGTCGATCTGGCCATTGTCCCTGTAGCGTGTCGATCTAGCCATTATCCCTGTAGCGTGTCGATCTAGCCATTGTCCCTGTAGCGTGTCGATCTAGCCATTGTCCCTGTCGCGTGTCGATCTAGCCATTGTCCCTGTAGCGTGTCGATCTGGCCATTGTCCCTGTAGCGTGTCGATCTAGCCATTATCCCTGTAGTGTCTATCTGGCCAATGCTCGACACCCTCCGTGTGTTTCTCGCTACGTCTTCTCTGCATCGCTTTTCCGGCCACTACCAGGGCCCGGCCCCGAGCTTGGAAGGAAAAGACGCCACCCTCCCGAGCGCTGAGCGACCTCCCCAGCTTGAGACCAAAGTCGCGACCCACAAGCGCTGTGATACCTTCACGCATCTCTGGACACCACCGTACGTGATCCTGCCCTGAGCACAGGTGCACCTGGAGCGATCGCTACCCGCTTTCCTGGCCATCAAACCCCGTGTGAGTGAGCCTTGTCCCGCGTTTACCTGTCGTCTGTCCGGGGATAATATAAGTGTGTTTAAGTGCCCACCTTCCTATGTTTCCCTCTTGTCCCTGTAATCTAAACCTTCCGCAATTGTAATAACAACCTTTGAGAACCGTATCCCTGGTGTCGTATTGTGTGATTGTAATCCAGCCGGGTGTCTTCTTTTTCTTATTGAGCCAGCATAGCGCGATTAGTCAACCCCGGGTGCAATCGGGGTAACTTGTACGGATACGGCGGCCATCCCGCTCGGCCCACCATACCATCAAAGTCGTATCTGTAACAATATGATGTGGTTGTTACAGGTAACAATTGTTACAGATACGACTTTGATGGTATGGTGGGCCGAGCGGGATGGCCGCCGTATCCGTACAAGTTACCCGATTGTGCCCGAATGTTGACTAATCGCGCTATGCTGGCTCAATAGGAAAAAGAAGACACCCGGCTGGATTACAATCACACAATACGACACCAGGGATACGGTTCTCAAAGGTTGTTATTACAATTGCGGAAGGTTTAGATTACAGGGACAAGAGGGAAACATAGGAAGGTGGGCACTTAAACACACTTATATTATCCCCGGACAGACGACAGGTAAACGCGGGACAAGGCTCACTCCGAGCCCTCATTCGGTTCGTTATTTCTTCAATTTGGTCAATTTGGTCAAAGGTCACCATGAATCTTAAAGCTTTCAAGGCCACTGTGGAGGAATTCTTCACTAAACCGTTGCAGCCCAAGGCCACAGATGATCTTCAGCTTGGTGACACTGCCTCAGTGCCTCAGTAGTAAGCAAGATATCTCATAAGTCCAATACTTCAAGAGCCAGTTCACGCTCTCTAAGCTTCAATGCTGAACTTTTACACCTTGAAGAAGAACAGAAAAGAGCTGAACTCGGTGCTCGCTCTGCTGCTGTCAACCGCAGCATGAACTGGAACTTGACAAAAGAAGACTGATTGAACACATGGAGCTGTCACGTCTCGAGCTTAAAAGGCAGACGGAACTGCTTAATCTACAAACTGAGATGGAAGTGAGTAGAGCTAGGATCAATGTGTTGGATCAGTTTGACGACGGCAGCACTCAACTGAAGCAGACAGGATTTGATGTTATTGACCAACCCAATGCTACTGATGGGTCATTATTAGAGTCGAACAATGACGCTTCGACAAATCCTGCCATGAAGACTGACTCACTGTTAACCATTGTGACTTCCCAAAGGGCAGCTGATAAATGTGAAGCACTGAATACCTCCACTCTGCTCCAATTGGTGAGAACTCCAATTCATTTTGGTACCAGCCCAATGCTGCATGTTCAGCCCCCTTATTCGGTGTACCCACTCAACCCTTGCCTAGTTCACCGATTCCCGGTGACACGACTCAACCTGCTGATCCCAGTGCTCGACCAAATGATTTGTTCAGTGCCATAACTTCTCTAGCTGATGTACTAGTGCACAGACAAGAGGAACTACCTAAGAAGGAACCAGAAGTTTTCAAGGACAGTGTGTTTGATTATCCAGTGTGGATAAATTCCTTCATCGTGCTCGTTGAAAAAGGCTATCCTTCAGCCTCTGACCGACTACGACTTGGGCCTATATACCACTGGTGAGGCTCATCAGTGTGTGACACCCTGGGCAGTCCAGGGCACCTGGTAGTTTGTTTACAGACTACACCACTTCCCCAATATGGGGTGGAAGACCCTAAATAAGTAATTTGAAGGCAATTCCCCAAAGGTAAGTGTTTAATTAACTGAACAAACAGATTTCAAATTAATAGAATTTATTGTTGGTTTTTTTGTTGGATTTATTTATTTTTGGTCATTACATGTGTTGAGGAAGGATGAAAGTGACTGGTTGAGAAGAGTGATGGAAATGAATGTAGAAGGAAGTAGAGGACGGGGAAGACCGAGAAAGACTTGGCTAAAGATGGTGGAAGAAGAAATGCGGGCAAGGGGGTTAACAAGGGGAGATGCAGAAAATAGGGCAAAATGGAGAAGATTGTCATGGGGACCGCAAGGCTAACCCCTGCTCTAGCAGGGAAAATGGCCTTAAAATGCATGTTGTGTTGTGTTTGTATTTGAAAGTTTGGTAGGAGAGCACAATTTTTATTTATTTATTTATTTATTTTTGAATACTGAATCGAGGCTCGTGAAAGAGCTAACATTTATTTCACAAACAAATCAACCAGACAAACAAAATATACAAAAAGAGGGAGCGGAAGACAAGATGGGGAGAGAAGGGAAAGCACACAACCACAACATTTGAGAGCAGGGAGAAGTGTGGGAGGGAGAGGGCTTGGGGGCAGGAGGCGCGGGAAGGGGAGGGGGTGGGGGGGGAGAGGTATAAAACACAAGGGGACCGAAATTAGCGGGGGTAGAAAAGATCAAGGTTTTGGATGGGGGAGGATAAGAGATGGTGGTGAACAGCTGTTTTAAAGACCTGGAGGGTGGAGTGGGATTGAAGAGAGTGAGGGAGTTTGTTCCAGAGGCGGGAGAAAAGAGGAGTGAAGGTGAGCAGAAAGTCTTGATTTTGGCAGTTTAACCATAAGAGGGTTGCAGGCAGATCTTGTGCGACCTGTAGGAATATTTGGGGGACAGAGCCCAGAGAGGGCTGGGGGGGCAAGGCCAGAGAGGAGTCGGTAGAAGATGGAAAGACCACCAACCTGCCTGCGTTGAGTGAGTGAAAGGCCCTTGGAGTTAGCTTCATCGCGGGAGATTCCAATGATTCTGAACGCTTTGGTTTCAACAGCGTGACGACGGGCTAGGTGTGAGGCAGGAGCACCAGACCAGAGGGGAGAGCAGTATTCCATAGAGCTGCGGATGAAAGCCTTGTATGTGGTGAGGAGCTCAGGTGTGTCAAGGAAGGACTTCGCACGACGGAGGATGCCCAGTCGGCGACTGGCTTTGGAGGCCAGATTTGAAATGTGGTTTTCCCAGGAAAGATCATGGCAAATAGTGAGACCCAAAAACTTGAGTGACAGAACTTCTTGGAGAGGATTATTCAGAAAGTGGATGGGAGGGTTTTCCAGTCGGTCTTTTCGGAGAGACATCGTAAGAGTGTGAGATTTATCAGGATTGAAAGACATGTTCCATTTGTTTGCCCAGTCTGTGATTTTGTCCAGGTCTGCAGAGAGTGAGGAGGCTGCAGACTGCTGATCTGAGGGATGAGGAATGGAGCGACAGAGAGTAGAGTCGTCAGCAAAGAGATAGAGAGGATTTTCAAGAAAGTCAAAGAGATCATTGATGAAGACCAGAAAAAGCACAGGGCCCAGAACATTACCTTGGGGAACTCCAGCCTGAACAGGAAGAGGAGATGAGAGAAACCCATTCAGGGCCACACGTTGACTACGACCAGAGAGGAAGTCCGCCAGCCATGCGTGGAGATTTCCATGGATACCAAAGGAGGAGAGTTTGGTGAGCAGAGCAGGGTGCCAGACCGTATCGAAGGCACGTGAAATGTCAAGGGAGACAGCTCTAATTTCCTGTTTGGCGTTGAGGACCTCCATCCATTGTTGAGAAAGCAGAAGCAGCATGTCCAGAGTAGAGTGACCAGGTCTGAAACCAAATTGATGATCAGAGATCAAGCCATTGGAGAAGAGGAAAGATTTCATATCTGAAGCAATGATGGATTCCATGACTTTGCTGATAATTTGGAGAAGGCTGATTGGTCTGTAGTTGCTGGGATCTGTTTTTGCACCTTTTTGTGCAAAGCGGTGATGTTGGCTGATTTCCAAGCAGATGGCAGATGACCTTGAGCAAAAGAGAGGGTGAAGAGAACAGAAAGAGGGAGTGAAAGAGCGGAAGAACATGATTTTAGGACCCGTGGGCTGATGCCGTCAGGACCAGTTGCAGAATCAGAGTCGAGGGTTGACAGAAACTTTTCCACCTTGTCAGGAGGAAAGGACACAGAGTCCAGGAGCAGCTGGGTACGACTGGGTACGGTGGGTACAGAGAGGGATGGGTTTGAGACACAAGATTTAGAGGCAAACACAGAGTTGAGGCATTCAGCTTTTTCACGTGCGGAGTCAGCCGTTAAGCCGTTTGAGGTGAGGGAGGGGATGGAGGGGGAACAAACACCAGAAACAGATTTGACCAGACACCACCAGGATTTGGAAGAGGGAAACAGATAAGAGAGTTCGGTCTTGAGAATGGTGAGATATTGTTTCCTGGCTCTCCTGAGGGTGGACACACACTTGTTTCGGGCTTTGTGAAAGGAAATGAGATTTCCTTCCGTTGGATTTGCTTTCCAGGAGACGAAAGCAAGTTGTTTCAGGGCAACAGCCTCACCACAAGATTCCGTGTACCATGGACGGGAGGAAGGGTATGACAACTGAAGACGAGATGGGATAAATCTGTGCATGAGAGAGAGCAATTTACTTTGAAAGAATTCCCAGGATGAGTTGATGTCAGAGGCGGTAGAGATGGGAGACCAGTCCAGATGATTGATGGCTGCTTGAAGACCGTGCCAGTTGGCCTGAGTGAAATGCCAGACTCGTCGACGCTGAGGAGGCTCTCTGAGAATGGTCAGAGAGATGTCCACTTTGACAAGCACATGATCAGATGAGCCGATTGGAGCAGAAGAGCAGCAGACATTTTCAGGGAAGTTTGTCATAACCAAATCCAGAAGAGAAGATGCTCCGTTGACTGAGATCCGGGTCGGGAAATTGACAGATTGTGTCAGTCCCAGTGAGTCGCAGAAGTCCTTTGCTGAAGAGCCATGGCTGGTGAGAGAGGTACCCACACCCAACCAACTGGCATGGTGACAATTGAAATCACCACATATGAGGAAGAGAGAGTTGGGATGGGTAGATAGAAGTTGGTTAGAAGAATACAAGAATACAATAGAAGATAGAATACAACACTTTATTAAACTTGAGAATATCCCAAATGACGAATAGTAGCCAAGTAATAAAACCTATCAAAAGAACAGCAGCTGACAGCACTGAACAAATATCTGTAAAGAAAACATAAAATTACCTTTCACATATTTAAAAGCATCCCCAAAAGGGTTTAACTTAACCCAACTACCCACCAATATAAATATACAAATCAACTATACACAAAACGCGAATTGTTTACACGACATAAAACAAAATCACATACCCTTTTCACAAGCGATTAGGGGTTACCCAGAACACGGTGGAAACACTCCACTGTACCTCTGCCGAGACAGTGAACACAATGCGGTTACCATTTAACAACAGCGTCCGTATTCCATTCATACATAAAAAGAACAAAATGGCGTTGCATACTCGATGCAAGCCTACCTTCGTCTGTCGGTTACATGCCCACACCCACTGGCCCTGAACAGCCAGGAATTCACTGGAGTACAAAAACTCGAAAATACACTTCTTGAGCAGACGCAGCCAAGCACAGCACCCTAGCTAGGACAACCAGGAAGTACTATCGCAGAGGACCCCAGCAATAGTTGTCTCCCGATATCTTCTTCTTCTTTTTTGAGGTTTAATGGCACTTTCAGAGCCGCGAGGCTCTTTATACGCCACGCACCCTAACATCCAAACAAACCAACCAGGAGGTTAACACGAGAAAAACTGGAGCCTCACACTGCTAACCCTGTCCCTTTGATAAACTTTAAAACTGTTCTACAAAACCCAGGATGTTTCAGATCCAGCCAGCAAAAGGCTTCCGGCAGACCTGACCACGTGATCCCCATTCCGCGGACAGAAAGCTGAAGACGAGATCTAGCGTTATTATAATGCGGACAAAAGGAAAAAACATGGTCCAGATCTTCGGGAACCTTACACCGATAGCACCACCCCGAGGGATGGCACCCGATCCTGTGAAGATAAAAATTGAGAAAACAATGTCCAATTCTAAGGCGAGATAAGATAGACTGCTCCCTGCAAGGGAGCTGGGGAGACGACCCCAAGGACGCGATCGATGGATGCACCTTGTGACACCACCTCCCCTGGGGGGAGGAGTCCCACTGACTTTGCCATATAACATTAATTTTCTGTTTAATTAAATTAGAGAGGTCTGCCTGGCCTTGCGGAACTGGGGTTTCGAAATCCAGATTGAGGGCGCGTTTGGCCGCCTGATCACACACTTCGTTGCCTGCAATGCCCACATGGGCCGGGACCCAGCATAGATCGACGACCGTGCCCCTCCAATGGGCCAAACTTACGAGATGAATTACCTCAAGAACCAATTCGTTCCTACTGCCAGGCTGGAACGACCTAAGCGCTATCAGAGCCGAGAGGGAGTCGGAAAATATGACCGCGCTGAGGGGATAAAAGTCTATAATCCATTCAAGAGCCAAAACAATTGCATAAAGTTCTGCCGAAAATACCGACAGGTGGTCTGAAAGCCTGAAAGCCTTGGTCACCTTCACATCGGGGATGCAGAAGGCAGCCGCAGTGCGGCCAAGACCTGGATCTTTGGAGCCATCTGTATAAGCATGGAGAGATTGACTCCAGAACTTGTGAATGAATTCCACAGCCATGTTACTTGTCACGACGGGATTGTCCCTGTCTGTCATACTCTGTAAATCCAAGTGAATTCTTGGAACCACGAGGGTCCAAGGCGGCCATAGGGACACTTTATTGGCTGTGTTAACCGGGGGGAGGTCCAACCCCAACCCCTTAACCGCCCTAACATACTTGAGACCAAAAGGGGGAAGCCGACGGAGATTACCGAGAGCATGATACTCCAAGCAATCCAGAAACAGAGAACTGCCAGGATGATTTACCCCGAAGGAAATGCATTTGGACCAGTGTTTGAGAATAGACACTTCCCATCGAAGTGACAAAGGCAGCTCGCCCGCTTCAACCAGGAGAGCGCTCACTGGAGAGCTTTTAAAGGCACCAAGACATATGAGGAGAGCTTTGGACTGAACTCCTTCCAGCCTCCTCCGGATGGACAGGGACATGTCCCAAAAGGCTTGACACCCGTAATCAAAGTGCGAACGTATTAGAGCTCTGTACAAGATAAGGAGGCTATCCTGGTGGGCACCCCAAGAAGTACCCGAGACGGAGAAGGTTGAGACCCTTCGAGCACTTAGCTACAAGTTTGGCACAATGGGCATTCCAGGTTAAGCCCTTATCAAAGATCACCCCCAAAAGGGACTACCGGAGAGACTTCCAAGGCCGTGCCATTGACTGTTAATCTGACGTCCTCAACCTTTCTCTTGAGACTAAAGATTCCAAGCTTAGACTTCGGCCCAGAGATGGCAAAACCCCATTTTACAGCCCACTGCTCAATACTGACAACATCAGCCTGAAGGCGCTTGGAGATGAACGCACAGTTCCTGCCCCGAACCCAGATAGCTATATCATCGGCAAACAAATACAAATTGCCCCGCACCCTTGGAAGAGAGGCAACATCATTTATCATTATGTTGAAAAGGGTGGGACTAATACAACTACTCTGAGGAATACCCAGAGAGACTACGTGAGAAACACGGAGGACAGAGCAGCACCAACACGCACTTGAAAAGATCTGCCAGACAGGAAATCACGGACCCACCAGAAAAGTCTGCCCCTGATGCCTAACTGGTGAATCTTAAACAGAAGACCGTCCCTCCAGACAGAATCATAGGCCTTCTGAATATCAAGGAAAACCCCCAGCACCGACTCGCGGCCGATGAAAGCCTTCTTAATGTCATTCGCCAGAGAGACTATTTGATCTGAAGAGGACCGACCCCTCCTGAATCCACTCTGACATCTATTAAGCAGATTATTCTTTTATAAGTAAAATATCAGGCGTTCATTGACCATCTTCTCCATAAGTTTGCTAACAACAGAAATAAGAGCTATAGGGCGATAAGAGGATGGGTCTGTAGGATCCTTACCAGGCTTTAGAACAGGAATGATTATGGAGTGCTTCCACGCACCAGGGAGCCTACCTGAAGCCCAGACCTTATTGATCAACACCTGAAACACTTCCAAGACACTATCATCCATGTGCTTGAACATGGAGTGAGTGAGCGAATCAGAGCCAGGAGCACTATTCTTGGACTTGGAAATGACCTGCTTTAATTCACCCAGAGAGAAATCCATGTTAAGCAGGGAGTTATCCGGGCTCACATCACAGAGAATGTCTTTGTGCTGGGAGACAAACTGATGCTTGGCCTCACCTGACTCCGAATCGACAGGATCATCACCTGACTGATCTGAAAAGAAGGACGCTAAAGCAGAGGCCTTCTCCTGGCTTGAATAAACAGGGGCGTTATTGCTGACCAACCAAGCTATCGACCACCCTCCACCATTCCTGCCATACATACTTGTAACCCTACACCAAACAGAACTAATGGAGGTGTCCGGATTAATAGACGCACAAAATGCTCGCCAAGACTCGGACTTGGCGCGTTTAATAACCCGCTGAGCTTGGGCTCTTCTTCTCTTAAACTCGATGGCATCTTGAAGCAGCAAGGATTTCCTAACTTTTTTAAAGTAAGACTTTCTGGCCTTGATGGCCCTCGCGCATTCCTCATTCCACCAGGGAACTTTAATTCTCTGACCGATCTGACCTTTACAAGTGGGGATAGACTTGAGAGCACTGCGATAAACTCCTTTGACTAAACTATTACTGAAGATATCAGGATTCTCGTTAAATAATTCAGGCTTGACCACCTTGGAGCAACATCTGGAAAACTTACCCCAATTAGCCCTGGAGAGACTCCAAGAGGGAGGCCTATCCAACCCCTCCAGATCTCTCTCCAATTTGAGGTGAGTGGACACCGGAAGGTGGTCACTACCCAGACTGTCTGGAAGAACCCTCCATTCACACCTTGCTGCAAGCGAGGCAGAGACTATCGTGAGGTCAAGAGGGGAAGACCGACCAGAGCCAGGATTTATGAAAGTTCCACTACCATCATTCATTATTACTAAGTCAAGGTCGTCCATCACCTTCTCCACACAAGAACCATTACTGTCCGTGAGCTTAGAGCCCCATAGAGTGTTGTGGCTGTTGAAGTCACTGCACCAAAAGGTTGACCCTTCGCACTTGCATAAAACCTCTTTAAGCGCAAGAACATTCAAAGAGAGACACGGATTATAAAAGTTAACCACTGAGAAGGTCTCACTAGGGCTAGGAAATAAAACCACATTACACTCCAACTCGTGACAATCAATAACCCTATGAGGAACTCCTGACCCTATGAGGGAATAACCCTATGAATAACCCTGACCCAATAACCCTATGAGGAACAAAAACCCCACATCCCCCCCCACTGCCCCTAGCTCTATCCCTGCGAATTAACAAATAATTTGGAATCCTATATGAAATGTGGCTCTTTAACCAAGTTTCTTGGATACATATTATATGTGGTTTTACTATGAGATCACTTAAAAATTTAATAAACTCTGAACCGTGAGGAGGTAAACTTTTCGCAATCCATTGAAGGAGCCTCAGTCCTCAAGAAAGGGGGGGTCTTTCTGAGGCCTGGACTTCGACCCGCTCCTCTTGTGCCCCAACAGAGTGTGGATCTGACCAATGGAAAATTCCTCCCAACCCAGATGCTTAGCCGCGACGACCGACACAGCACGGATTTTGTCCGTTCGACTAGACGCTACTGCAGAGCAGTTGATAGATTCGGAAATAAACGCGTCTTTAGAAATATTTAAATCTGAATCAGATTTGGCTCTCTCTGATCGACACTCGACTCGCTCAGTTTCAGTCTGGACTCCTACTGTTTTGGTAGCGACCTTCACCGAGCCAATGGGATTAGAGTTACGCAAACCTGCATTCGAGGCAGGTTTAGTCCCAGAAACTTTCGAAGCGGCTTCAGCGTAAGTTAATTTTTCCTTTACCTTTACCGGCTGAATTAGCGCTGCTTTTTGAAAAACCGGGCAGCCTCGGAAAGCAGAGCTGTGCGCCCCACCACAATTCCCACAATGCATTTGCTTAGTTGGGCAAACACGCTCATGATTGCCATTGCATCTGCTGCAGTGAATCTTGCCCAGACAAGCTGGGGCCGTTTGCCCAAACATCTGACACTTGTAGCATCTAAGAGGAGCCGGTATGTAATCTCTTACCGTGAAGGCCATATAGCCGAGCACTACCTTTGATGGAAGGCAAGAACCACTGAAGGACAACAAGACTGATAAGGTGTTCACCTTCTCTCCATCCCTAAATGTGGTAAGACGGCGAGCATCAGTCACTCCACTGGAGGCCAAATAAATCTTAATCTCTTCAATTTCTATGGATGAATCCACCCCATAGATGACACCACGACATTCTCTCATGTACTTCGGGATTTGACACGAAACACAGACCTCACCAAAATGGGTTGCTTTCAACACCTTGTCCCTTTGCCCGGCTGACTTGCACTCAAGGAGCAGGTCGCCCGACCAAAGCACTTTCGCAGACACTACTTCCCCGAACTCTTTTTTTTATGAGCTCTGCTAACTTTATAGGGTTGGACGGACCCACACGATTAGGCCTCTCAACGGCCGCCACAATGACCACAAACTTATCGAGCGAATCAACGGGGTTGCTAGAGGCCTGGGAGAGGGAAGCCCTATGCTTGGGCTTCCCAACTGAGGACACCTCATCAGAGGACACCTGGCCTCCCCTCTCAATCTTCCGAGGTTTGCTAACAGATTTAAAAGACCCCTCCTCATCCTCCCCCGAGGGACTCTCCATTTATTCCCACTAGCGGGAATTTAATCTGGACCGGGAATCAAGCCCGGAAGTGCGAGCGACGAAACCG
Organism: Myxine glutinosa; assembly: GCF_964187855.1. Lineage (NCBI taxonomy): Eukaryota > Metazoa > Chordata > Myxini > Myxiniformes > Myxinidae > Myxine > Myxine glutinosa. The sequence continues at coordinate 33,507,843 of NC_136270.1, read as the reverse complement.
CAACGAGACCGCAACAAAAACGAAACGAGGATCACGCAGCCCGATCGCCACACCCTCAACCCGGAAACACCGCTCCGTCTCCCGATATGCCTGCACAGGTAGCTTATAAAGTCAAAAGGGGCGGATCCAATATAATTTTCGCGGCGACTAATGATTGGTCCCACAGGCTACATTTGCCCCCCCCCCCCCCAAATGCATCGGCGCCCCGACGATGAACCAACCGAAAACGGCAAAGTAAGGAGCTAACACTCAAAACTACATGTTCTAAGATTGGCAACTACCTGACTCAACCCCTTTTGCTCGTGACTGGTGGGTTCTCACAGGGCATGGCAACCGATGCGGGTTTGAATGGTAACCTGCAGTAGTTTGAGTGCTACGACGTAGGCTGGGGACAGCTGGTGACCCTTGGTCAGATGAACCTTCACTAGATTCACGAGAGCTACTCTCCTGGTCCTGCACAAGGCTCCCAGGATCAAGTGGACTTTCACTTGTTTCCGTACTGTTCTCCAGGTCTGGTACCAACGCCACTTGCTCTCCTCTCCAGTCCTCGTCAAGGACCAGAAGCATCGACTCTTCCTCCGAGTCCTGTAGTATCAGCAGTAACAACGTCGTCGTTGTCAACAGCACACAATGAACCAACCGAATGGGCATTACAGTCCTCTCTTCCAGGCACACTCCTCAACTCCGTTCGGTGTACTTGGCGAACTGGGCCATCTTGATTGACAGGAACAACAGAGTACACAACACCTGGGTCTTGAGGTCGACGTACAACTCTGTAAAGACGGGAATCTCAGACATCATGGATCTTATTTGTTCCTCGCACCTGGTGATTTTTCAAATAAACCAACTGACCTTCTTCTCGGCCCGAATCAGTTACCTGCTGGTTAGACTTTTGAAATCCGCTTTTCAGCTATGGCCTCCAATTGCTGCCTTACATGATCATGCCCCACCCTCAAGCATTCCTGATGTTTCTGCACCCATTCTTCTGTAGTGTCCTCACTGGGATCGTTATCACCATGCACGATACATCACAGAACCACCAAAGCCATTGATTTGATCCATAACCAAAGCTTTTACTTATTAATTGGTGAGAATTATCTGTGCTTATAAAACAAAGAACCACAATCAATTTGTAAAGAAACCATAACGTGGTAAACGTAGAATTGTCAGTAATTATTTAATTTATATACAGGAATGGGCTTTTTGAAGCAGAAAAAGGTCAGTTTGCAATACAAGAAAAACGAATCACGTCGTGCAGCAAAGGGAGGCAACACCCTCGATGGAAATGAGGTCTTCGCCCCCTTTTGGGTTCGTAGTGAGGGTTAAGCGCAGATCATGATGATGCATGATCCTCGATGACCTCGTGAGAGGCTCCAGGGCCCAGGGGGTACGACCAACACGCTGGCTCGGGTCATTCGACTCCCATACCACCCAGACCATAACTGGGTATCCTTACTGGAGTGTTCGAATTCCAGGTAGCGCGCACCGGGCCCGTAGTGCTCCAAGAGCAGCACGGCTTGCTTCCACGACCCATCGTTCTACCACGGGATGATTTCCGGTTGTACAGTCTTCTCCACGATGACCGTATTTTGGTCTGCGGCCAACAGACGGCAACACAATTTGTAAAGGCATCCCCAGCAGGCGGAATACCATTCTGACACCACAATGTCCGGTTGATTGTCCAGGAAGACCTCCCAAAGACCCTCGGCCAGGAGATCAATGGTCTGCTTTTTGGTGCATTTTTGGTAAGAAGAGACGAAGCATCGCTGGTATGTTCCGAAAGGAGTACTTGGACATTTTTGACCTTCCACCCGCCTCCTCCATTCATGGTGATGGGGTTACGCTGTTGCACTCGCTCCATTAATATCACGAGGGCATGGGAAAAATCCTGCAATGATTCTCCTTCCTTCTGCTTTCTATCAAAGAATTTCTGCTGCAAGGACACATAGGATTTAAAACAACCATACACTTCCTGCAATACTTCAATGATCCGCTCAGCATCTCGTTATATCTCCTTTATAGTTATAGCTCTAAACTTAATCTCAGTGTGTGCGGCTCCCTCTAGGTGATCATAAACAAACAGTGCTTTGTTCAACTCTGACATATGTCTTGCCTTTATGCAATTCTGCACTTTCTCCACCCACTCGTCTACTGTTAAGGCCCCAACAGATGAACATCCAGAAAGTTTAGGACATTTCCTCTCTCTAGGGAAGTAAACATTTTGTTCTCTCCTCGGCGGAGGTACAGACACGTTATCAGCCGGTCCCGATATATGGCCTGACACTCTCATTTTCAACCCGAAGCTGCTCCAGCTGGTCCCGCAGTGTCTGTAGTTCCGCCTCCATGATCCTTTGACACAGTTTGAGAACAAAAGTTCCAGGGAAGGGCCACCAAGTGGCGAAGCTGCACAAGGTCGGAGCTTTCAAGTCCACTGATGGGTGGAGCCTTCGCTGCCAACCGCTGTTCTCTACAATCAATAAAACACTATGCTGCTACCATTTCCCATAATCCAATGTATGGCTCTCCAACCAACTCTGAAATATCCTGTTCATGACGCCAAATGTGACACCCAGGGGAGTCCAGGGCTCCTGGTAGTTTGTTTACAGACTACACCACTTCCCCAATATGGGGTGGGAGACCCTAAATAAGTAATTTGAAGGCAATTCCCCAAAGGTAAGTGTTCAATTAACTGAACAAACAGAGATTTCAAATTAATAGAATTTATTTGAAAGTTTGGTAGGAGAGCACAACACAACACTTTATTAAACTTGAGAATATCCCAAATGACGAATAGCAGCCAAGTAATAAAACCTATCAGAAGAACAGCAGCTGACAGCACTGAACAAATATCTGTAAAGAAAACATAAAATTACCTTTCACATATTTAAAAGCATCCCCAAAAGGGTTTAACTTAACCCAACTACCCACCAATATAAATATACAAATCAACTATACACAAAACGCTAATTGTTTACACGACATAAAACAAAATCACATACCCTTTTCACAAGCGATCAGGGGTTACCCAGAACACTGTGGAAACACTCCACTGTACCTCTGCCGAGACAGTGAACACATAATGCGGTTGTGGGGTGCTGGGCACACACATGTTAAACAAAGGTAGGCCACAACGCTTTGGGTTTAACTTGAGCTCTTTATTCTTTGCTCACTCGTCAGCACTGCCGTGCTCGGGGCTGCGAGCCTGCGTGTATATCCGGAGGCCACGCCTCACCTGGGGCGTGGCCGACACCCACTGGTGCTCGGAATTATGTCACTGCGCCAGCAAGTCATCGTGTCCGCCACACGCGCCCCCCCAGAATTTCCGCGCACCTGAAGGGTCAGTTTGCGGGGCAAACGGATGACCCGGCCGAAGCGCCCTCTGGCGGCTGGCGCCGTCTGGGATGCCGGGATGCCATCTGGGATGCCTCTGGCGGCATCTGGGATGGCTGCAGGGCAGGGGGGTGGCGTTACGGCGGGGTTGGGTGGTGCTGGGGGTCCGCCCGCCGGGGGGCGGCCTCGACGCGGGGGCAGAGCCGCTGGCGGGGGGTGGTCCAAGTCGAGGTGGGCCGGCCTGAGGCGGTCCACGGAGACGCGGTCAGGAGTACCGCCGATGTCCAGGGTGAAATGCTTCGCCCCGGTCTCCAGCACGCGGAAGGGCCCGTCGTACGGGGGCCGCAGCGGTGTCCTGTGGGCGTCGTGGCGGACGAACACGTACTCCGCCGTGCGAAGCTCCGGGGGGACGTGCGTTGGCGGGCAACCGTGGTGCGCCGTCGGCACCGGGGCAAACCTCCGGGCGGTCTCCTGCAGGGCGGAGCGCTGCTGCGCCGTGGACCATGGTGCCGTGGAGTCGGGGAGGAACTCGCCCGGCACCCGCAGCGGTTGTCCGAAGACCAACTCTGCCGCGGATGTGCGCAGGTCGTCCTTGGGCGCCGTCTTAAGGCCCAGCAGGACCCAGGGGAGCCTGTCGACCCAGCCGCCGTCGCGGAGGCTGGCCCGGAGCGCGGCCTTCATGGCGCGATGGAAGCGCTCGCACAGGCCATTGGCCTGTGGGTGGTAGGCCGTGGTGCGGTGCAGCTGGACGCCAAGCCCCCGCGCTACCGCCCCCCAGAGCTCCGAGGTGAACTGGGGGCCGCGGTCGGACGAGATGTCCGAGGGGGTGCCGAACCAGGCAAACCAAGTGGCGATGAACGCCTGCGCGACGTCCGCCGCCGTCGTTGCTGCCAAAGGCACGGCCTCCGGCCACTGGGTGGTGCGGTTCACCATTGTGAGGACGTGGGTGAAATCCCGCGAGGGGGGCAGATGTCCCACCAAGTCCACGTGAACGTGGTCGAACCGACATTCGGGCACCGTGAACGGGGCCAGCGGGGCCTGGGTGTGGCGGTGAACCTTTGCGCGCTGGCACGCGAGGCACGTCCTGGCCCAATCGAGGACGGCTTTCCGGAGGCCATGCCAGACGAACTTGGCGGTGACAAGCTTTTGGGAGGCCTTCGTGCCCGGGTGGGACAGGCCGTGGATGGCGTCAAAAACCCGGCGCTGCCAGCCGGCGGGCACGATGGGGCAAGGCCAGCCAAGGGAGACGTCGCACAAGAGGGCCGCGCCCGCGCTGTCGAACGGTACCTCAGTGACACGGAGGCCCGTGACGGCGGTCCGAAAAGCCTGGATGGCGCGGTCGGCGGACTGGTCCGCCGCCATCTGGGCATAGTCGATCCCGAGGTGGACCACGTGGGCGATGGACCGGGAAAGGCAATCCGCCACTGGGTTGTCCTTCCCCGCGACGTGCCGGATGTCCGTCGTGTACTCGGACACGGCCGAGAGGTGACGCTGCTGCCGAGCTGACCACGGCTCGGCGACCTTAGCTATAGCGAAAACCAGGGGCTTGTGGTCGACGAAGGCCGTGAACGGGCGGCCCTCGAGCAGATGGCGGAAGTGCCGGACCACCAGGTGGAGCCCGAGCAGCTCGCAGTTGAAGGTACTGTACCGCCGTTCGTGCGGGCGGAGCTGCCGGCTAAAAAACGCCAGCGGCTGCCAAGCTCCCTTCACCCATTGCTCGTGCACCGCGCCCACCGCATAATCCGACGCGTCGATGGTGAGGGCGATCCGTGCATCAGGCGCCGGGTGCGCGAGCATGGTGGCGTTAGCCAAGGCGAGCTTCGTGCCCGCGAACGCCGCGTCCATCGGCTCGGTCCAGGCAACGTCGCCTTTGCCCGGCTTCCCCCGGAGGGCCTCGTGCAGGGGGCGCAGGAGCTGGGCGATGCGGGGCAGGAAACGGTGATAAACGTTCACCATGCCCAGGAACTCCTGGAGCCCCTTGATCGTGCGGGGGCGCGGAAAACCCCTGAGCGCCTCCACCTTGGCCGGTAAGGGGATGGCCCCGTGCCTGGTGACGCGGTGCCCCAAAAAGTCGATTTCGGTTACGCCGAACCGGCACTTGGCGGGGTTGATGATCAGGCCATGTCGGCCCAGGCGTTCGAAGAGCGTGCGGAGATGGCGGAGGTGCTCCTCACGGGACGTGCTTGTGACGAGGATGTCATCCAGGTAGACGTACATGAAGTCCAAGGCGCGCAAGACGCTGTCCATAAGCCGCTGGAACGCCTGGGTCGCATTCTTCAACCCGAAGGGCATCCGCAGAAACTCGAAGAGGCCGAATGGTGTGATGACGGCCGTCTTCGGTATGTCCTCCGGCCTGACGGGGACCCGGTGGTATAGGCGGATGAGGTCCACCTTGGAGAAGAGGGACATTTTCGCCAACGGGACGGAAAAGTCCTGGATGTGAGGGACGACCGGGTAGCGGTCGGGGGTGGTAGCATCGTTGAGGCGGCGGTAATCTCCGCACGGCCGCCACCCGCCGCCGGGCTTGGGCACAATGTGCAGCGGCGATGCCCATGCGCTGTTGGAGCACCGGACGATGCCCAGTCGCTCCAGCGTGGCGAACTCCCCCTGCGCCACGGCGAGCTTTGCCGGGTCGAGGCGGCGCGCCCAGGCGTAGACCGGTGGCCCGACGGTGGGGATGTGATGCTCCACCCCATGCTTGACGGCCACCGCCGAGAAAGTAGGCCGCGTGAGGGCCGGGAAACTGGCGGGGAGGCGGGTGAACTCGTACGCTGCCGGAAGCGTGCAGACCAACCTCGCCGGGACCAAGCCGCTCGGTGAGCCACCCAGGGAGCTGCTCAATGAACTGCTCAGCGCGCAAGCAAGCGAGCTGAAGGTTTCAGCTTGGACAAGGCGTCTGTGCCTCACGTCCACCAGCAGCCCATGCGCACAAAGGAAGTCCGCTCCGAGTAGGCCCATGGGGACACTAGCGGTAACGAACGACCACTGAAAGCGCTGCCCCCCGAACCGCAGCGAGAGACGACGCTTTCCGAACGTGCGGATGGGCGTGCTGTTGGCGGCAAGCAAAGCGGGGCCCCGGCCCTCAGCTTGCTTGTCGGACGCGGAGGCAGGGAGGACGCTCACCTGCGCTCCCGTGTCGCACAGGAAGCGACGACCCGAGGAGGTGTCTGTTATGAACAGAAGGCTGCCCGTATGGCCGACGCTCATGGCAGGAAGCGAGCGCCGGCCTGGCCGTTTCCCGACCTGCCAAAAGTACAAGGCGGGCGGCAGGACCTGTGGCCGAACCTGGTATGGAACTGGCACCAGGTCTGGGCCCGGTGGTGGTTGTCGCGCCAGTCGTGACGACGGTGGTGGGTGGGGCATGGTGGAGGCCACGCGCGGATCCGCCAAACCTACGCCGTGTTCGGGAGGATCCGAACGCCATGCCACGGGGCAATCCGCCAAACCTACGCCGTATTCGGGAGGATCCGAACGCCATGCTACGTGGCGATCCGAACCACTTACGCCGTGCGCGGCGCCGGGATCCACGACGGCCGTGCTATATGCTGGCCGTGCGTCGTGGGCTGCGAAAAACTTGTCCGCCTCTCTGGCCAGGGCGCGCGGTTCCGTAAAGGTCGAACCGGCGAGCGCGAGCCGCACCTGTACAGGTAGCTGGCGGAGGAAGAGCACACGGAAGAGGAAATCCGCGTGGCCGTCGCCGAGCAGGGACAGCATGTAATCCATGCGGGCGGACGGTCGTGTGTCGCCGAGTACGGGAAGGTCCAAAAGACGGTCCGCGCGGTCGGCCTCTGTGAGGCCAAATGTGTCGAGGAGAAGCCGCTTGAGCGCCGCGTACTTGCTCTCGTCCGGCGGGTGCCGGAGGAAGGACACGACTCGAGCGGCCGTGCCGGATCCGAGGGCAGCGACCACGAAAAAGTACCTCGTGTCGTCCGCCGTGACACCCGGGAGCTGGAATTGGGCCTCAGCCTGTAAAAACCAGGCGTCGGCTTGCGTTTCCCAGAACTCCGGGAGCTTGATCGCTACAGCGTTGATGGCCATGGCGCGTTCGGGGAACAGCAGCGGCTGAACCAGTGGGGGTCACCAGTGTGGGGTGCTGGGCACACACACGTTAAACAAAGGTAGGCCACAACGCTTTGGGTTTAACTTGAGCTCTTTATTCTTTGCTCACTCGTCAGCACTGCCGTGCTCGGGGCTGCGAGCCCGCGGGTATATCCGGAGGCCACGCCTCACCTGGGGCGTGGCCGACACCCACTGGTGCTCGGAATTATGTCACTGCGCCAGCGAGTCATCGTGTCCGCCACACGGTTACCATTTAACAACAGCGTCCCGTATTCCATTCATACATAAAAAGAACAAAATGGCGTCGCATACTCGATGCAAGCCTACCACCGTCTGTCGGTTACATGCCCACACCCACTGGTCCTGAACAGCCAGGAATTCACTGGAGTACAAAAACTCGAAAATACACTTCTTGAGCAGACGCACCCAAGCACAGCACCCGAGCTAGGACACCCAGGAAGTACAATCGCAGAGGACCCCAGCAATAGTGGTCTCCCAATATTCTTGTTCTTTTTTGAGTTTTAATGGCGCTTTCAGAGCCGCGAGGCTCTATATACGCCACGCACCCTAACATCCACTAGAGCCTCACACTGCTAACCCCGTCGCTTTGATAAACTTTAAAACTGTTCTACAAAACCCAGGATGTTTCAGATCCAGCCAGCAAAAGGCTTCCGGCAGACCTGACCACGTGATCCCCAATTCCGCGGACAGAAAGCTGAAGACGAGATCTAGCGTTATTACAACGCGGACAAAAGGAAAAAACATGGTCCAGATCTTCGGGAACCTTACACCGATCGCACCACCCCGAGGGATGGCACCCGATCCTGTGAAGATAAAAATTGAGAAAACGATGTCCAATTCTAAGGCGAGATAAGATAGACTGCTCCCTGCGAGGGAGCCGGGGAGACGACCCCAAGGACACGATCGATGGATGCACCTTGTGACACCACCTCCCCTTTGGGGAGGAGTCCCACTGACTTTGCCATATAACATTAATTTTCTGTTTAATTAAATTAGAGAGGTCTGCCTGGCCTAGCGGAACCGGGGTTTCGAAATCCAGATTGAGGGCGCGTTTGGCCGCCTGATCACACACTTCGTTGCCTGCAATGCGCACATGGGCCGGGACCCAGCATAGATCGACGACCGTGCCCCTCCAATGGGCAAAACTTACGAGATGAATTACCAAAAGAACCAATTCGTTCCTACTGCCAGGCTGGAACGACCTAAGCGCTATCAGAGCCGAGAGGGAGTCGGAAAATATGACCGCGCTGAGGGGATAAAAGTCTATAATCCATTCAAGAGCCAAAACAATTGCATAAAGTTCTGCCGAAAATACCGACAGGTGGTCTGATGAAAGCCTGAAAGCCTTGGTCACCTTCACATCAGGGATGCAGAAGGCAGCCGCAGTGCGGCCAAGACCCGGATCTTTGGAGCCATCTGTATAAGCATGGAGAGATTGACTCCAGAACTTGTGAATGAATTCCACAGCCATGTTACTTGTCGCGACGGGATTGTCCCTGTCTGTCATACTCTGTAAATCCAAGTGAATTCTTGGAACCACGAGGGTCCAAGGCGGCCACAGGGACACTTTATTGGCTGTGTTAACCGGGGGGATGTCCAACCCCAACCCCTTAACCGCCCTAACACACTTGAGACCAAAAGGGGGAAGCCGACGGAGATTACCGAGAGCATGATACTCCCAGCAATCCAGAAACAGAGAACTGCCAGGATGATTTACCCCGAAGGAAATGCATTTGGACCAGTGTTTGAGAATAGACACTTCCCATCGAAGTGACAAAGGCAGCTCGCCCGCTTCAACCAGGAGAGCGCTCACTGGAGAGCTTTTAAAGGCACCAAGACATATGCGGAGAGCTTTGGACTGAACTCCTTCCAGCCTCCTCCGGATGGACAGGGACATGTCCCAAAAGGCTTGACACCCGTAATCAAAGTGCGAACGTATTAGAGCTCTGTACAAGATAAGGATGCTATCCTGGTGGGCACCCCAAGAAGTACCCGAGACGGAGAAGGTTGAGACCCTTCGAGCACTTAGCTACAAGTTTGGCACAATGGGCATTCCAGGTTAAGCCCTTATCAAAGATCACCCCCAAAAGGGACCACCGGAGAGACTTCCAGGGCCGTGCCATTGACTGTTAATCTGACGTCCTCAACCTTTCTCTTGAGACTAAAGATTCCAAGCTTAGACTTCGGCCCAGAGATGGCAGAACCCCATTTTACAGCCCACTGCTCAATACTGACAACATCAGCCTGAAGGCGCTTGGAGATGAACGCACAGTTCCTGCCCCGAACCCAGATAGCTATATCATCGGCAAACAAATACAAATTGCCCCGCACCCTTGGAAGAGAGGCAACATCATTTATCATTATGTTGAAACGGGTGGGACTAATACAACTACCCTGAGGAATACCCAGAGAGACTACGTGAGAAACACGGAGGACAGAGCAGCACCAACACGCACTTGAAAAGATCTGCCAGACATGAAATCACGGACCCACCAGAAAAGTCTGCCCCTGATGCCTAACTGGTGAATCTTAAACAGAAGACCGTCCCTCCAGACAGAATCATAGGCCTTCTGAATATCAAGGAAAACCCCCAGCACCGACTCGCGGCCGATGAAAGCCTTCTTAATGTCATTCGCCAGAGAGACTATTTGATCTGAAGAGGACCGACCCCTCCTGAATCCACTCTGACATCTATTAAGCAGATTATTCTTTTCTAAGTAAAATATCAGGCGCTCATTGACCATCTTCTCCATTAGTTTGCTAACAACAGAAATAAGAGCTATAGGGCGATAAGAGGATGGGTCTGTAGGATCCTTACCATAGTGGGGCGGCTTAGCCCAAATATTCAAAAGAATTGTGCATTTTGTGATACAAGCACCAAATTTGGCACACTAGTAGACTATCATATTATGAAAAGATCTGGATATTGGGCCATCTCAGATTCAGAGATTTGATTTTTGCAAGATTTGCAGATTTTGCAAGCTGAGATTGCAACGCCAGGGACGGCCGACTCCTTCCTACGAGCTGCCCACGTCACCCGCACAAGAAGAGCTCATCAAATCACTGCAGCGGCACTGCACATCCTGCAACACCGTGCGTATGAACGCCACTGTATGACATATGCTGATGATGCAGAAGACCTGCCTGAGTTCTAAGACTGGTGTCACCAGAGAGGAGAAGACATTCCCAACTTTCAGTACTGGGCAACTGTGCTGGAACTAGAGATGTTGGTACTGGTCTACGTGCGTTCTCTGCGGCAGGCTTCATTCACGACGTACCTTGATGCCCTGACGGAACTGGTCCCATGGTTCCATGCCTTAGACCACACACACTATGCCAGGTGGGTCCCTGTTCACCTGAGGGACACGGTTGCACTCCCAATGAAGCACCCAGATGTAGCCAGAGAATTCAGGGCTGGCAACTTCACTGTACAGAAGACGAAGAAGGTGTTCTCTTCGATCCCAATCGAATCGAAATCTTGCAAAAATCAAATCTCTGAATCTGAGATGGCCCAATATCCAGATCTTGTCATAATATGATAGTCTACTAGTGTACCAAATTTGGTGCTTGTATCACAAAATGCACAACAGGTTTGCTATGCTGCTACACTACCAGGCTTTAGAACAGGAATGATTATGGAGTTCTTCCACGCACCAGGGAGCCTACCTGAAGCCCAGACCTTATTGATCAACACCTGAAACACTTCCAAGACACTATCATCCATGTGCTTGAACATGGAGTGAGTGAGCGAATCAGAGCCAGGAGCACTATTCTTGGACTTGGAAATGACCTGCTTTAATTCACCCAGAGAAAAATCCATGTTAAGCGGGGAGTTGTCCGGGCTCACATCACAGAGAATGTCTTTGTGCTGGGAGACAAACTGATGCTTGGCCTCACCTGACGCCGAATCGACAGGATCATCACCTGACTGATCTGAAAAGAAGGACGCAGCAGAGGCCTTCTCCTGGCTTGAATAAACAGGGGCGTTATTGCTGACCAACCAAGCTATCGACCACCCTCCACCATTCCTGCCATACATACTTGTAACCCTACACCAAACAGAACTAATGGAGGTGTCCGGATTAATAGACGCACAAAATGCTCGCCAAGACTCGGACTTGGCGCGTTTAATAACCCGCTGAGCTTGGGCTCTTCTTCTCTTGAACTCGATGGCATCTTGAAGCAGCAAGGATTTCCTAACTTTTTTAAAGGAAGACTTTCTGGCCTTGATGGCCCTCGCGCATGCCTCATTCCACCAGGGAACTTTAATTCTCTGACCGATCTGACCTTTACAAGTGGGGATAGACTTGAGAGCACTGCGATAAACTCCTTTGACTAAACTATTACTGAAGATATCAGGATTCTCGTTAAATAATTCAGGCTTGACCACCTTGGAGCAACATCTGGAAAACTTACCCCAATTAGCCCTGGAGAGACTCCAAGAGGGAGGCCTATCCAACCCCTCCAGATCTCTCTCCAATTTGAGGTGAGTGGACACCGGAAGGTGGTCACTACCCAGACTGTCTGGAAGAACCCTCCATTCACACCTTGCTGCAAGCGAGGCAGAGACTATCGTGAGGTCAAGAGGGGAAGACCGACCAGAGCCAGGATTTATGAAAGTTCCACGACCATCATTCATTATTACTAAGTCAAGGTCGTCCATCACCTTCTCCACACAAGAACCATTACTGTCCGTGAGCTAAGAGCCCCATAGAGTGTTGTGGCTGTTGAAGTCACCGCACCAAAAGATTGACCCTTCGCACTTGCATAAAACCTCTTTAAGCGCAAGAACATTCAAAGAGAGACACGGATTATAAAAGTTAACCACTGAGAAGGTCTCACTAGGACTAGGAAATAAAACCACATTACACTCCAACTCGTGACAATCAATAACCCTATGAGGAACTCCTGACCTCACAAAAACCCCACATCCCCCCCCCCCCCCCCCCCCACTGCCCCTAGCTCTATCCCTGCGAATTAGCAAATAATTTGGAATCCTATATGAAATGTGGCTCTTTAACCAAGTTTCCTGGATACATATTATATGTGGTTTTACTATGAGATCACTTAAAAATTTAATAAACTCTGAACCGTGAGGAGGTAAACTTTTCGCAATCCATTGAAGGAGCCTCAGTCCTCAAGAAAGGGGGGGGTCTTTCTGAGGCCTGGACTTCGACCCGCTCCTCTTGTGCCCCAACAGAGTGTGGATCTGACCAATGGAAAATTCCTCCCAACCCAGATGCTTAGCCGCGACGACCGACACAGCACGGATTTTGTCCGTTCGACTAGACGCTACTGCAGAGCAGTTGATAGATTCGGAAATAAACGCAATAAACGCGTCTTTAGAAATATTTAAATCTGAATCAGATTTGGCTCTCTCTGATCGACACTCGACTCGCTCAGTTTCAGTCTGGACTCCTACTGTTTTGGTAGCGACCTTCACCGAGCCAATGGGATTAGAGTTACGCAAACCTGCATTCGAGGCAGGTTTAGTCCCAGAAACTTTCGAAGCGGCTTCAGCGTAAGTTAATTTTTCCTTTACCTTTACCTGCTGAATTAGCGCTGCTTTTTGAAAAACCGGGCAGCCTCGGAAAGCAGAGCTGTGCGCCCCACCACAATTCCCACAATGCATTTGCTCACTCGGGCAAACACGCTCATGATCGCCATTGCATCTGCTGCAGTGAATCTTGCCCAGACAAGCTGGGGCCGTATGCCCAAACCTCTGACACTTGTAGCATCTAAGAGGAGCCGGTATGTAATCTCTTACCGTGAAGGCCAAATAGCCGAGCACTACCTTTGATGGAAGGCAAGAACCACTGAAGGACAACAAGACTGATAAGGTGTTCACCTTCTCTCCATCCCTAAATGTGGTAAGACGGCGAGCATCAGTCACTCCACTGGAGGCCAAATAACTCTTAATCTCTTCAATTTCTATGGATGAATCCACCCCATAGATGACACCACGACATTCTCTCATGTACTTCGGGATTTGACACGAAACACAGACCTCACCAAAATGGGTTGCTTTCAACACCTTGTCCCTTTGCCCGGCTGACTTGCACTCAAGGAGCAGGTCGCCCGACCAAAGCACTTTCGCAGACACTACTTCCCCGAACTCTTTTTTTTATGAGCTCTGCTAACTTTATAGGGTTGGACGGACCCACACGATTAGGCCTCTCAACGGCCGCCACAATGACCACAAACTTATCGAGCGAATCAACGGGGTTGCTAGAGGCCTGGGAGAGGGAAGCCCTATGCTTGGGCTTACCAACTGAGGACACCTCATCAGAGGACACCTGGCCTCCCCTCTCAATCTTCCGAGGTTTGCTAACAGATTTAAAAGACCCCTCCTCATCCTCCCCCGAGGGAATCTCCATTTATTCCCACTAGCGGGAATTTAATCTGGACCGGGAATCAAGCCCGGAAGTGCGAGCGACGAAACCGCAACGAGACCGCAACAAAAACGAAACGAGGATCACGCAGCCCGATCGCCACACCCTCAACCCGGAAACACCGCTCCGTCTCCCGATATGCCTGCACAGGTCGCTTATAAAGTCAAAAGGGGCGGATCCAATATAATTTTCGCGGCGACTAATGATTGGTCCCACAGGCTACATTTGCCCCCCCCCCCCCCCCCCAAATGCATCGGCGCCCCGACGATGAACCAACCGAAAACGGCAAAGTAAGGAGCTAACACTCAAAACTACATGTTCTAAGATTGGCAACTACCTGACTCAACCCCTTTTGCTCGTGACTGGTGGGTTCTCACAGGGCATGGCAACCGATGCGGGTTTGAATGGTAACCTGCAGTAGTTTGAGTGCTACGACGTAGGCTGGGGACAGCTGGTGACCCTTGGTCAGATGAACCTTCACTAGATTCACGAGAGCTACTCTCCTGGTCCTGCACAAGGCTCCCCGGATCAAGTGGACTTTCACTTGTTTCCGTACTGTTCTCCAGGTCTGGTACCAACGCCACTTGCTCTCCTCTCCAGTCCTCGTCAAGGACCAGAAGCATCGACTCTTCTTCCGAGTCCTGTAGTATCAGCAGTAACAACGTCGTCGTCGTCAACAGCACACAATGAACCAACCGAATGGGCATTACAGTCCTCTCTTCCAGGCACACTCCTCAACTCCGTTCGGTGTACTTGGCGAACTGGGCCATCTTGATTGACAGGAACAACAGAGTACACAACACCTGGGTCTTGAGGTCGACGTACAACTCTGTAAAGACGGGAATCTCAGACATCATGGATCTTATTTGTTCCTCGCACTTGGTGATTTTTCAAATAAACCAACTGACCTTCTTCTCGGCCCGAATCAGTTACCTGCTGGTTAGACTTTTGAAATCCGCTTTTCAGCTATGGCCTCCAATTGCTGCCTTACATGATCATGCCCCACCCTCAAGCATTCCTGATGTTTCTGCACCCATTCTTCTGTAGTGTCCTCACTGGGATCGTTATCACCATGCACGATACATCACAGAACCACCAAAGCCATTGGTTTGATCCATAACCAAAGCTTTTACTTATTAATTGGTGAGAATTATCTGTGCTTATAAAACAAAGAACCACAATCAATTTGATCAATTTGTAAAGAAACCATAACGTGGTAAACGTAGAATTGTCAGTAATTATTTAATTTATATACAGGAATGGGCTTTTTGAAGCAGAAAAAGGTCAGTTTGCAATACAAGAAAAACGAATCACGTCGTGCAGCAAAGGGAGGCAACACCCTCGATGGAAATGAGGTCTTCGCCCCCTTTTGGGTTCGTCGTGAGGGTTAAGCGCAGATCATGATGATGCATGATCCTCGATGACCTCGTGAGAGGCTCCAGGGCCCAGGGGGTACGACCAACACGCTGGCTCGGGTCATTCGACTCCCATACCACCCAGACCATAACTGGGTATCCTTACTGGAGTGTTCGAATTCCAGGTAGCGCGCACCGGGCCCGCAGTGCTCCAAGAGCAGCACGGCTTGCTTCCACGACCCATCGTTCTACCGCGGGATGATTTCCGATTGTACAGTCTTCTCCACGATGACCGTATTTTGGTCTGCGGCCAACAGACGGCAACACAATTTGTAAAGGCATCCCCAGCAGGCGGAATACCATTCTGACACCACAATGTCCGGTTGATTGTCCAGGAAGACCTCCCAAAGACCCTCGGCCAGGAGATCAATGGTCTGCTTTTTGGTGCATTTTTGGTAAGAAGAGACGAAGCATCGCTGGTAGGCTCCGAAAGGTTCCGAAAGGGGTACTTGGACATTTTTGACCTTCCACCCGCCTCCTCCATTCATGGTGATGGGGGTTACGCTGTTGCACTCGCTCCATTAATATCACGAGGGCATGGGAAAAATCCTGCAATGATTCTCCTTCCTTCTGCTTTCTATCAAAGAATTTCTGCTGCAAGGACACATAGGATTTAGAACAACCATACACTTCCTGCAATACTTCAATGATCCGCTCAGCATCTTCCTTTATCGTTATATCTCTAAACTTAATCTCAGTGCATGTGGCTCCCTCTAGGTGATCATAAACAAACAGTGCTTTGTCCAACTCTGACATATGTCTTGCCTTTATGCAATTCTGCACTTCCTCCACCCACTCGTCTACGGTTAAGGCCCCAACTCCGGTTGGAGATCTTGCGAGATCTTGGAGACGGCGGCAGCGATTCTCGAAGCTCCACACGGTCTCCACGTTTTCAAAGTTAAGTCTGTTCACAATTGTATTTTGTCGAAACTGTATTTATCTTTCGTCGTGTGAAGTTATAGGGTGCCCCTTGGAAGTTTTCTCGGTGTTTATCTTTCATAAATTAATCATCTGTTTGCCGCGTCGCGAGCAAGGCCTTTGCCGCGTCGCGAGCGATTTTAAATCGAAGTTAAGTAATTGTTCCCATTTGTATTTTCGTTATAACTGTATTTATTTTATGGTGTGTACGTACGTATATTGTGTCCCAAGGAAGATTTTTCGGTGCAAATCTTTCATACCTGTCTTGAAAATCGTGTTAATTCGTGTCGTGTCTTGAGGCCTTGTACAGTGTACACTGTACAACCTTGAGGCTTTGTTTTTCTCTCAGCGGTCCGTCGTTTGTGATCCAATAACTTTCGTTCTCTGTTTTCCCAGTCTTTTCACCCATAGCCTACTTCCTTGTGTAAATCTCAACTGAAAAAAAAAAAAAAAATTTTTTTCCCCTTCTCTGGTCTCATTCGTTTATTCATTCTTATTCGTTCGTTCGTTCTTCGACCACGTGTTTCTCTCCCATTTCCCCAGATAGTTTTCACTGTTATTAACCTTCAATGTTTACACTTTCCCCTCAAGTTATGTATTCCATCATATATTATAACACCCTTTTCTTCTTCTTCTTTAAAAGGCTGCTTTCGACTTGCTCACCAAATCCATTCATCCCAAAAAAAAATTCCATCTCTTATAGTGCCTTTTTTCTACATTCCCTAAACTCTCCTGCACTCCATCCTCCATCCAGCATCCTTAAACGTATTTTTGACTCGAAGGTCACAAGAAACTCATTTTGCAATAAATGTTCGTTTCCCATTAATCGTACACTTTCTAAAATCAAATCTCACCCCTCCCCTCCAAATCTTCCCCATAACCCCTCCCCTCCAAATCTTCCCCATCACCCATCCCTTTCAAATCTTCCCCCTTTCCCCTCCCCTCCTAATCCTCCCCATCATCCATCCCTTTCAAATCTCCCCCCTTGCCCCCTCCCTCCGAAACTACCCCCTCACCCCTCCCCTCCAAGACTCCCACTCGCCCCTCCCCTCCTAGACTCCTCCCTCACCCCTCCCCTCCAAATCTCCCCCATATCCCATCCCTTTCAAATCCCTCCCCTTGTCCCTTCCCTCCCAAACTCCCCCCTCGCCCCTCCCCTTCAAATCTCCCCTCCCTCATTTCTTCTCAATTTCCCCCCTCTCATTCCCCCTCCTCAAAGCGTCCTCCCCGCTTCTTCCCCCTTCCAACTCTCACCTCCATCTCCCCCAACCTTCTGCCTCGCTCTTCCCCCTCCTCAAATAACACCTCATTGTGCCTCACCCAATCACCATCAAACCTTTTGTCCGCCCCATTCTTCCCTTTCTCCGAGCTATTCTGAAATCTCTGACACACCTTCAACAGCTCTCCCTACCTCTTCCACATCTTACCCTGCCCCTCCACCCCCCTGTTCTGTATCCGATGCTCCCCCTTCCTCTTCATTAACGGTATGGACCTCAAACATCCGGGGCCTTCGTTCAAACTTAACTGATCTCTCCATACAGGTTGCTTCTGTCAAACCAGACGTGATCTGCTTAACAGAAACTTTCCTCCTTCATGATGTCTCTGATTCCTTTGTATCTCTCCCGGGTTACTTCCTCCTCCGGTATGATAGACCTGAGCCTCGTCCTGGAGGTGGGGTTGCTATCTTTATCAAAAACTCTCTTCCTCACTCGCCCTGCACTGTACTCTCTCCACCTCACCCCCAGGAATACCTCTGGCTACGGCTTCCCCTTCACTCCCACCACTTGTTCATATGTGTGTTGTACCGTCCACCAAACAGTGATGACTCCATCTACATCTCGCTGTCTGATAATATGGACCAACTTCTATCTACTCATCCCAACTCTCTCTTCCTCATATGTGGTGATTTCAACTGTCATCATGCCAGTTGGCTGGGTGTGGGTACCTCCCTCACCAGCCATGGCTCCTCAGCAAAGGACTTCTGTGACTCACTGGGACTGACACAATCTGTCAATTTCCCGACCCGGATCTCAGTCAACGGAGCATCTTCTCTTCTGGACTTGGTTATGACTAACTTCCCTGAAAATGTCTGCTGCTCTTCTTCTGCACCAATCGGATCATCTGATCATGTCCTTGTTAAAGTGGACATCTCTATGACCATTCTCAGGGAGCCTGCTCAGCGTCGACGAGTCTGGCATTTCACTCAGGCCAACTGGCATGGTCCTCAAGCAGCCATCAATCATCTGGACTGGTCTCCCATCTCTACCACCTCTGACATCAACTCATCCTGGGAATTCTTCCAAAGTAAAATGCTCTCCCTCATGCACAGATTTATCCCATCTCGTCTTCAGTTGTCATACCCTTCCTCCCATCCATGGTACACGGAATCTTGTGGTGAGGCTGTTGCCCAGAAACAACTTGCCTTCGTCTGCTGGAAAGCAAATCCAACGGAAGGAAATCTCATTTCCTTTCACAAAGCCCGAAACAAGTGTGTGTCCACCCTCAGGAGAGCCAGGAAACAATATCTCTCCGTTCTCAAGACCGAACTCTCTTATCTGTCTCCCTCTTCCAAATCCTGGTGGCGTCTGGTCAAATCCGTTTCTGGTGTTTGTTCCCCCTCCATCCCCTCCCTTACCTCAAACGGCTACACAGCTGACTCCGCACGTGAAAAAGCTGAATGCCTCAACTCTGTGTTTGCCTCTAAATCTTGTGTCCCAAACCCATCCCTCTCTGTACCCACCATACCTAGTCGTACCCAGCTGCTCCTGAACTCCGTGTCCTTTCCTCCTGACAAGGTGGAAAAGTTTCTGTCAACCCTCGACTCTGATTCTGCAACTGGACCCGACGGCATCAGCCCACGGGTCCTAAAATCCTGCTCTGCCGCTCTATCTCACCCTCTCTCTGTTCTCTTCACCCTCTCTTTGCTCAAGGTAAACTGCCATCTGCTTGAAATCAGCCAACATCACCGCTTTGCACAAAAAGGTGCAAAAACAGATCCTAGCAACTACAGACCAATCAGCCTTCTCCCAATTATCAGCAAAGTCATGGAATCCATCATTGCTTCGGATATGAAATCTTCCTCTTCTCCAATGGCTTGATCTCTGAGCATCAATTTGGTTTCAGACCAGGTCACTCTACTCTGGACATGCTGCTTCTGCTGTCTCAACAATGGATGGACGTCCTCAATGCCAAACAGGAATTAGAGCTGTCTCCCTCGACATATCACGTGCCTTCGATACGGTCTGGCACCCCGCTCCTGCTCACCAAACTCTCCTCCTTTGGTATCCATGGAAATCTCCACGCATGGCTGGCTGACTTCCTCTCTAGTCGTCGTCAACGTGTGGCCCTGAATGGGTTCTCCTCATCTCCTCTTACTGTTCAGGCTGGAGTTCCCCAAGGCAGTGTGCTGGGCCCTGTGCTTTTTCTGGTCTTCATCAATGATCTCTCTGACTCTCTTGAAAATCCTCTCTATCTCTTTGCTGATGACTCCACTCTCTGCCGCTCCATTCCTCTTCCCTCAGATCGGCAGTCTGCAGCCTCCTCACTCTCTGAAGACTTGGACAAAATCACAGACTGGTCAAACAAGTGAGGAGTCGGTAGAAGAGGTAGAGAGGAGAGAGGAGTCGGTGAAAGACATGCATGGTGAAAGACATGATGCCTTGCATGCGGTGAAAGACAAAGAAGATGTCTTTCAATCCTGACAAATCTCACACTCTTACTATGTCTCTCCGAAAAGATCGACTGGACAACCCTCCCATCTACTTTCTCAACAATCCTCTCCAATCCAACAAAGACATGAAAGACATGCATGGTGAAAGACATGCCTTGCATGCGGTGAAAGACAAAGAAGATGTCTTTCAATCCTGACAAATCTCACACTCTTACTATGTCTCTCCGAAAAGATCGACTGGACAACCCTCCCATCTACTTTCTCAACAATCCTCTCCAAGAAGTTCTGTCGCTCAAGCTTTGGGTCTCACTATCTGCCATGATCTTTTTTTTTTTTTTTTTTTTTGTATACTGAATCGAGGCTCGTGAAAGAGCTAACATTTACTTCACAAACAAATCAACCAGACAAACAAAACACACAAAGAGAGCGGAAAACAAGATGGGGAGAGAAGGGGAAGCACACAAACACAACATTTGAGAGCAGGGAGATGTGTGGAAGGGAGAGGGCTTAGGGAGAGGAGGCGCGGGAGGGGGGGGGGGGGGGGGGGTGGAGGGAGAAGTATAAAACACAAGGACACCAAGGACTTCCAGGACAGAAGTTGGTATTTCAAAAAAGTGGAATTGGGGTGAAATTAGTGGGGGTAGAAAAGTTCAAGGTTTTGGATGGGGGAAGATAAGAGATGGTGGTGAACAGCAGTTTTAAAGACCTGGAGGGTGGAGTGGGATTGAAGAGAGTGAGGGAGTTTGTTCCAGAGGCGGGAGAAGAGAGGAATGAAGGAGTGAAGGTGAGCAGAGAGTCTTGATTTTGGCAGTTTGACCATAAGAGGGTTGCAGGCAGATCTTGTGCGACCTGTAGGAATATTTGCGGGACAGAGCCCAGAGAGAGCTGGGGGGGGGGGGGGCAAGGCCAGAGAGGAGTCGGTAGAAGATGGAAAGACCACCAACCTGCCTGCGATGAGTGAGTGAGAGGCCCTTGGAGTTAGCTTCATCGCGGGAGATTCCAATGATTCTGAATGCTTTGGTTTCAACAGCGTGAAGACGAGCTAGGTGTGAGGCAGGAGCACCAGCCCAGAGGGGAGAGCAGTATTCCATTGAGCTGCGGATGAAAGCCTTGCATGCGGTGAGGAGCTCAGGTGTGCCAAGGAAGGACTTTGCACGACGGAGGATGCCCAGTCGGCGACTGGCTTTGGAGGCCAGATTTGAAATGTGGTTTTCCCAGGAAAGATCATGGCAGATAGTGAGACCCAAAAGCTTGAGTGACAGAACTTCTTGGAGAGGATTATTCAGAAAGTGGATGGGAGGGTTGTCCAGTCGGTCTTTTCGGAGAGACATCATAAGAGTGTGAGATTTGTCAGGATTGAAAGACATGTTCCACTTGTTTGCCCAGTCTGTGATTTTGTCCAGGTCTGCAGAGAGTGAGGAGGCAGCAGACTGCCGATCTGAGGGATGAAGAATGGAGCGACAGAGAGTAGAGTCATCAGCAAAGAGATACAGAGGATTTTCAAGAGAGTCAGAGAGATCATTGATGAAGACCAGAAAAAGCACAGGGCCCAGAACACTGCCTTGTGGAACTCCAGCCTGAACAGGAAGAGGAGATGAGAGAAACCCATTCAGGGCCACACGTTGACGACGACTAGAGAGGAAGTCCGCCAGCCATGCGTGGAGATTTCCATTGATACCAAAAGAGGAGAGTTTGGTGAGCAGAGCGGGGTGCCAGACCGTATCGAAGGCATGTGATATGTCAAGGGAGACTGCTCTAATTTCCTGTTTGGCATTGAGGACCTCCATCCATTGTTGAGAAAGCAGAAGCAGCATGTCCAGAGTAGAGTGTCCAGGTCTGAAACCAAATTGATGATCAGAGATCAAGCCATTGGAGAAGAGGAAAGATTTCATATCTGAAGCAATGATGGATTCCATGACTTTGCTGATAATTGGGAGAAGGCTGATTGGTCTGTAGTTGCTGGGATCTGTTTTTGCACCTTTTTTGTGCAAAGCGGTGATGTTGGCAGATTTCCAAGCAGATGGAAGATGACCTTGAGCAAAAGAGAGGGTGAAGAGAACAGAGAGAGGGAGTGAAAGAGCGGAAGAACAGGATTTTAGGACCCGTGGGCTGATGCCGTCAGGTCCAGTTGCAGAATCCGAGTCGAGGGTTGACAGAAACTTTTCCACCTTGTCAGGAGGAAAGGACACAGAGTCCAGGAGCAGCTGGGTACGACTGGGTACGGTGGGTACAGAGAGGGATGGGTTTGGGACAGAAGATTTAGAGGCAAACACAGAGTTGAGGCATTCAGCTTTTTCATGCGCGGAGTCAGCCGTGTGGCCATTTGAGGTGAGGGAGGAGATGGAGGGGGAACAAACACCAGAAACAGATTTGACCAGACGCCACCAGGATTTGGAAGAGGGAGACAGATAAGAGAGTTCGGTCCTGAGAACGGAGAGATATTGTTTCCTGGCTCTCCTGAGGGTGGACACACACTTGTTTCGGGCTTTGTGAAAGGAAATGAGATTTCCTTCCGTTGGATTTGCTTTCCAGGAGACGAAAGCAAGTTGTTTCTGGGCAATAGCCTCACCACAAGATTCCGTGTACCATGGACGGGAGGAAGGGTAAGACAACAGAAGACGAGATGGGATAAATCTGTGCATGAGAGAGAGCAGTTTGCTTTGGAAGAATTCCCAGGAAGAATTTATGTCTGAGGCAGTGGAGATGGGAGACCAGTCCAGATGATTGATGGCTGCTTGAAGACCATGCCAGTTGGCCTGAGTGAAATGCCAGACTCGTCGACGCTGAGGAGGCTCTCTAAGAATGGTCAGAGAGATGTCCACTTTAACAAGCACATGATCAGGAGAGCCGATTGGAGCAGAAGAAGAGCAGCAGACATTTTCAGGGAAGTTAGTCATAACCAAGTCCAGAAGAGAAGATGCTCCGTTGACTGAAATCTGGGTCGGGAAATTGACAGATTGTGTCAGTCCCAGTGAGTCACAGAAGTCCTTTGCTGAAGAGCCATGGCTGGTGAGAGCGGTACCCACACCCAGCCAACTGGCATGGTGACAGTTGAAATCACCACATATGAGGAAGAGAGAGTTGGGATGAGTAGATAGAAGTTGGTCCATATTCTCAGACAGCGAGATGTAGATGGAGTCATCATTGTTTGGTGGACGGTACAACACACATATGAACAAAAGGTGGGAGCGAAGGGGAAGCCGTAGCCAAAGGTATTCCTGGGGGTGAGGTGGAGAGAGGGCAGTGCAGGGCGAGTGAGGAAGAGAGTTTTTAATAAAGATAGCAACCCCACCTCCAGGACGAGGCTCAGGTCTATCATACCGGAGGAGGGAGTAACCTGGGAGAGATACCAAGGAATCAGAGACATCATGAAGGAGGAACGTTTCTGTTAAGCAGATCACGTCTGGTTTGTCAGAAGCAACCTGTATGGAGAGATCAGACAAGTTTGAGCGAAGGCCCCGGATGTTTGAGGTCCATACTGTTAAGGAAGAGGAAGGGGGAGCATCGGATACAGAACAGGGGGGGGGGGGAGCGGTAGGGTAAGATGTGGAAGAGGAGGAAGAGGTAGGGAGAGCTGTTGAAGGTGTGTCGGAGATTACAGAATAGCTTGGAGAAAGGGAAGAATGGGGCAGACAAAAGGTTGGATTGTGATTGGGAGAGGCGCAGTGAGGTGTTATTTGTCGAGGGGGAAGAGCGAGGCAGAAGGTTGAGGGAGATGAAGGTGAAAGTTGGAAGGGGGAAGAAGCGGGGAGGACGCTTTCGGGGGGAGGGGTGAGAGGAGAGTCTAGGAGGGGAGGAGCGAGGGAGAGTCTCTGAGCGGAGGGGTGTGGGGGGAGATTTGAAAGGAATGGGTGATTGGGAAGATTTGGAGGGGAGGGGCAAGGGGGAAGATTTGAAAGAGATGGGTGATGGGGATGATTTGGAGGGGATGGGCAAGGGGGTAGATTTAGAGGGGAGGGGTGATGGGAAATGGGATTTTGGGGTGATGGGATTTTGAAAAATGTACGATTAATGGGAAACGAACATTTATTGCAAAATGAGTTTCTTGAGACATTCGAGTCAAAAATACGTTTGAGGACGCTGGAGGGAGGATGGAGTGCTGGAGAGTTTAGGGAATGAACGAAAGATGCACTATAAGAGATGGAATTTTTTTTTGGAATGAATGGATTTGGTGAGCAAGTCGAAAGCATCCTTTTATAGAAGAAGAAGAAAAAGGTGTTATCGAATATGACAGAATACAGGTCTTCAGGGGTCAGATGAGACATTTTTTAACAACGTGATCACAAACGAAACAACGTGGTCGGGAAAACCACATTTCTTGGGAAAACCACATCTTTCTGTGGTTTCTTGGGATCTTTCTTGGGAAAACCACATTTCCAAGCTGGCCTCCAAAGCCAGTCGCCGACTGGGCATCCTCCGTCGTGCGAAGTCCTTCCTCGGCACACTTGAGCTCCTCACCACATACAAGACTTTCATCCGCAGCTCAATGGAATACTGTTCTCCCCTATGGGCCGGTGCTCCTGCCTCACACCTCGCTCGGCTTCACGCTGTTGAAACCAAAGCTTTCAGAATTATTGGAATCTCCCGCGATGAAGCTATCTCTGAGGGCCTTTCACTCACTCACCGCAGGCAGGTAGGTGGTCTTTCTGTCTTCTACCGACTCCTCTCCGGCCTTGCACCCCCAGCTCTCTCTGTGCTCTGTCCCCCAAATATTCCTACAGGTCGCACAAGATCTGCCAGCAACCCTCTGATGGTTAAACTGCCGAAATCTCGGCTCTCTGCTCACCTTCACTCTTTAATTCCTCTTTTCTCCCGCCTCTGGAACAAACTCCCTCACTCCCTTCAATCCCACTCCTCCCTCCAGGTCTTTAAAACAGCTGTTCACCACCATCTCTTATCTTCCCCCATCCAAAACCTTGATCTTTTCTACCCCCGCTAATTCACCCCAGATCCACCTTGTTTGAAATTCCAACTTCTTTCCTGGAAGTCCTGGCCGTGTCCATATGTTTTATACCTCTCCCACCCCCCCCCCCCCCACCCCTTCCCATGCTCCCCCTCAAAGCCCTCTCCCTCTCTCAGATCTCTCGATGTCTCCATGTCTCTCGGTCCCTGCTCTCAAATGTTGTTTGTGTCCATCCCCCTCTCTCCCCATCTTGTCTACCGCTCCCGATGTTATATGTTTTTGTGTCGGTTTGTCTTTCTGTGTGATTAATGTTCGCTCTTTCACGAGCCTCGATCTTGTATTAAAAAAAAACAAAAAAAAAACAGATGAACATCCAGAAAATTTAGGACATTTCCTCTCTCTATAGTCCATGGGCCCGGACCCGAAATTTCACTAATTGGTACCACCCGAGGTGGCAAGTTCTAGTAATGATTTTTGGAAAGGTGCATGTATGTGGGATACATGCTGATGTGATAGCAATTCTGGACTGGTAGCTTAGTGGTAGTTATCAGCTATTTTATACCCGCACCCTGTGAAAAGGCGTTCGACGGTTCGGATTGATTTAGTCCATGTGTGAAATTTTGGGTACGGGCCCATGGACTAATTGGGCATATTAATCAGAAAGTACTGAGACAACGTAGATCCCAAAATTATCGCTTTATGTCTTATTTTAAACATACAATCTTCACATAGTGTAATTTTGGAATACAACAGCTACTATAATACACGTACGTGATTGTTATGGAAATTGTCACATAAACATGTCACAACATGAAAAGGTCACAACACATATTAATCAAACGGTTTTCTGAATCAAGGGAAAGAAAGTCCAGAGGCTGTACTGAGCTCATCTGCTGAGCCCATCTCAAGTACATGTATGCCACAATAGCTATAAACAGTACTAGTACTCAAATGTTATACAAAATGGTTGGAAATCACATACTAACAGAACTAACAGACTGTAGGCTATGTACCCGGTATGGTCAGGTAGTGCTTCACATAAAGATGAAATGACACAACACATTATCAAAATGTCTACATGTCTACATGTATTCTGAGGGTGTTTCCAGGGAAAGCACGTCCTGTGCTCTTCAGAATAATACTGAGTATGTCAATGTACCAAACTAGCGATATCATAGTCAGTCATCGAACTGCTCGTCTTCATCGGAGTCTCCGAGTTCGAAGGATTCTTCATCTTCCTGTTGTTTCTGGTTACTGCAGGTTTGTAGCTTGCACATGTCTGTGCATGACAGTCCATTGGTCAGGCATGTGCATTTTGGCAATTTGCAGGAACGCACACACTTGCAAGCTAAGAGTTCCAAGACCACATCTGGTGCTGGTGGTGAACGCATCCAGTGGATGGCGAGCTTGCCATCTTCATCCACTGTCCATCCATGCTCGGTAGGGTTTGGCACCGCTGGGCGAGCCTGCAGACAGCACTTCCATATTGCTGCCTGGTAGTTGGCTCGTAGGACGTGCATGAAGAGACAGTCTCTACATGGTGGCAACTGGCTGGACTCGACTCCTCCCCTCTTTGCGCAGAAGAGCTGGTAGCGCAGTTCGTTGACCTCACCAGTCCTAGCAGCTGCACTATACATGCGACAGATGAACTGCTGTACCTTCTCAAATAGTTCTGGGTTGACATCCCATGACTGACCAAGCTGTCTAAACGTCTCCTGGTAGTTACTGTCGTTCCTCACCAGCTTCAGTGCTATCAGCTTCCCACGGCCAGCGAATGCGCTCACAGTGTCACACCCTGTAAAGGCGTGTAGCCCAACCAGGCTGTCACACATGCTGTCTCCAATTGAGGTTGCCAGTTTGCTGATGTCGACAAACCGTGTGCGGTTCTGTGTGCCACATTTCTGGTAGAGGGGGCAGGGGATCTCCTTCTGGAAGGCTACACAGAGCACCATGACATCAGTGTCCTCAGCTGTGACTACGACTGCCTTTGAGCCAGCATTTGCAGCATGCAATGCATGCAGGAGCAGACGGGTATCCGCTTCTTCTTGTGTCGACTGCAGCTCTGACACTTCCACCCATTCATTTTCTGTTATCTTGTAGCATGTTTCCTCACAAGTCACATACAGTTCCTTGTCATGCAGCATCTCTTGGAACCTTGGGAGTTTCCACTGCTCCACCAGGAACTTGATGAGGCTGGTCTTGTTGCAGGCGCTACACAGGAACTTTCTCCATTGCTGGATGTTGTGCCCCCCTGCAAGGCTCTTGTACTGAAGGGCTGTGCTTGCACCACGGTTGAGCCTTTCAGCATCTTTGATCGAAGGCTGGCGGTAAACATCAAATACCACGTCAACCCTCTGACTCTGTCCACACTCATGCAGGACCCTAGACAAGGCCACCTCTGCTAGCTGTGCAAAGGTTTTGTTGTTTCCATTAATCTTTTGCACCAGACTCATCCCATCAATGATGCACGTCGAAGGTGTTGGGATAGTGTCTGCAGGAGATACATTCTTCTCAAGCTCCCTGGCAACTGCGGCTTTGTTCGTCTTTCGTAGGGATCCATCAGCATTTGCCAGTGCCCACGGTAACGGACCTAGTGGGTGGGCCAGGACATCCTTCATGTTCACCTTTCTGCTCTCAGCGACAAGGATCATATGGCTGAACAGTTTTCGATCTGCCTTCAGAACAACATCTTGTGCTTTCTTTCCACGGGATGTCTTTGTGGTGACATTGGCGAATGTCTTCAGGCTTTGCTTGGACATCTTGTCGTGGAATTTGACAGATGGTTGATCCTCATCTAACCTTGTCTTCTTGAATGTCTGGTACGCTTCTTCTCCTATTTCAAGCGCCTTCAGAAGGTCCCTGGCCACGTCGGGTGGAGCCATGGTGCCAGTGGACAGACCAATCAGGTCAGTGTTGTCAGGGAACATTGGATTCAGCCAGTTGTTTTCCATGAGATCTATGAGGGACTTGACAGCAGTTTCGTCTTTCCTGATCCTTGGAGCATGTATATCTGGATGAGACAGTTTGGAACTGCCCTGACCTATCATGTCCCTCAGTGCTCTCAGATACATGGTCCTGTACTCAGCTGTCAGGTAGTACTTGCTCACAGCCCCTGGTTTCAAGCTGAACCCCTTTGTCCCTCCTGCCGTCTGGGTGTCTTTGTTAACTGTCTCTTCGGTCGTTTGGTCGACAGGGATTCTTCCGAAGGGGTTGTTGGGACCGAGTTGAACTGAGAATCCCCCTCGCATGAACTCAGCATACACGTCTGGGTGTGTGGTGGGCAGCTGGGACATCTGGGCATAGTAGTATGGGAGGTAGCGTGCATAATTCAGCCTGTCATATGCGAAGCACCATGGGATCATTGCACGAATTGATGCCAGGTGTAGCACCCAGTCTCCCTCTCTTGATGCTCGAATGAGACCCAGCAAGATCTCGACAATGTCCAGATACGACATCCAGAATGCTGAGAGGCTGCCGTTTCCACCTCTGAGGAACTCGAGGTATATTCCAAACAGTTCCATGATGCGTGCGCATGAGCGGTCACCGAGGACCTGCTTCAGGGATGCCTGTGAGATATCTTTGCAGAGGCTGTCAATGATCCTCAGTGTCTCATCCATGTGGACCACATCGTTGGCGTGAGTGGCTTCCAGCCACGAGAGGAAACCCTTCCAGGCCAGTCGAGTGAGTGCCTCATAGACATTCTTGTGTAGGTGGACTGCCCTGTTGTACTTGCGGCCATCCATGACACCATTAATGGAACCTTCTGCGATCACACCAGACTCGATGCAGAGATCTCGCAATCCAGCATCTTGAAATCGCTTCCCTATTATTCCCATCAGTGTGCAGATGGTGTGGAATACTCCGAGCCTGGTGATGATGGTGTTTTGGAACTTGTCAGGGTGTTTCCATATAATCTCCACAGCCTTTGCATACAGTGCCTGGTCAAAGACACAGACAATCTTTGTCAGGTCCAAGGAGTGCATGATGTTCAGTGACTGGTTTAGCACTTCATTGACAGTCGACATTTGTGTCGCTGGAGCATTAATGGTAGGCAGGTAGCCTACATTGTCTGGAATGACTGTCACGTCATCTCGAGTCCGGATGTTGAAGCCTGTCCAGCTGCTGATTGATTGCTCTTCTTGTTGCGACATGCGTGCCATGACCCAGACAAGATTCTTCTCTTTGGCGAGCTGAGTCTCAGCTGCAGTGTCAGCATCTGCACTTTTGCTCTGTGGTGGTCCCACTCGTTGTCCAGCGTTGTATGCTGGTAGCATTGGTGGTGGTGCATCAATACTTCTCTGCTTTGTTTTTCCTACAGTCAGCATGGTTCTGGTGGACACTGGGGTGATTGGCTTTGCTTGTACGGCAATCCCATTCACTCTGTGAGATGTTCCTTCTCCACTGGTGGTCTCTTCCAGACGGTCGATATTATCCCAGGCTAAGGTTGTGAATATGCCAGGATGGATGTTACCTGGGAGGGCAACATCACTCCCTGATAGCGAGAGCTTTTGGAGACACAGAGCAGTGTCGATCTCTTCCATCTGAGAATAGGACACACTATGGCCGAGTCGGTTGAGGATGTGTATCAACTCTACATTCCCGGTCAGTGACTTGATAGCGAATGGCAGAACGATGTGCTTCGGGGGCTTTATCAGTCCACGTGTTACAGCATATACCATGTCATAGCCGAGTGAACACAGAAGCCGCTGGACTCTTTGAGATGCATGATCAGGGTCATTGGAACCTGTAAGTAGATAGCACAGGAAGACCATGACCGACTCTGGAATGGTAGTGTCCTCTGCTTCTGGTTTGACTTCCGGTGGCCAGGCTTGAGGGGCATCTTGGTTCTTGATGTCGGCTCTCATTTTCAGGGCTGCTTTGGAGACCACATCTTCAGCATGGAGGCCTTTCTGAGTATGCAGCTCTGCTTGTAGCGATTGGTATTGTTTGGCAAGTTCGTATATGGACAGGTTGTCTGGAAACAGGAGGAGTTTCCCTTTTCCCTCAGAGAAGATGTGCAGGGAGTCTGCAAACTCGCTTTCCAGTTTCCGTCGTATGTGTTTCTTGGTTGATTCCCTTACATGGGCAATACCAAGAGAGTTCATTGAAGCCACCAGTCTAGAAGAGAGATCAGTCATTGTCATCACTTGAGGATTGCCAAAAAGCTCCCTTCTGATGAACAGGAACAGCTCATTGTAGGCCTGATCCACAGCAGCGCCATACTGAGCTTCAGCATCATCATCTTGGCTTGCATCCTGTCCACTGCGAACCTCTCTTTTGGTATAGAACCGATAGCACGACCTATGATAGTGACCTTCTGCAGCTACCAGGTCTCTGCTGACTATGGCAAGGATTCTGCTGTCCATTTTCTCCATGGCTACATTCCTGATTGTGGCGTCAGCTCGCAGTTCTCGACATTGTATGAGGATTTCTCTCGTCTTCTGTCCTTTAGCATACTTGGTGTCTTTCTGGCAGAAAATGCACTCTGCCTCATAAGTCCTTGATGTGCTTGCACATTGTCTAGCTGCTCTCTGTGATCCTGTGTCTTGAGCAGGTTCACTGGCACTGGCACATTTGAGGATGCCATCAAGATGTCTTTTCATGGTGAAGAGACTGCGACATTTTCTGTGGTACTGGATTGTTGGAATCTGTCCATCAGGAAGGTTCGTAGCTAGTTTCAAAATTGCTGCATGTTTTCTGATCTGGGCTGCCCTCAGCAATGTTCTCCATGAGTCAATGTCTTGTAGTGAAACCAGCTTGTCTGTATTGTCATTGGAACAGTGGATGATGCACTCCACTCGTGGCCGCTTTAGTGGCAGGCTGCTTGCTCCGTCAGAGGCCATGTTCAGTCAGTTTTCACCTGCAACATAGAATTATCAATCCACATTACTATGTTGCACAAATTAGTAGTCTGCCAGTCCTTAATTATATTTAATTACACTTAATTAGACTGGTGAAACCAGTGGACTGATATCTGAAAGCAAATCAAGCATTCATGACTGGACTTATTCTAACCAGGCTGCAAATGTATATCACCACTGATGAGGGGAAATCAGCACTTTACATATCTGTCATATATTTTCTGCTTAACTAAATAGACATAATTATTGCAGAGCCTCTTGTTCTTGCCTCACCTACCAGGAAGTATCCACCAGTGGCCAAGTATACGGAATACGGAAGAAAACTGGACACTGCCAGCATCCAACATATATTTTGTTCTTAACTAAGACACTAAAACTGAAGAAAAAGTTAGTTTCCACACATGAATAAATACAAGAATATGTATTATATAGTATAACATACATGTCTTTATTACAAACATCCATTTGCTAAGATATTTAAGCATGTTACATTGTCTATTCAGCTAAAAAAATGATTTGGAAGATGATACTAGTAACAACAGCGCGGAGTTGCGGTATCGCGATTAATGCAAAAACAGCTTTCCTGCAAGAAAAATGAAAAAGCTACCCATTTGGAATTGCTATCACATATTATTTTACTTATATGGGTGTAACAAATAAATTGGCACCATGGAACTTTTGCCACCTCGGGTGGTACCGATATCTGGTCTGGCCCATGGACTACTAGGGAAGTAAACATTTTGTTCTCTCCTCGGCCGAGGTACAGACACGTTATCAGCCGGTCCCGATATATGGCCTGACAGTCTCTCATTTTCAACCCGAAGCTGCTCCAGCTGGTCCCGCAGTGTCTGTAGTTCCGCCTCCATGATCCTATGACACAGTTTGATAACAAAAGTTCCAGGGAAGGGCCACCAAGTGGCGAAGCTGCACAAGGTCGGAGCTTTCAAGTCCACTGATGGGTGGAGCCTTCGCTGCCAACCGCTGTTCTCTACAATCAATAAAACACTATGCTGCTACCATTTCCCATAATCCGATGTATGGCTCTCCAACCAACTCTGAAATATCCTGTTCATGACGCCAAATGTGACACCCAGGGGAGTCCAGGGCTCCTGGTAGTTTGTTTACAGACTACACCACTTCCCCCAATATGGGGTGGGAGACCCTAAATAAGTAATTTGAAGGCAATTCCCCAAAGGTAAGTGTTCAATTAACTGAACAAACAGAGATTTCAAATTAATAGAATTTATTTGAAAGTTTGGTAGGAGAGCACAATACAACACTTTATTAAACTTGAGAATATCCCAAATGATGAATAGCAACCAAGTAATAAAACCTATCAAAAGAACAGCAGCTGACAGCACTGAACAAATATCTGTAAAGAAAACATAAAATTACCTTTCACATATTTAAAAGCATCCCCAAAAGGGTTTAACTTAACCCAACTACCCACCAATATAAATATACAAATCAACTATACACAAAACGCTAATTGTTTACACGGCATAAGACAAAATCACATACCCTTTTCACAAGCGATCAGGGGTTACCCAGAACACGGTGGAAACACTCCACTGAACCTCTGCCGAGACAGTGAACACATAATGCGGTTGTGGGGTGCTGGGCACACACACGTTAAACAAAGGTAGGCCACAACGCTTTGGGTTTAACTTGAGCTCTTTATTCTTTGCTCACTCGTCAGCACTGCCGTGCTCGGGGCTGCGAGCCCGCGGGTATATCCGGAGGCCACACCTCACCTGGGGCGTGGCCGACACCCACTGGTGCTCGGAATTATGTCACTGCGCCAGCGAGTCATCGTGTCCGCCACACGCGCCCCCCCCCCCCCCCACCCCAGAATTCCCCGCGCACCTGAAGGGTCAGTTTGCGGGGCAAACGGATGACCCGACCGAAGTGCCCTCTGGCGGCTGGCGGCGTCTGGGATGCCATCTGGGATGCCTCTGGCGGCATCTGGGATGGGTGCAGGGCAGGGGGGTGGCGTGACGGCGGGGTTGGGCGGTGCCGGGGGTCCGCCTGCCGGGGGGTGGCCCCGACGCGGGGGCAGAGCCGCTGGCGGCGGGTGGTCCAAGTCTAGGTGGGCCGGCTTGAGGCGGTCCACGGAGACGCGGTCAGGAGTACCGCCGATGTCCAGGGTGAAATGCTTCGCCCCGGTCTCCAGCACGCGGAAGGGCCCGTCATACGGGGGCCGCAGCGGTGTCCGGTGGGCGTCGTGGCGGTCGAACACGTACTCCGCCGTGCGAAGCTCCAGGGGGACGTGCGTTGGCGGGCAACCGTGGTGCGCCGTCGGCACCGGGGCAATCCTCCGGGCGGTCTCCTGCAGGGCGGAGTGCTGCTGCGCCGCGGACCATGGTGCCGTGGAGTCGGGGAGGAACTCGC
This sequence comes from Myxine glutinosa, assembly GCF_964187855.1. Lineage (NCBI taxonomy): Eukaryota > Metazoa > Chordata > Myxini > Myxiniformes > Myxinidae > Myxine > Myxine glutinosa. Next base: position 33,474,883 of record NC_136270.1, on the reverse strand, counting down.
CAGGCACCCGCAGCGGTTCTCCGAAGACTAACTCTGCCGCGGATGCGTGCAGGTCGTCCTTGGGCACCGTCCTGAGGCCCAGCAGGACCCAGGGGAGCCTGTCGACCCAGCCGCCATCGCGGAGGCTGGCCCGGAGCGCGGCCTTCATGGCGCGATGGAAGCGCTCGCACAGGCCATTGGCCTGTGGGTGGTAGGCCGTGGTACGGTGCAGCTGGACGCCAAGCCCCCGCGCTACCGCCCCCCAGAGCTCCGAGGTGAACTGGGGGCCGCGGTCGGACGAGATGTCCGAGGGGGCGCCGAACCGGGCAAACCAAGTGGCGATGAACGCCTGCGCGACGTCCGCCGCCGTCGTTGTTGCCAAAGGCATGGCCTCCGGCCACCGGGTGGTGCGGTCCACCATTGTGAGGACGTGGGTGAAACCCCGCGAGGGGGGCAGAGGTCCCACCAAGTCCACGTGAACGTGGTTGAATCGAAGTTCGGGCACCGTAAACGGGGCCAGCGGGGCCTGGGTGTGGCGGTGAACCTTCGCGCACTGCCACGCGAGGCATGTCCTGGCCCAATCGCGGACGGCCTTCCGGAGGCCATGCCAGACGAACTTGTCGGCGACCAGCTTTTGGGAGGCCTTCATGCCCGGGTGGGACAGGCCGTGGATGGCGTCAAAAACCCGAGCCGGCGGGCACGATGGGGCGAGGCCGGCCAGGGGAGACGTCGCACAAGAGGGCCGCGCCCGCGCCGTCGAACGGTACCTCGGTGACGCGGAGGCCCGTGACGGCAGTCCAAAAAGCCTGGACGGCGGGGTCGGCGGACTGGTCCACCGCCATCCGGGCATAGTCGATCCCGAGGTGGACCGCGTGGGCGACGGACTGGGAAAGGCAATCCGCCACTGGGTTGTCCTTCCCCGCGACGTGCCGGATGTCCGTCGTGTACTCGGACACGGCCGAGAGGTGACGCTGCTGCCGAGCCGACCACGGCTCGGCGACCTTAGCCATAGCGAAAACCAGGGGCTTGTGGTCGACGAGGGCCGTGAACTGGCGGCCCTCGAGCAGATGGCGGAAGTGCCGGACCGCCAGGTGGAGCCCGAGCAGCTCGCGGTCGAAGGTCCTGTACCGCCGTTCGTGCGGGCGGAGCTGCCGGCTAAAAAACGCCAGCGGCTGCCAAGCTCCCTTCACCCATTGCTCGTGCACCGCGCCCACCGCATAATCCGACGCGTCGGTGGTGAGGGCGATCGGTGCATCGGGCGCCGGGTGCGCGAGCATGGTGGCGTTAGCCAAGGCGAGCTTCGCGCCCGTGAACGCCGCGTCCATCGGCTCGGTCCAGGCAACGTCGCCTTTGCCCGGCTTCCCCCGGAGGGCCTCGTGCAGGGGGCACAGGAGCTGGGCGATGCGGGGCAAGAAACGGTGATAAACGTTCACCATGCCCAGGAACTCCTGGAGCCCCTTGATCGTGCGGGGGCGCGGAAAACCCCTGACCGCCTCCACCTTGGCCGGTAAGGGGATGGCCCCGTGTCTGGTGACGCGGTGCCCCAAAAAGTCGATTTCAGTGACGCCGAACCGGCACTTGGCGGGGTTGATGATCAGGCCATGTCAGCCCAGGCGTTCGAAGAACGTGCAGAGATGGCGGCGGTGCTCCTCACGGGACGTGCTTGCGACGAGGATGTCATCCAGGTAGACGTACACGAAGTCCAAGTCACGCAAGACGCTGTCCATAAGCCGCTGGAACGCCTGGGTCGCATTCTTCAACCCGAAGGGCATCCGCAGAAACTTGAAGAGGCCAAATGGTGTGATGACGGGCTTGGGCACAATGTGCAGCGGCGATGCCCATGTGCTGTTGGAGCGCCGGACAATGCCCAGTCGCTCCAGCGTGGCGAACTCCCCCTGCGCCACGGCGAGGTTCGCCGGGTCGAGGCGGCGCGCCCGGGCGTAGACCGGTGGCCCGACGGTGGGGATGTGATGCTCCACCCCGTGCTTGACGGCCACCGCCGAGAAAGTAGGCCGCGTGAGGGCCGGGAAACTGGCGAGGAGGCGGGTGAACTCGTACGCTGCCGGAAGCGTGCAGACCAACCTCGCCGGGACCGAGCCGCCCAGGGAGCTGCTCAACGAACTGCTCAGCAAGCAAGCGAGCTGAAGGTTTCAGCTTGGACAAGGCGTCTGTGCCACACGTCCACCAGCAGCCTATGCACACAGAGGAAGTCCGCTCTGAGTAGGCCCATGGGGACACTAGCGGTAACGAACGACCACTGAAAGCGCTGCCCCCCGAACCGCAGCGAGAGACGACGCTTTCCGAACGTGTGGATGGGCGTGCCGTTGGCGGCAAGCAAAGTGGGGCCCCGGCCCTCAGCTTGCTTGTCGGACGCGGAGGCAGGGAGGACGCTCACCTGCGCTCCCGTGTCGCACAGGAAGCGACGACCCGAGGAGGTTTCTGTGATGAACAGAAGGCTGCCCGTATGGCCGACGCTCATGGCAGGAAGCGAGCGCTGGCCTGGCCGTTTCCCAACCTGCCAAAAGTACAAGGCGGGCGGCAGGACCTGGCCTTGTGGCCGAACCTGGTATGGAACTGGCACCAGGTCTGGCCCGGTGGTGGTTGTCGCGCCGGTCGTGACGACGGTGGTGGGCGGGGCGTGGTGGCGGCCACGCGCGGATCCGCCAAACCTACGCCGTGTTCGGGAGGATCCAAACGCCATGCCACGGGGCGATCCGCCAAACCTACGCCATATTCGGGAGGATCCGAACGCCATGCCACGTGGCGATCCAAACCACTCGCGCTGTGTGCGGCGCCGGGATCCACGACGGCCGTGCTATTTGCCGGCCATGCGTCGTGGGCTGCGAAAAACTTGTCCGCCTCTCTGGCCAGGGCGCGCGGTTCCATAATGGTCGAACCGGTGAGTGCAAGCCGCACCTGCACAGATAGCTGGCGGAGGAAGAGCGCACGGAAGAGGAAATCCGCGTGGCCGTCGCCGAGCAGGGACAGCATGTAATCCATGCGGGCGGACGGTCGTGTGTCGCCGAGTACGGGAAGGTCCAAATGACGGTCCGCGCGGTCGGCCTCTGTGAGGCCAAATGTGTCGAGGAGAAGCCGCTTGAGCGCCGCGTACTTGCTCTCATCCGGCGGGTGCCAGAGGAAGGACACGACTCGAGCGGCCGTGCCGGATCCGAGGGCAGCGACCACGTAAAAGTACCTCGTGTCGTCCGCCGTGATGCCCGGGAGCTGGAATTGGGCCTTGGCCTGTAGAAACCAGGCATCGGCTTGCGTTTCCCAGAACTCCGGGAGCTTGATCGCTACAGCGTTGATGGCCATGGCACGTTCGGGGAACAGCAGCGGCTGAACCAGTGGGGGTCACCAGTGTGGGGTGCTGGGCACACACACGTTAAACAAAGGTAGGCCACAACGCTTTGGGTTTAACTTGAGCTCTTTATTCTTTGCTCACTCGTCAGCACTGCCGTGCTCGGGGCTGCGAGCCCGCGGGTATATCCGGAGGCCACGCCTCACCTGGGGCGTGGCCGACACCCACTGGTGCTCGGAATTATGTCACTGCGCCAGCGAGTCATCGTGTCCGCCACACGGTTACCATTTAACAACAGCGTCCGTATTCCATTCATACATAAAAAGAACAAAATGGCGTCGCATACTCGATGCAAGCCTACCACTGTCTGTCGGTTACATGCCCACACCCACTGGTCCTGAACAGCCAGGAATTCACTGGAGTACAAAAACTCGAAAATACACTTCTTGAGCAGACGCACCCAAGCACAGCACCCTAGCTAGGACACCCAGGAAGTACAAACACAGAGGACCCCAGCAATAGTGGTCTCCCAATATTCTTCTTCTTTTTTGAGGTTTAATGGCGCTTTCAGAGCCGCGAGGCTCTATATACGCCACGCACCCTAACATCCAAACAAACCAACCAGGGGGTTAACACGAGAAAAACTAGAGCCTCACACTGCTAACCCCGTCTCTTTGATAAACTTTAAAACTGTTCTACAAAACCCAGGATGTTTCAGACCCAGCCAGCAAAAGGCTTCCGGCAGACCTGACCACGTGATCCCCATTCCGCGGACAGAAAGCTGAAGACGAGATCTAGCGTTATTACAACGCGGACAAATGGAAAAAACATGGTCCAGATCTTCGGGAACCTTACACCGATCGCACCACCCCGAGGGATGGCACCCGATCCTGTGAAGATAAAAATTGAGAAAACGATGTCCAATTCTAAGGCGAGATAAGATAGACTGCTCCCTGCGAGGGAGCCGCGGAGACGACCCCAAGGACGCGATCGATGGATGCACCTTGTGACACCACCTCCCCTTCGGGGAGGAGTCCCACTGACTTTGCCATATAACATTAATTTTCTGTTTAATTAAATTAGAGAGGTCTGGCTGGCCTAGCGGAACCGGGGTTTCGAAATCCAGATTGAGGGCGCGTTTGGCCGCCTGATCACACACTTCGTTGCCTGCAATGCCCACATGGGCCGGGACCCAGCATAGATCGACGACCGTGCCCCTCCAATGGGCAAAACTTACGAGATGAATTACCTCAAGAACCAATTCGTTCCTACTGCCAGGCTGGAACGACCTAATGCCTAGGTCACACATAGGCGGATTTGTCGGCAACTACTGGCGACTGAAAAAATCGCCACCACCCGCCGACAATCGTAATGAAACCATAATGGACGGTCGCCTGTAGTCGTGGTTATCCTCCCCAGGTCGGCTGCAGTCGGCAAGAGCCGCAAAGGGGCCAAAAAGTTTTTAAAATGTTTAAAAACGGCGCGCTCAGTCGCAATCGAAAAAAATCCGCCATGCTGTCGTGATGGAACCGCCATGCTGTCGTCGGTATCCGTAATAAGAGCGTAAAGCGGCCGCAACCCAGTCGCTCATAGTCTTCCGCAATCGCCCCACCAGCTAGCACGGCAGAGATGCGAATGCCATACGGCCTTCCTGCGGCATCTTCCCGACTACGGGCCGACACTGTTGCGGCTGCATATCGACTACAGAAGAACAGCCACGTCTCCCCTGCGGCTATGGGAGACTGACGACGACAGCAGTAGGACTAGTGGCGGCCGAGTTACGGCCATTGGCGACAGAGATACGACTGCCTGGCGACTGCATTACGACATACCACAATTCCACGGCAAGACAGGATGGTGTGAGGGTCTCCGTGGAGTGGGGTCCTGTGGTGCCGACAAGGATGTGGCTTTATTGTTTGGACTTGGGACTTTTGGGAACTTTATTTTTGGGACTTTGGTCCTTTGGAAACTTTATTTATGGGACTTGGGACCAGTGGAAATAATTTGTTGGACTTTATTTCCATTCTCTCTCCCTGCAGAAAAGTTTGATTATTACATTACAATGATACATCTTTATTAACTTTCTTGTTGTACATCAAACATCTTTATGCTTCATGTCATACATCATTGAAATGAATAAAGTGAAATGTAAAATAGAGAAATAAAGATTTAAAAAGTTGTGTGAATCGTCTCCAATCGCCGGCGGTCTTATTGCAGTCTTGCGGATGTCGGAGTAAACCGCCACCCGGCCCCAATGCAGTCGCCGCGATCCGCCATCGGTCGTAATCTAGCCGCCAGACTGTCGCCACGCTGCCGCCGTGCATCCGCAATGCAGTCGTCGTCGATCTTCAACAGTCGCCATCCCACTCGGGGCGTCGTCGCAATGCAGTCACAATGTGGCCGCCTGCAGTCGCCATACTGCCGCCTGACCATATTTGACCGCCCAAAATCGCCAGTGGTCGCCGAAAAATCTTGATCGCCGGCAGTCGCCAGTAGTCGCCAAAATATCCGCCTATGTGTGACTTAGGCATAAGCGCTATCAGAGCCGAGAGGGAGTCGGAAAATATGACCGCGCTGAGGGGATAAAAGTCTATAATCCATTCAAGAGCCAAAACAATTGCATGAAGTTCTGCCGAAAATACCGACAGGTGGTCTGAAAGCCTGAAAGCCTTGGTCACCTTCACATCAGGGATGCAGAAGGCAGCCGCAGTGCGGCCAAGACCCGGTTCTTTGGAGCCATCTGTATAAGCATGGAGAGATTGACTCCAGAACTTGTGAATGAATTCCACAGCCATGTTACTTGTCGCGACGGGATTGTCCCTGTCTGTCATACTCTGTAAATCCAAGTGAATTCTTGGAACCACGAGGGTCCAAGGTGGCCATAGGGACACTTTATTGGCTGTGTTAACCGGGGGGGAGGTCCAACCCCAACCCCTTAACCGCCCTAACACACTTGAGACCAAAAGGGGGAAGCCGACGGAGATTACCGAGAGCATGATACTCCCAGCAATCCAGGAACAGAGAACTGCCAGGATGATTTACCCCGAAGGAAATGCATTTGGACCAGTATTTGAGAATAGACACTTCCCATCGAAGTGACAAAGGCAGCTCACCCGCTTCAACCAGGAGAGCGCTCACTGGAGAGCTTTTAAAGGCACCAAGACATATGCGGAGAGCTTTGGACTGAACTCCTTCCAACCTCCTCCGGATGGACAGGGACGTGTTCCAAAAGGCTTGACACCCGTAATCAAAGTGCGAACGTATTAGAGCTCTGTACAAGATAAGGAGGCTGTCCTGGTGGGCACCCCAAGAAGTACCCGAGATACAACGGAGAAGGTTGAGACCCTTCGAGCACTTAGCTACAAGTTTGGCACAATGGGCATTCCAGGTTAAGCCCTTATCAAAGATCACCCCCAAAAAGGGGACCACCGGAGAGACTTCTAGGGCCGTGCCATTGACTGTTAATCTGACGTCCTCAACCTTTCTCTTGAGACTAAAGATTCCAAGCTTAGACTTAGGCCCAGAGATGGCAAAACCCCATTTTGCAGTCCACTGCTCAATACTGACAACATCAGCCTGAAGGCGCTTGGAGATGAACGCACAGTTCCTGCCCTGAACCCAGATAGCTATATCATCGGCAAACAAAGACAAATTGCCCCGCACCCCTGGAAGAGAGGCAACATCATTTATCATTATGTTGAAAAGGGTGGGACTAATACAACTACCCTGAGGAATACCCTTTTTAGTGATAAACATGGAGGACAGAGCAGCACCAACACGCACTTGAAAAGATCTGCCAGACAGGAAATCACGGACCCACCAGAAAAGTCTGCCCCTGATGCCTAACTGGTGAATCTTAAACAGAAGACCGTCCCTCCAGACAGAATCATAGGCCTTCTGAATATCAAGGAAAACCCCCAGCACCGACTCGCGGCCGATGAAAGCCTTCCTAATGTCATTCGCCAGAGAGACTATTTGATCTGAAGAAGACCGACCCCTCCTGAAACCACTCTGACATCTATGAAGCAGATTATTCTTTTCTAAGTAAAATATCAGGCGTTCATTGACCATCTTCTCCCTAAGTTTGCTAACAACAGAAATAAGAGCTATAGGGCGATAAGAGGATGGGTCTGTAGGATCCTTACCAGGCTTTAGAACAGGAATGATTATGGAGTGCTTCCACGCACCAGGGAGCCTACCTGAAGCCCAGACCTTATTGATCAACACCTGAACACTTCCAAGACGCGATCATCCATGTGCTTGAACATGGAGTGAGTGAGCGAATCAGAGCCAGGAGCACTATTCTTGGACTTGGAAATGACCTGCTTTAATTCACCGAGAGAGAAATCCATGTTAAGCGGGGAGTTATCCGCGCTCACATCACAGAGAATGTCTTTGTGCTGGGAGACAAACTGACGCTTGGCCTCACCTGACGCCGAATCGACAGGATCATCACCTGACTGATCTGAAAAGAAGGACGCTAAAGCAGAGGCCTTCTCCTGGCTTGAATAAACAGGGGCGTTATTGCTGACCAACCAAGCTATCGACCACCCTCCACCATTCCTGCCATACATTCTTCTAACCCTACGCCAAACAGAACTAATGGAGGTGTCCGGATTAATAGACGCACAAAATGCTCGCCAAGACTCTGACTTGGCGCATTTAATTACCCGCTGAGCTTGAGCTCTTCTTCTCTTGAACTTGATGGCATCTTGAAGCAGCAAGGATTTCCTAACTTTTTTAAAGGAAGACTTTCTGGCCTTAATGGCCCTCGCGCATTCCTCATTCCACCAGGGAACTTTAATTCTCTGACCGATCTGACCTTTACAAGTGGGGATAGACTCGAGAGCACTGCGATAAACTCCTTTGACTAAACTATTCCTGAAGATATCAGGATTCTCGTTAAATAATTCAGGCTTGACCACCTTGGAGCAACATCTGGAAAACTTACCCCAATTAGCCCTGGAGAGACTCCAAGAGGGAGGCCTATCCAACCCCTCCAGATCTCTCTCCAATTTGAGGTGAGTGGACACCGGAAGGTGGTCACTACCCAGACTGTCTGGAAGAACCCTCCATTCACACCTTGCTGCACGCGAGGCAGAGACTATCGTGAGGTCAAGAGGGGAAGACCGACCAGAGCCAGGATTTATGAAAGTTCCACTACCATCATTCAATATTACTAAGTCAAGGTCGTCCATCACCTTCTCCACACAAGAACCATTGCTGTCCGTGAGCTTAGAGCCCCATAGAGTGTTGTGGCTGTTGAAGTCACCGCACCAAAAGATTGACCCTTCGCACTTGCATAAAACCTCTTTAAGCGCAAGAACATTCAAAGAGAGACACGGATTATAAAAGTTAACCACTGAGAAGGTCTCACTAGGGCTAGGAAATAAAACCACATTACACTCCAACTCCACGTGACAATCAATAACCCTATGAGGAACTCCTGACCTCACAAAAACCCCACATCCCTCCCCCCCCTGCCCCCCCCCCCCCACTGCCCCTAGCTCTATCCCTGCGAATGAACAAATAATTTGGAATCCTATATGAAATGTGGCTCTTTGACCAAGTTTCTTGGATACATATTCTATCTGGTTTTACTATGAGATCACTTAAAAATTTAATAAACTCTGAACCGTGAGCAGGTAAACTTTTCGCAATCCATTGAAGGAGCCTCAGTCCTCAAGAAAGGGGGGGTCTTTCTGAGGCCTGGACTTCGACCCGCTCCTCTTGTGCCCCAACAGAGCGTGGATCTGACTAATGGAAAATTCCTCCCAACCCAGATGCTTAGCCGCGGCGACCGGCACAGCACGGATTTTGTCCGTTCGACTCGCCGCTACTGCAGAGCAGTTGATAGATTCGGAAATAAACGCAATAAACGCGTCTTTAGAAATATGTAAATCTGACTCAGATTTGGCTCTCTGATCGACGCTCCACTCGCTCAGTTTCAGTCTGGACTCCTACTGTTTTGGTAGCGACCTTCACCGAGCCAATGGGATTAGAGTTACGCAAACCTGCATACGAGGCAGGTTTAGTCCCAGAAACTTTCGAAGCGGCTTCAGCGTAAGTTAATTTTTCCTTTACCTTTACCTGCTGAATTAGCGCTGCTTTTTGAAAAAACGGGCAGCCTCGGAAAGCAGAGCTGTGCGCCCCACCACAATTCCCACAATGCATTTGCTCACTCGGGCAAACACTACGCTCATGATCGCCATTGCATCTGCTGCAGTGAATCTTGCCCCGACAAGCTGGGGCCGTATGCCCAAACCTCTGACACTTGTAGCATCTAAGAGGAGCCGGTATGTAATCTCTTACCGTGAAGGCCAAATAGCCGAGCACTACCTTTGATGGAAGGCAAGGACCACTGAAGGACAACAAGACTGATAAGGTGTTCACCTTCTCTCCATCCCTAAATGTGGTAAGACGGCGAGCATCAGTCACTCCACTGGAGGCCAAATAACTCTTAATCTCTTCAATTTCTATGGATGAATCCACCCCATAGATGACACCACGACATTCTCTCATGTACTTCGGGATTTGACACGAAACACAGGCCTCACCAAAATGGGTTGCTTTCAACACCTTGTCCCTTTGCCGGCTGACTTGCACTCAAGGAGCAGGTCACCCGACCGGAGCACTTTCGCAGACACTACTTCCCCGAACTCTTTCTTTATGAGCTCTGCTAACTTTATAGGGTTGGACGGACCCACACGATTAGGCCTCTCAACGGCCGCCACAATGACCACAAACTTATCGAGTGAATCAACGGGGTTGCCAGAGGCCTGGGAGAGGGAAGCCCTACGCTTGGGCTTCCCAACTGAGGACACCTCATCAGAGGACACCTGGCCTCCCCTCTCTCTCTTCTGAGGTTTGCTAACAGATTTAAAAGACCCCTCCTCATCCTCCCCTGAGGGACTCTCCATTTATTCCCACTAGCGGGAATTTAATCTGGACCGGGAATCAAGCCCGGAAGTGCGAGCGACGAGACCGCAACAAAAACGAAACGGGGATCACGCAGCCCGATCGCCACACCCTCAACCGCTCAACACGACCGCCCTCAATAGTCTCCCGATATGCCTGCACAGGTAGCTTATAAAGTCAAAAGGGGCGGAACCAATATAATTTTCTCTGACGGCGACTAATGATTGGTCCTACAGGCTACAAGTGCAGCAAAGGCCTACTCGCTCTCAATACTGCAGATGCCTACACCAAAGCAAAGAGACTGCTAGCTGAGTGATATGGCAACAAGTTTATGGTCGCCAACAGGAACACCTTTCGTGAGAAGATAGATAAATGGCCAACAGTCACATCCTCTTCCATTGTGAGACAGCCATGGCCACTCTCAGCCAGTTAAATGTAATTGACGACTCGGCTAAGCACAAGAAGATTCTTCTGAAACTTCCAAAGCACATCCAGGAAAAGTGTCTTCGTGTCATCGACCAATGGACACATGGTCCTGACAGTACTGATGCTGATCTTAATACTGACACTCAGTATGTTCACTACCCTCCCTTTTCCGAGCTGTGCATGTTTATAGGTCGAGAGGCACACATTGCCTGCAGCCCCTTCAACCTAAATCATGATGACAGCAAAAAGGAGAACATTAAACCCACCATTCATCACAAGTTTGGTCGTGCTCGGAGTTTCGCTTCAAAGACAAATAAGGTTTTATTAAACCCCATGTCTCGCAAAGGCAGCGATCAGTCCAGCTTTACAGATTCCGTGCCTAAATACGTTCTGTGCCAGAGTCACCACAGCCTTGAATCATGTCTCAGTGTCAAGGCCATGAATCTCAGCAATAGACTGGACTATCTCAAGAAAAGAGGCCTGTGTTTTGGATGTATGAGATGGGGGTCACAGACGACGCGAATGCAAACATAAGAAGCAGTGCTCCACCTGTGGACGCTCTCACGCGACACTGCTCCATGACGATTCACAATCAACACCTGAGAAAGAAACAAAGGACATCCATGATGACAAGGAGACCAAAGTCCAGATCACCACTGCACATCGTGTCCAGACGTGTGATGTTGCTCAGAACTGTTTTTTTTTTTTTTTTTTTTTTTTTTTTTGTATACAAGATCGAGGCTCGTGAAAGAGCGAACATTAATCACACAAAAAGACAAACCGACACACAAAACACAAAAAACAAGGGGAGCGGCAGACAAGATGGGGAGAGAGGGGGAAGGACACAAAAGAGAGGGGGAAGAGGGGGAAGAGGGGGAAGGACACAAACACAACATTTGAGAGCAGGGACATCGGGAGGACTTGGGGGGAGGTGGGAGAGGATTAAAACATATGAACACTGCAAGGACTCTGGGGTGAATTACCGGGGGTAGAAAAGATCAAGGTTTTCGATGGGGGAAGATGAGATGGTGGTGAACAGCTGTTTTAAAGACCTGGAGGGAGGAGTGGGATTGAAGGGAGTGGGGGAGTTTGTTCCAGAGGTGGGAGAAAAGGGGAATGAAAGAGTGAAGGTGAGCAGAGAGCCTAGACTTTGGCAGTTTAACCATAAGAGGGTTGCAGGCAGATCTTGTGCGACCTGAAGGAATATTGGGGGGACAGAGCACAGAGAGAGCTGGGGGAGCAAGGCCGGAGAGGAGTCGGTAGAAGACAGAAAGACCACCAACCTGCCTGCGGTGAGTGAGTGAAAGGCCCTCGGCGTTGACTACATCGCAGGAGATTCCAATGATTCTGAAAGCTTTGGCCTCAACAGCGTGAAGCCGAGCAAGGTGTGAGGCAGGAGCACCAGCCCAGAGGGGGGAACAGTATTCCATTGAGCTGCGGATGAAAGCCTTGTATGTGGTGAGGAGCTCAGGTGTGCCAAGGAAGGACTTCGCACGACGGAGGATGCCCAGTCGGCGACTGGCTTTGGAGGCCAGCTTGGAAATGTGGTTTTCCCAAGAAAGATCATGGCAGATAGTGAGACCCAAAAGCTTGAGCGACAGAACTTCTTGGAGAGGATTGTTGAGAAAATAGATGGGAGGGTTGTCCAGTCGGTCCTTTCGGAGAGACATTGTAAGAGTGTGAGATTTGTCAGGATTGAAAGACATGTTCCACTTGTTTGACCAGTCTGTGATTTTGTCCAGGTCTGCAGAGAGTGAGGAGGCTGCAGACTGCCGATCTGAGGGATGAGGAATGGAGCGACAGAGAGTAGAGTCGTCAGCAAAGAGATAGAGAGGATTTTCAAGAGAGTCAGAGAGATCATTGATGAAGACCAGAAAAAGCACAGGGCCCAGAACACTACCTTGGGGAACTCCAGCCTGAACAGGAAGAGGAGATGAGAGAAACCCATTCAGGGCCACACGTTGACTACGACCAGAGAGGAAGTCCGCCAGCCATGCGTGGAGATTTCCATGGATACCAAAGGAGGAGAGTTTGGAGAGCAGAGCAGGGTGCCAGACCGTATCGAAGGCACGTGAAATGTCAAGGGAGACATCTCTAATTTCCTGTTTGGCGTTGAGGACCTCCATCCATTGTTGAGAAAGCAGAAGCAGCATGTCCAGAGTAGAGTGACCAGGTCTGAAAACAAATTGATGATCAGAGATCAACCATTGGAGAAGAGGAAAGATTTAATATCTGAAGCAATGATGGATTCCATGACTTTGCTGATAATTGGGAGAAGGCTGATTGGTCTGTAGTTGCTGGGATCTGTTTTTGCACCTTTTTTGTGCAAAGCGGTGATGTTGGCTGATTTCCAAGCAGATGGCAGGTGACCTTGAGCAAAAGAGAGGGTGAAGAGAACAGAAAGAGGGAGTGAAAGAGCAGAAGAACATGATTTTAGGACCCGTGGGCTGATGCCATCAGGACCAGTTGCAGAATCAGAGTCGAGGGTTGACAGAAACTTTTCCACCTTGTCAGGAGGAAAGGACACAGAGTCCAGGAGCAGCTGGGTACGACTGGGTACGGTGGGTACAGAGAGGGATGGGTTTGGGACACAAGATTTAGAGGCAAACACAGAGTTGAGGCATTCGGCTTTTTCACGTGCGGAGTCAGCCGTTAAGCCGTTTGAGGTGAGGGAGGGGATGGAGGGGGAACAAACACCAGAAACAGATTTGACCAGACGCCACCAGGATTTGGAAGAGGGAGACAGATAAGAGAGTTCGGTCTTGAGAATGGTGAGATATTGTTTCCTGGCTCTCCTGAGGGTGGACACACACTTGTTTCGGGCTTTGTGAAAGGAAATGAGATTTCCTTCCGTTGGATTTGCTTTCCAGGAGACGAAAGCAAGTTGTTTCAGGGCAACAGCCTCACCACAAGATTCCGTGTACCATGGACGGGAGGAAGGGTATGACAACTGAAGACGAGATGGTATAAATCTGTGCATGAGAGAGAGCAATTTACTTTGAAAGAATTCCCAGGATGAGTTGATGTCAGAGGCGGTAGAGATGGGAGACCAGTCCAGATGATTGATGGCTGCTTGAAGACCGTGCCAGTTGGCCTGAGTGAAATGCCAGACTCGTCGACGCTGAGGAGGCTCTCTGAGAATGGTCAGAGAGATGTCCACTTTGACAAGCACATGATCAGATGAGCCGATTGGAGCAGAAGAAGAGCAGCAGACATTTTCAGGGAAGTTTGTCATAACCAAATCCAGAAGAGAATATGCTCCGTTGACTGAGATCCGGGTCGGGAAATTGACAGATTGTGTCAGTCCCAGTGAGTCGCAGAAGTCCTTTGCTGAAGAGCCATGGCTGGTGAGAGAGGTACCCACACCCAGCCAACTGGCATGGTGACAATTGAAATCACCACATATGAGGAAGAGAGAGTTGGGATGGGTAGATAGAAGTTGGTCCATATTATCAGACAGTGAGATGTAGATGGAGTCATCGCTGATTGGTGGACGGTACAACACACATATGAACAAAAGGTGGGAGCGAAGGGGAAGCCGTAGCCAAAGGTATTCCTGGGGGTGAGGTGGAGAGAGGGCAGTGGAGGGCGAGTGAGGAAGAGAGTTTTTTATAAAGATAGCAACCCCACCTCCAGGACGAGGCTCAGGTCTATCATACCAGAGGAGGGAGTAACCTGGGAGAGATACCAAGGCATCAGAGACATCATGAAGGAGGAAAGTTTCTGTTAAGCAGATCACATCTGGTTTGTCAGAAGCAACCTGTATGGAGAGGTCAGTCAAGTTTAAGCGAAGGCCCCGGATGTTTGAGGTCCATACCGTTAATGAAGAGGAAGGGGGAGCATCGGGTCCAGAACAGGGGGGGGGGAGGGGTAGGGTAAGATGTGGAAGAGGAGGAAGAGGTAGGGAGAGCTGTTGAAGGTGTGTCAGAGATTTCAGAATAGCTTGGAGAAAGGGAAGAATGGGGCGGACAAAAGGTTTGATGGAGATTGGGTGAGGCACAGTGAGGTGTTATTTGAGGAGGGGGAAGAGCAAGGCAGAAGGTTTGGGGAGATGAAGGTGAAAGTTGGAAGGAGGAAGAAGCAGGGAGGATGCTTTGAGGAGGAGGGGTGAGAGGGGAGTCTAGGAGGGGAGGAGCGAGGGAGAGTCTCGGAGGGGAGGGGTGTGGGGGGAGTTTAGGAGGGAGGGGAGGGAAGGGGCAAGGGGGGAGATTTGAAAGGGATGGGTGATGGGGAGGATTTGGAGGGGAGGGGTGAGATTGGATTTTGAAAAGTGTACGATTCATGGGAAACGAACATTTTTTGCAAAATGAGTTTGAGACCTTCGAGTCAAAAATACGTTTGAGGACACTGGAGGAGGGATGGAGTTCTGGATAGTTTAGGGAATGTAGAAAGGAGGAACTGTAAGAGATGGTATTATATATATATTTTTGGAATGAATAGATTTGGTGAGCAAGACGAAAGCATCCTTTTGTAGGAAAAGAAGAAAAGGGTGTTATAATATATGAGAGAAAATAGTTGTTCAGGGGAGAGATTATACATTTCTAACCGCGTGATCGCGAACGAAGAACGAAGGACAAAAAGAACAACAAATAAACGAATAAGACCTGGGAAGGGAAAAAAATTTTGGGGGTTTTTTTTTTTTTTTTTTTGTGAGTACAGATATTAAACAAGGAGGTACGGGGTGAACGACTGGTACGAAACAGAGAACGAAAATAATTTCAGCGCATTCGACGAATCGCTGAGAGAAAAACAAACCACAAGGTCGGAGACGGTACGGTAGTCTAAGCCTACGAGTACTAGGCCGCAGAATACTCGATACCATTTACCGACGATTGTGTATACATGTACGAAAAATTAGCACCGAAAATTTTCCAAAAGATACGCTATAGGTACATACACCGAAAGATAGATACAGTCTCGACAAAAACACGATTGAGAAATATCACTTAGCTTCGAAAGCGTGAGCGCATGGAGCAGCTTCGAAAAGACGTGACCTCCATTCCCTCATTTGTCCCATACCCTCATTGTCCCTATTTTGCTTCACCATTCCCTCATTTGTTTCATACCCTCATTGTCCCTGTTTTGCTTCACCATCAAGACAATCTGCAGAACAATGTGATTGTGTATGCCCTACTCTACGAACATGCTGATTCTTGCTTTGTTTCAGTCTCTGTTCTGGACAAGCTCGAAGTGGATGGAGAAGCAGTTAAACTAAATTTGTCTGCAATACTAGGCAAAGGTACAGTGTCATCCAAGAAAATACATGGTCTTGTCAAGAGATTGAATGAGAACAAGGAGATACTATTGCCAGGTACCTACTCGAGACAGTCGATTAATGCAAATAATAGCCAGATTCCGAGGTCAGGTACAGTCAGACGGTGGTCGCACTTGAAAGGAGTTGCAAACTTGCTCCCTCCCTATCTAAATGCCACAGAAATTGGACTTCTCATTGGTTGTAACTGTTCACGTGCTATCAGACCCAGAGATGTGGTGCATGGTAATGAAGAAAACCCATATGCAGTAAACGCTGCACTAGGATGGGGTGTCATTGGGATGATGCATCGTGAAGACACAAGTGACAACAACCATGCCAGTGGATTTGCAACCTTATCACATGAGAGACAGTGTCATTTTGCCTTTCGTACCCAAGTGAAGGAGATAACTCCCATCCAGGTCAGCAAGATGTTTGAGTTGGACTTTAGTGAAAGGGCCACGGATGAGAAGGTGTCTGTCGAAGATAGAGGATTTATCCAAAAAATGCAAGAAGGAATCCACTCAAAGGACGATGGCCATTTTGAAATGCCACTACCTCTAAAGACAGATAAGATCCAACTTCCAAACAATAAACTGATGGCAGTGAGGCGACTTAACAAGTTGAAGGCAAAAATGATCAGATGCCCTGGATACCGGGATGACTACACTGTCGCCATGAAGGACATGATTGACAAGGGCTATGCTAAGAGGGTCCCGGAGAGTGAGCTTGCTCTCGACCATGGATATATGTGGTACATACCCCACCATGGTGTATATCACCCAAAGAAGCCTGGGAGGATAAGGATCGTCTTTGATTGCAGTGCAGAGTATGAAGGGGAAGTGCTCAACAGACACCTACTGCAAAGTCCTGATAGGACCAATAATCTAGTTGGTGTTTTGTGCCGCTTCCACAAGGAACATGTGGCCTTCACTTGTGATATTGAGGCCGTGTTTCACCAAGTCGGTGTTGATGAGAAGGACCGCAATCTACTGAGATTCTTATGGTGGGAAGACTGCCAACTGGACAATCCACCGGTGGTGTATCGTATGACTGTCCACCTCTTTGGTGCAACCTCCTCACCAGGATGTGCAAACTTTGCACTCAAGTCTGCTGCCGATTCATTTGAGAAGAGTTGTGGAAAGAAAGCTGCAGATTTCATCAAGGAGGACTTCTATGTTGACGACTGGTTGAAGTCGGTAGCATCAAGTGCTGAAGCCCGATAACTGATAGAAGACAGCAGGCGGCTTTGTAAGAAAGGAGGTTTCCATCTCCACAAGTACATCTCAAATGACAAAGATGTTCTGAAGGCAATCTCCACTTCTGAGCGTGCCAAGGACGTTCAGAACATTGACATGTTTCCAGAAGATTTGCCTATGGAGCACACTCCAGGAGTACAGTGGTTTGTTCAATCTGACACTTTCCAATTTTGAGTTGAACTCCAAGATAAACCTCTCAATCGCCGTGGAATTCTGTCTTCAGTCAGCTCCATATTTGACCCCCTTGGTCTTGTTGCCCCTTTCCTGCTCGTGGGAAAACTCATTCTCCAAGAGTTGTGCCGTGAAAGACGTGACTGGGACGATCCAGTCTCTGAAAGCACCAAAGCCCAGTGGGAGAAATGGAGATGTGATATTCGTCACTTGTCTTTACTTAAGATTCCCCGATGATACAAGCCAAAGGACTTTGATGATGTAAAATTAGCAGAACTACACCACTTCTCTGATGCCAGCTTGGATGGCTATGGTCAGTGCAGTTATCTTTGACTGACAGATGCTAAAGGTAGAGTGAGCTCATCACTGGTTATGGGGAAATCGCGAGTGACTCCATCGAAACCGGTCACAGTACCTAGACAAGAGCTTACAGCGGCTGTCACCTCTGTGAAAGTGAGCAGCTTTCTCCTGAAGGAATTGGAATACAATAACATCACTCAGTTCTTCTATACTGACAGCAAAGTGGTACTTGGGTATATCTCCAATTAAAGTAGATGATTCCATATCTTTGTTGCCAATCGTGTGCAGAAGATACGAGACTACACTTCGGCACAGGATTGGAGATATATTGACACCAACAGCAACCCAACTGATCTTGCTTCCCGTGGTCTGTCAGCCCAAGAATTGATTGACAGTAAGTTATGGTGGACTGGTCCAGAATTCCTTTCAACGACTGATATCCCACCACCTGCCAATGAAAGTGTCCAGCTGACAACAGATGATCCCGAGGTGAAGAGCGTATCAGCGTTCAGTGTCCAGGCCAGACCTGCTGGCTCTACAAGTCTGATAGATAGATTTCAGCGTTTCTCCAGCTGGTTTTGCCTCAAGAGAGCCATATCAGTGTGTCTTCGCTTTATTGAAAAACTTAGAAATCACAGCGTGAAGATGCCGTCCAGAATTCCTGTTAACCGCCAGGTGATGCTCGATGACAGGATGAAGACGTATGCTCCTGTCTCAGTGGCTCAAATGCAACAGGCAGAAGAAATGATTGTGAGACTGGTGCAGACTCAGGCTTTCCCCAGGGAAATCTATATTCTGAGCAGATCTGGGTTTAGCCATGATTCAAGTGATGGAAATCAATGCAGATATCAATCAGTCAGCAAGAGGAGCCCGCTATGCACGCATGACCTATTTCTGGATAAAACCAGAATATTGAGAGTTGGTGGACGCATTAAGAGAGCAGCAGTGCCAAGGGATGTCAAACATCCTATTCTGCTTCCACGTCACAGCCATATCAGTAGCATCATCATCGACCATTATCATGTTGAGAGTGGTCACTCTGGTCGTGGCATGACATTGAATGGAATTCGTCAAGCTGGATTTTGGATAGTTGGAGATAGAGCCGCTGTGACAATGCATGTGTTAAGATGTGACATGCCGGAAACATCGAGGTGCTCCATGTGGGCAAAAGATATCTGACCTACCACAAGACAGATGAGATCCAGCTCCACCTTTCACGTACAGTGCCGTCGACTACTTTGGCCCATTTATCATCAAAGAAGGATGAATGGAGCTCAGATGATGGAGAGTAATCTTCACTTGCATGGTGTGGAAGTGTAACTCAGTGTAACTCATTGGTTGGAACTGGTAACGAACCAAGGTACGAGCAGGTGGTCGTAAGAATGTCAGGAATGCATCTCGCCCTGTCGAAGCTGGGAGTCCTGTTGTGTAGCTTTAGCACGACCCCGGGCTAACACACATTCCCAAGCCCGTACTATTGTCTTTCATCGGGATGCAAAGAGGATGAAGCAAATTCCCAGTAGGGAGGAGCGAGTTGGTGCCAGGAAGGCGAGCAGGATGACTGAGTAACATTGCTGCGGAGAAGGGATTACGATTTCAGCGCACAGAGGATTAACTGAAGTTTGCCCATATAAACAGAAGAGACTTTGAGTCAAGGAGCACTCATCCTCAGAAGCCCTGCCCGACGGAATGAACGCGTACCACGAGTACGGCGCTGCAGCCACGAAAGAGGGACTATGCGGATAGAGTTAACTTGGTCCATTGAGTTAAATGGTAGTTATTTGGTATTGGAATGAAGTGAACAACCAGTTAATAAAGTTATGATCTTTTGTAAACCTGTGACATCATTGGAGTCTTGAGTCTCACTACACTTCCCCGACAATCTGGAGGCACCGCTGGGATTTCGAGTGGACGTCGCCAAGGTAAGCATGGCGTCTTGGGGATGGTCCATTATGAAATACGAACCTGTGTTTAATTCTGAACATGGTGGAGGATGTGTGTGTGGGGCTTGCCGCGATATAGGTAACATAATCCAAGGAGTGTAAACGTATTTTTGTCACGACCGTCCGAGGTAAAAGTCACGGATGGAACGTTTTAAATGATTCTATTATTCGTGTGCTTGCGAGGATGCGTACGTTATACGCTGGGTGTTAAGAGCCTTACTCTGGTCTGCAGGCAAATCGGCTCATGAAGTGCACCATGAGGCGATTTGTTTGCCGGTTCGGTAAGGTCCGTACACGTGTACAATCGTGTACACCCGTTTTAAATTAATAAA
>NC_136270.1:33327503-33452503 GCF_964187855.1 Myxine glutinosa | reverse complement strand
TTCACGAGTTATTTAATTATTAGCGATTAATGAAGTACTTATTTAATTAATTACATTTCTTATTACATTACAGTAATTACATTACAGTAATTACCTGAGGTAATTACAGTAATTACAGTTCCGGTAATTACAGTAATTACAGTAATCATTACAGTAATTGCAGTAATCTTATTACAGTAATTACATTACATTAACTCAGGCACCTTTTGAGTAAGGAAGCTGATATTTGGACATGACACTGACCAAGTGATGTGGCTGTCAAGGAAAATTTTGATTTATTGATTAATCATTTAATAAATTAACTCGTTGATTTATAAATGACTTATTTAATTAAAATTCCTCAGAGATACATCTTCGGATGAAATACTTGCAGATTGGTTATGCTATGAGCCAATTGATTAAGGAAAATATTTTGTGATGGCCATATTGGCAATTTCGTGGCCATATTCGTGGCAACTCAGTTAGTGCCACTGCACCTTTAAAATGCATCCCTGCGTTCATTTTTCGATCGATTGAGTTGAAATTTTGAACAATCGGATCTGGACTGTCGTTGTTAACGACTCTAGCATGCACCCGTCCAATCAGGATGGAGCGGTATGGTCCCCGGATCATCACTGCCCGCAGTTTTAATTAGTTTTACTTTTTCTCTTGGTCATATAATTTTGAAGACATGCATGTCATGATATAGGAAATGTTTGTTCTGTTGAACGGAATAAATGTTGTTTATTTGTGTGGGTGTGTATTTTTGTGTATTTTGTATATATTTTCACGGCTAATTCCAGTTAACATCCTGCAAAATTTGCTCGTTTTTCTGGCCGAGTCGAAATTGCGTTGAGTTCCTATGGCATGCGCCATTAAAAGCGCTGTGTAATGGTTGAGCTCCCTTTATTTCGTTTTGGTCATGCGGATGAGCAGACAAAGTGACGAATGCTGCGGCTGGAGCAGTAGAAGCGATGTTTTTAATTGAAACGATGTAATTTAATTAAAAGTGGGAGGGGGCAACACCACGCATACCTCTTTTAAGGTGTGTATAAACCCTGGAATAAACGTGGGAGGGGGCAACACCACGCATACCTCTTTTAAGGTGTGTATAAACCCTGGAATATTTCAGCAATCAATACAATGCTGAAACTATGTAAGTTAATTTAATGAGTAATTTAATGAGTAACTTATTGAGTAATTTAATGAGTAATTTAATGAGTAATTTAATGAGTAATTTAATGAGTAATTTAATGAGGAATTTAATGAGGAATTAAAAGTGGGAGGGGGCAACACCACGCATACCTCTTTTAAGGTGTGTATAAACCCTGGAATAAACGTGGGAGGGGGCAACACCACGCATACCTCTTTTAAGGTGTGTATAAACCCTGGAATATTTCAGCAATCAATACGATGCTGAAATGATGTAATTTACTGTGTAAGATGGTCGACCTTGGGTTTGTTTGGGTTTTGTTGTTTATTTTTGTGGGTGTGTATTTTTGTGTATTTTGTATATATTTTCACGGCTAATTCCAGTTAACATCCTGCAAAATTTGCTCGTTTTTCTGGCCGAGTCGAAATTGCGTTGAGTTCCTATGGCATGCGCCATTAAAAGCGCTGTGTAATGGTTGAGCTCCCTTTATTTCGTTTTGGTCACGCAGATGAGCAGACAAAATGACGAATGCTGCGGCTGGAGCAGTGGAAGCGATTTTTTAATTGTTCAATGATTATTCGATATTGTTATGACTTATTGTCAATAGGTATACTAAGTGGCCATGAGGTAGGCTGTTGCTATGTACAGTTTTATTCTATTGTTGATTATACCACATAGCTGTGGTGATAAAGGAAATGTTCGTTTTAAATAGATGATTATGATAGGACCATGACTATAAAATCATGATGATTATTATGAATGATATCATAGGGTTCAAATGCAGAATGATTGCATGAACTTGGGAAAGAACTTTCAAGCCCTATGGGATAAATTGGGTGTTACAAGCGATGGAGTTTCAAAATTTAGCATGATTGAAGGAATTTTACAGTCTTATTTCAGGAGTTTTACGAAATTTATATTGCCAAGAGATTTGGGTACTATTAAAAGAAAAATGATGAGATATTTTTCCCAAAGAACTTTAATATCTGCCATACATTTTGGCGGTCTCACGAATGAAGGATGAGTTGCCTTTAGTGGTTGCAAAGAAAATTTGTGAAGACCAGGCAAAATGGAAAAAATAGGTCAGATATGACCCTAGGACAGAACAGTGATTCGTCAATTGACATGAGGTATGAACCAGAGGTGACGACCGATGAGCTTCGATCTCAGTCAATAGATGGACCTGTCCTGACATCATTGGGGAAAGGGCTTATGCAAGGAGTCATCCAAAATGATTAATTTGATTTATTGATGAATATTGATAAATTAATTGAAATTGAATAATTGAATTGAACTGAATAAATTTAATTGAATAAATTTAACTGAATAAATTGAACTGAATAAATTGAATTTAATATATTGATTGTTTGATTGATGAAAATGCGGTCTCAAGAAAGAAGCTTTGATATCTTTGTGAGATATTATCAATGTGAAGACAACCTTGGAAAATTGAGCAAGGTGGTGAGTTATATATAGATATATATGTGCGGTTACCATTGTGTGATTTCCCCTTCAACAGAGCGGACACCTGAGGATTCACCCATTTCATACTGACCCTCTGGCTCATCTGCAAATACTGATCTGTGAGATTGGATTGTGCAAAAGCCACAGGTGAGAGAGATTCTCTGGAAATCACCGTTTGAACAGGTGGAGAGATCCTTCCTGGAGGTACGAGTGAAGCTTTAGAGGAACAAACTACAACACATCCAACGCTACTTTGATAAAAGGCAAAATGGGAAATGGAGCCTGCAAGAATACACAAGGACAACCAGAGATTCCACAAAAAGGTACTTGTACACATCATATGTACGACCGTTATGGTGCCGAAGCTATAAGGCAGGTCGAGAATTGGTATTTGTGGACAAAGGGACATGATGAGGAGTTGCCAAGAGATGGTACATTTGAGCGAAGTCGATTGGAAAGATTGGAACAAAGATTGAAAGCCAGGAAGAGACAGAATCTAACGGTAGACTGGCTTGCATTCCATCTTTGGGATGGTGAATCCAGACAACGGGAACAGCAAGAACGGATAACGGA
The DNA here is from genome assembly GCF_964187855.1 of Myxine glutinosa. Lineage (NCBI taxonomy): Eukaryota > Metazoa > Chordata > Myxini > Myxiniformes > Myxinidae > Myxine > Myxine glutinosa. The sequence goes on along the minus strand of NC_136270.1, from coordinate 33,449,334 downwards.
TCTAGAACTTAAAATAAAAAGGATACAGGATACAGTGGAGGAGACAAATGCACAACTGCCCTCGAAATTAGGAATGAAAGTGACAGTTGTCCCATCTGATTTCCAGTTGTCTCCCCAAAAAGGACGGTACAGAGAATTTTTTCGTGTTTCAGGAGATAACGAGAGATTGCAGTGGCAACTCAGGGATGTAGAGATGCAGCCCAGCAATACAAGTGCACAGGTGCACAGACCAGGCAACGACAGAAACCGGTGTTTCAAGTGTGGACGGATGGGACATTGGAAAAGAGGATGTCCATATACCAAAAGGAAGACAAGTTCATAGGGTAAACCAAGATCAAGGGTACCAGTGCTGACCGATACCTCAGACAATGATTAGGCCTTCATTGCGACAAATCCCAAATGACGATTGGCCTCAACAAATTAGATTACTGGACAAACATGAATAACTGTCGATGATTCTTGGGTCTGAAAAGTTTTCGGAGCAAGAATTATTCATTTTTCTTTTGCTTGTAAGCAAATTGATAATTAATTGATCAAATGCCGAAATTGGATCTTTTATGTTGGGCACAAAATTTTAAATTTACAAAGTTTGGAACAATTGCTTTGCAATTTTTTTTTGGCAAACCAAGTGACAAGAGTCACATCATGATCAGGTGGGAATTTCGGACTATTGTTCCACACGATTGATAGGTCAGTGGTCGACTGACATACAAATGGGTGGGTAGTCAAATTTGGATAAATTATTGTGGGAACTGAAAGGGTAATGTCAATGTGACGTCATAGGGGTTTTCTAAGAATAAACTTTTTGGTCCATTTGTGTATTAGCGCTTATAAAATTGAAGGACAAATTTTGAGAAATTGAAATAAAGTTGACACCCATCCGGATCTGTAAATAAGGGTTCCAACGCAAACAAATACGCATAATGCATGTGTGTGTGGGTATTTTGTGTGTCAGTGTTTTTGTTTTTGTGTATCAATCTTACAAGATTGTTGACACCGACAGTGTGCCTTGTCTGAAAAATAGATAGTTCCATGGGGATGGGATCGCATATCGAGAGAATTCGTAAAATAAAAAATAGAAATATAATTTGATTATGAAAATTATCACTTTTGTCAAGGGAGATGGAGAATAAAGATTTGATTTGCTGAGTTATGAGCAGCTATTCATTAATAGTAAAAAATTGGAAGTAATCTTGGGATTCCATTGTGATAGAATTTATATGAGAATCAAAGCTATTTATGGATATGAGCTTCATAAAAAATGTGGGAGTACAAAATTAGCCAAATTTTGGAGAGGTCTTACACTGACTTCCCAGAGTACTCTGCTCACGGATTTTATATATATATAAACTTGAATTTTATCAGAATATAAATTGGGCTGTATGTATGGATGTGTATAAGGCATAGATGATATGGGAAAATAGTAAAGGAAATTTTGCTGGTTTGAACTATTGTGAGTTTTGAGTTCTGGAGTTCAAACAAAGTCACTGGTTAACAGATGAGAATGGATAGTAAATAAATTCTTCGATGCTGGGTAAATTAACTACGATATTACTAAGACTTATGAGAGCTATTGTTCTTCCTTACACCAGTGCAGTAAATTATTGGGAAAAAAATATATATATATATATTAGATCCAACATAATGAATCTATAAATGAATGTCAGATGGATAATATCCTCAATTTGTACTAATTATTTGATTGTGGGTAAAGGAATTAATTTATCATAGTGGATTGTTAACAGCAGCCTGAAAATGTCCTGAGAGTGCATCCATGTAATCGGAAATCCCAGATTTGTTTTTACAAACAACATTTTGGTAGAGGTCTTGTGTGGACGAACACTTCCTTGGTAGATGAAAAACGGTACTGCATGCTGGCAGCCACTTTTGCGGCCAGTTAGGCCAAACAAATTGAGAGGAAATTGTAGTTAAATACGTAAGTTACACATGGCTATTTGAAAAAAGGAAATTTGTTGAGATGGGAAACATTTTTCGAAGGTTTATTAAAGTGTTATAATATGACATGTGGCAAGGCAAACTATTGGATGGGAAAATTAGATCTGGCTATAGAATAAATTTATTGACCCCTTGAAGTTAATTCTTCGAATCATTGTTTCACTGGCATTTTTTGTTCAAATTGGAAATAGTTTGGTAGAGCTTTGGTTAAAACCTTTGGTTGCGGTATCTTGGAACGAAATGATAAACCATAGGAGATTGATAAGAATAGAAAAAATATGGACCCAAAATAGAAAGTTGGATTCATGCCCCTGATTGCAAACAAGCACATGGGGCTAAGGTGGACGATCCCACAGAAAATGAGGCTGCACCTAGCAGCCCAGCAGAACATTCAGTGGCAGATAAATGATAGTCGTGATTTACAGTCATTTGAATTACATTTTAACACCCCTTGCATTGATAAACATTACATTTTCAACATGTGATATTCCTACTTGGGATAGTGACATTTATTTGCCTACATGACATACAATTACCTGCTGATATTAATACAACATGAGTGAAAAATGTATCACAACTACACTCATGATCAGGGGATTGAGTTCAACCCCGGGAGATAGGGGGATCAGGGTAAGACAAATAATCTGATTTATGTTACATATTAAGGGATTTTCTTTAGTTACCTTTTAGGAAGCTTGTTAGTTTGGTATATAATGTTGAATGTCATCGACATATAATTATGTCATAGGTATGAATATATACAAGGAGTAGCAGACTTGTTTGTTGGTTTAGTAGTTATATTGGCAATTGTTTTAGTGGTGGCTTGCTTGAAAGCCTTAGTGACGGTGTGTTTGAATAAGGTAACCAACAACACGATGATAACGCATGAAGTGACAAATGAGGAAAGAAATGTGGAACCACAAGAGGAAGACTTTTATGGCGACATAAATACTGAGATTAAAAGATTAAATCAAGTGATGTTGCAAATGAATACAGTAGAATTAAGATAATGGCATAACGACAATGTTATGAGTTGTGTCAATTACAATATCAGTGAACTCATATCACCACGAGTGACACACTGTTTGGGAAACAAAAAAAAAAAAGGGAAAAGAAAAAGTGGAGAGGAATTATGGTAATAATACATTATGCTTAATTTGTTGGTTTGGGAAAATTGTTGTTGGGAATTAGATATTCCCGTTTGTGATTGTAATCATATACAATTTATTTTCTTAGAGTAGTGCTAAAATACCTGCATGAGTTAATTTTTGAACTATATTAACCTGAAAGCAATTGTGGATGCTATTCTTAGTTTAGTAGTCAAATACATACCTGATTGAATATTATTTGTGTGACGCATATAAATGAATATAACTTTTTTTGTGTTAAGGAAAAACAACAAATTGTTGAATGTGAAACTGTCGGAAGATATACATGATTATGCTGATTTCATGGTAAGATGTACCCTATCTGATTCAGTGTGTGTGGAAAGCAGATTCAGATGTGACTGAGCATAAGGATAAGACGAGATCACATTTGAAGGGGGTGCTAACGGAATTGGGAAGAAGTTCGAGAAAGAAAATTTGTGGCTAAAAAAAAAAAGAAGTTAAACGTGGCATACACCCTCTTTCTCAAAGAATGATGAAGACATTCTCCCGTGTAACTTGGAGATGGATGCTTACCTTCACCAAGGAAATTTATGTGACCATTTGCCTGGATCACACTGCAACATATGAAAGAAAGGCGATCACTTACTCTTGTTCGAAGGCTTGGAACATTCATCACATCAGAAGTTGCAGGACAACGACACCTTACCTGCAACCTCTGTGAAATGCGGGGACATATGTTATTACTTCACCAACTTCCGGGGAGCCAGCATGGAGCTGCAAACCAATGGCTGTGCCTTTTCACAACAGCTGTGCACGATTCTGCGGGCCACTCCTGGTATGGACCATGGATGACCTGAACACCATGGTCCCAACATCATTGTGGATGCATCCGGCATCCCTGTTCCACATCTTGCTGGCCAATCAACATCACACCAATACTTGCTGCCCACTCACAATGAGGGAGGAGGCAAGTTGACTACAACTGGGTGAAGGCCTTGTTCAGGAATTACTATGGTTTACAGCAAAAAGTGGCAAGAATGCTACATGGAGAGCAGGGTCAGTCTATGACTCCGCAATGTTACCACAACAGCGAAATCCTACACGAAGTAGTGCAGGTGCTATGAAGACATTAGGAGAAAATGTTTCATACCTGGATTCAAACCCAAGTGATCAGCCCGTCCTTTCAAACAAAGTCAACATTTGTGTGGAGGCAAACGTTTTTGCCAGATGGTGCAGATGCTTTACAAAACTTGAAAATGAAGTGAAATTGTTGTATCTTGGTGATGGTGAAGTGTTGTTTTGAAAAGATATTTGTGATGCAAATGCAATAGGTTGAACAATATGGAAGGAGTCAATGACCAACGAAATGTTTTGTGATTCTTGCAGGATGACGGTGTATGCCTAAGGGAATTTGATTACCAAAGTTATGGTTTGAATACTTGTATTGATATTTACTTGTAGATATTGATTATTTACTTATACTTGTATTGATATTTACTTGTAGATATTGATTATTTACTTATACTTGTATTGATGTTTACTTGCAGTGATTGATTGTTTACTTATATTGATGTTTAGATTAATGGTTAATATAAACAAAAAACAAAAAGATGAGGGAATTGTGGAAGTGTAACTCAGTGTAACTCATTGGTTGGAACTGGTAACGAACCAAGGTACGAGCAGGTGGTCGTAAGAATGTCAGGAATGCATCTCGCCCTGTCGAAGCTGGGAGTCCTGTTGTGTAGCTTTAGCACGACCCCGGGCTAACACACATTCCCAAGCCCGTACTATTGTCTTTCATCGGGATGCAAAGAGGATGAAGCAAATTCCCAGCAGGGAGGAGCGAGTTGGTGCCAGGAAGGCGAGCAGGATGACTGAGTAACATTGCTGCGGAGAAGGGATTACGATTTCAGCGCACAGAGGATTAACTGAAGTTTGCCCATATAAACAGAAGAGACTTTGAGTCAAGGAGCACTCATCCTCAGAAGCCCTGCCCAACGGAATGAACGCGTACCACGAGTACGGCGCTGCAGCCACGAAAGAGGGACTATGCGGATAGAGTTAACTTGGTCCATTGAGTTAAACGGTAGTTATTTGGTATTGGAATGAAGTGAACAACCAGTTAATAAAGTTATGATCTTTTGTAAACCTGTGACATCATTGGAGTCTTGAGTCTCACTACACTTCCCCGACAATGGCATCACGTGCCATTCATATTGAGACCTCCAACTCCATGAGCACAGACTCCTTTATTAACGCTTATCGGAGATTCATCTGCAGGAGGGGCCCCATCAGACAGCTTCGATCAGACGGGGGCACCAATTTCATTGGAGGCAAGATCGAATTGAATGCCGCACTGGCTGAAATGGACAATACGAAAATTTCGCAAGAGTTACTCAAGAACAGTTGTGACTGGGTTGTTTTCAATATGAATGTTCCCCATGCCAGTCACATGGGAAAGGATGATTCGCTCTACCCGAAACACTCTATCGGTTCTCCTACAGCAGCATGGACAGCAGTTGGATGACGAGCTGTTGAGAACTCTCATGATTGAGGCAGAGGCCATCGTGAATAGCTGGCCTCTCACTTACGTCGACATGAGGTCCCCAGATTCTCCTAAACCAATTACACCGAGTCAGCTGCTGACGCTGAAATCCAAGGTGGTTCTTCCTCCACCAGGCGTGTTTGTTCGCCAAGACCTATATTGTCGTCGCAGATGGCGCCGTGTGCAGTACCTGGCCAATGACTTTTGGTCACGGTGGAAGTCTGAGTTTCTACCTACCCTGTAAGAACGAAAAAAGTCGACAAAGCCCCAGAGGAGTCTCATTAAAGATGATATTGTCATGATGGTGGATGACTGACTACCAAGATGCCAATGGCCATTGGCTCGTGTAATCGAGGCTTACCCTGGACAAGATGGACATATCCGGAAGGTCAAGATCCAAGTTGGAAAATCTGTATTCGAGAGACCCTTCCACAATATTGTGTTGTTGGTGCACCAGGAATCCCCTGGCGAGGAGCCAAACCTCTAATGGACTATTGAACAATGTAGATACATGTTGGATTATCTTGCTTCAATATAATTCAGTGTTTCTCTGTATGCTTGTTTTCAGTTGATGATAATTTTTAATACCTCAGTTGTGGGTAATTGCATTTATTGCATCATTGTAACTGGTAGATTTGGGTTTATTGATTGTTTAAAGATAATTTGAAATGTCAAATTAGAGGAGCCATGTAACTGTTGTTTAAGCCAATATTATTATTATGACCGTGTGGTGGATGGGTGCTGTATTAGCATAATAGCACTTCCGCCTTCTTCCTGCCATACCGTTTTGTCTGCGCCGAACGAAAGAATTGATCGGCTCCATTTTTGACGTTTTCTCTTTATAGTCTGGCAGCTAAGCTAAATATAGCATAACAATTGTGCATTTTGTGAGGAAAGCACCAAATTTGGCACACTAGTAGACGATCATATTATGAAAAGATCTGGATATTGGGCCATCTCAGATTCAGAGATTTGATTTTTGCAAGATTTGCAGATTTTGCAGATTTGCAAGCTGAGATTGCAACGTCAGGGACAGCCGACTCCTTCCTGCGAGCTGCCCACGTCACCCGCACAAGAAGAGCTCATCAAATCACTGCAGCGGCACTGCACATCCGGCAACACCGTGCGTATGAACGCCACTGTATGACATATGCTGATGATGCAGAAGACCTGCCTGAGTTCGAAGACTGGTGTCACCAGAGAGGAGAAGACATTCCCAACTTTCAGTACTGGGCAACTGTGCTGGAACTAGAGATGTTGGTACTGGTCTATGTGCGTTCTCTGCGGCAGGCTTCATTCACGATGTACCTTGATGCCCTGACGGAACTGGTCCCATGGTTCCATGCCTTAGACCACACACACTATGCCAGGTGGGTCCCTGTTCACCTGAGGGACATGGTTGCACTCCCAATGAAGCACCCAGATGTAGCCAGAGAATTCAGGGCTGGCAACTTCACTGTACAGAAGACGAAGAAGGTGTTCTCTTCGATCCCAATCGACCAGGCGCATGAACAGAATAACGCCTGCATCAAAGGAGATGGTGGCGCAGTCGGCCTCACTGACCACCCAAATGCCCTGCGGCATTGGATGATTGCCGGGCCAGAAGTTGCCAGGGCCATAGAAGAGTTCCAAGATGGCCATCAACACTGGGGGAGGCGAGAGGACACACGTCATCACGACCAGACACCAAGTGTGCAGACCTCTTTCGCCAAGGATGTCCGCGCCCTTGTCAGCGTCATAGAAGAGCTTGGCAACCCCTTTGAGGAAGAGAGCATGGATCTGGTTGTCCTTGACACAAAGGAAATTGCAGGTCCTGCTGCAGTTGAGACTGTCAGGAATGTGAAGAAGATTGGCCAAGAGCAGTTCCAGGCTATCACCAGAAAATGCCTGGTGGAAAGGACCAAGCCAATTGATGATGCAATTCGTCGGAACAAGCTGAAGGTGTCATTTTGGAAAATGGCTGCCACAGCCATCAGGGGCTGAATTTGAGATGGACCAATATCCAAATCTGTTCATAATAGGATAGTCTACTAGTGTGCCAAATTTGGTGCTTTCCTCACAAAATGCACAATTGTTATGCTAAGTTGCCCCACTATTAATACCCGACCCTTGGATAAATCTCAATTTATTTTACAATAAATAAATCTCAATTCAATTGGTAAGCTGAATCTCAATTTATTGTTGAACCTCTTGAAGTAACTTTAGGCAAATTATTGTATTGTGTGGATGCAAATGTATCGTAGTAGGTTTTGTGTAACTCGTATGGCAAGTTCGTTATGCCGCCATGATTAACGGCATGTACTGAATGGCTGTATTTTTCTTTTTCAGTTTTTACGTGAATTAAAGACACGCTTTTTGAAACCAAGACAAGTCTCGTGACCTCTGAGGATTATCTATCTATAATTCCAGTAATCTCTGTGTGTGTGTGTGTGTGTGTGTGTGTGTGTGTGTGTGTGTGTGTGTGTATGTGTGTATGTCTGTGTGTTTGTCTGTGACCGCTGTTTCTCGACAACCACGGGTCCGATATACTTGAAACTTGCCAGGTATATTGCTGGGGACCCGAGGATGTGCCTTTTCAAGGTTTCATATTAATCGGACAAGGAGTTACCGAGCTATGTCCAAAAAACGATTCAACCAATCAGAGAGCAGCGAGTTATCACGTGTGCCGAACGTGGCGAACAGACTCTGCCTCGGACGGCACATTTGAGAGCGTATTCATTTATTTCACGTTGGCAAACTATGTTGGCGTTAAACTATGTTTTAAAACTAATTTGCGATTCTTTCGCTTTCCTGCGCGTTTGTGCACGCTATGGCGATTTCTTTACCAAACTCCGCAAGCCGTTCGCTTTGGACCAAACCATTTCATGTAAATAGAGGGGGGGGGATTGTCACCGTACTCGCAAGCCGTTCGCTTTGGACCAAACCATTCCATGTAAATAGAGGGGGGGGGATTGTCACCGTACTCGCAAGCCGTTCGCTTTGGACCAAACCATTTCATGTAAATAGAGGGGGGGGGATATAATTTTAGATATATATATAGTACGGGCATGCCCTAGTAGACATAAAGTGTGATAACCGCCACACCGACGATGACTCACTGGTGGTTGAAAGGGGATCATGGTGGGTGGGTGAGCAGGGAACAGGGGGAGGGTTGAGCAGGACGGAGGTAGGTGAGCGGGGAGGAGGAGGGGAGGGGTGAGCGGGGAGGAGGAGGGGAGGGGTGAGCGGGGATCAGGAGGATGGGGAGAGGGAGCAGGATGAATGAACGGGGAGCAGGAGGGTGGGAGGGGAGGGGGTAAGTGGGGAGCAGGAGGATTGGTGAGCGAAGAGCAGGAGTATGGGTGAGCGGGGAGCAGGAGGATTGGTGACCGAGGAGCAGGAGTATGGGTAAGTGGGGAGCAGGAGGATTGGTGAGCGAGGAGTAGGAGTATGGGTGAGCGGGGAGCAGGAGTATGGGTGAGCAGGGAGTAGGAGTATGGGTGAGTGGGGAGCAGGAGGATGTGTGAGCAGGGAGTAGGAGTATGGGTGAGCGGGGAGCAGGGAGAGAGGGGTATCAGTAAAAGGAGTGAGCGGGGAGCAGTAGAAGGGGTAGGTGGGGAGCAGGAAGAGAGGGGAGAGCATGATGAGGGGTGAGCGGGGAGCAGTAGAAGGGGTGAGCGGTGAGCAGTAGAAGGGGTGAGCGGGAGCATTAGAAGGGGTGAGCGGGGAGTAGTATAAGGCGTGAGCGGGGAGCAGTAGAAGAGGTGAGCGGGGAACAGTAGAAGGAGTGAGCGGGGAGCAGGAGAAGGGGTGAGTGGGGAGAAGGGGTGAGCGGGGAGAAGGGGTGAGTGGGGAGCAGTAGAAGGGGTGAGTGGGGAGCAGTAGAAGGGGTGAGTAGGGAGCAGTAGAAGGGGTGAGTGGGGATCAGTAGAAGGGGTGAGTGGGGAGCAGTAGAAGGGGTGAGTGGGGAGCAGGAGGAGTAAGCAGGGGTGTTTCAAGGAAGGGCACTCGCTAAGTGGCTTAAAGGGGAGCCCAAACGCAAAAATTATTACCCTGCACTTATGAAGCGAAAATTACAGTTAGGCATTCGGTTGCGTACTTGCGTTCATGTGGCGTACGTGCGTACGTGTCTGCATTTTTAAATTCATTTTCTCGGCAACTGTTAGTCTGATTAACACGAAATTTTACCGTAGGAGCACCTCCGCCTGTACAATTTTTGTATTCATAATTATGACGTCATAGGTCACGTGGTACGGACGCGGTCTTGGAAAAACGTTACATCTCCATATCTCCGAAACCGCTCAATGGAAATTTTTTGTGAAACAAGGCTTATCATCAAGTACTCCACATGGGGAATAAGATATGTTAATGATGATGTCATCGGTGCCTTCATTATGACGTCATAATTAGACAAATACAAAGCTTGATCTGATCAGAATGAAAAAAAATATTTCTCTGCAACTGTTAGTCCGATGGACACAAAATTTTGACCATCGGAGCGATTCCTCCTATATAATTTTTATTGATAATTATGATGTCATAGGTCACATTGTACAGGTGCTGTCTTGAAAAAGAAAAAGAAAAAACGTTGCACCTCTATATCGCCGAAACCGCTCCATGGAATAAATTAAAACGTGGCTCATTGTAAAGAACTCCGCATGGGGAATAAGTGTTGTTAACGATGACCTCATTGTTGCCTTAAGTATGACGTCATAATTCGACAGGGACAACGCTTAGTTTGAAATTTCTTGAGCGTGATCTACACAACAATTATATTAGAGAATATCAATTTATGATGTCATCGCTCACGTGGTCTGGCAGCCATATTGGATCAAAGGAAAAAAACCCTTCAAAAAGAGAAGAGTTGGCTCACACCAAGTTGACTGCGCAGGGTAAGTATTCTAATACCATCTAGTTTTTCTAAAACACATTGAAAATTATTAATCATGGTCTAAATTGAAGGGAAAAATATTTGATTTTTTTTGGCCAATCACACTTTGTGATTTTGTCAATTATGACTTCAAGTGATAGAAAATGATTTTGACAAATCAGCACAAAAGTATTGATTTTCTATTTTGTCAATTATATCACACGATGAATTGACCTTGATCCAAATGGCGGTTTTACATGAAGAACCGTGCATATCAAGCTCGGATTCCGATACTGATTCCACCATCATTAGCAACTCTAAAGGTTCTCAGTGTGTTGAAACTGATCAGTGGGATTGCGAAGAAACTATTACAGACAAAATTAGTGACGGAAACGCTTTTGGGGGAATTGCAGAGCCGTATTCTTTTGAGCCTTATGCGAGCGATTCAGACGAAGATGGTGTTGGTGAAGATGTTGGTGTTAATAGTGTAGATGAAAATGCCGGTTGCATGTTCATGACAGATTAGTAGGTTTTCTTTTTCCATTTAATTGACGGTTTATTAGAGATTATGTACTAATTTATATTACTCCAGAAGAAATACGACACGATACAGCACCGGCACAACACAAACACGGCATGACAAATCATGGACCTAACGAAGGTGCATTTACTGCATCAAAATCTGTGCTCATTAACGGGTTGAAATAAGGCCTAAAACGCCAAAAAAAATTCTGCTCTAACCTACAGGGGGCATTGCATCAGCAGCACAGCCCTGCCCTCAGCTGAAAACATGACTTGTAACCTGTAAAACCATGATCTGGAAACATGTATTGCTGTAATAAGCATCGAGAGGGCTTCCACTTAACCAATCACGTGACCAGATTCTGCGCATGAACAACATTTCGATATTTTTTGATGTCAATGACTTGCTCCTGATCCAGGTGAGCTCCAGAACCTCACCTGTTCTGTTATTATTATTATTTATTTATTATTATTATTAGATGAATTGGAGAAAGAGGGGTACAGGGACATTGGCAGGACTGGTGGGTAGCATGAGTATGGGTGACTCATTGTGTACATCTGTGCTGATTGTGACGTCTGTGAGAGGATCTCGTCAAGAGATAGTGTGTGGTTGGTGTTGTACATTCTTCACCCTGAAACCGACTTTACTCTTAGACCCTCCCGTTCCCCAAACAAATAAAATGAAAAATCACTCTTAGAGCGACACGAAGCAAAACAGAACAAACTAGAGCGGCACTTGGTAGAGAGCATACCTCCGCCAGGCTGAACAGCTTACATTTTGTATCCCACTGGTCGGCTGGATCTGAACCAAAATCGAATCGGCTTGTTCTTGTCCCCTAACTAACTCGAATCCACCTAGTTTTATCATAACTCGTCTCCATCTGTTTTTTAGATATCATGATATATATAGATTTTTGGTACTATCTCTCAATTTTAGAAATTAGGCCTATGTTGACCTTTTTTTACTAGCCTGGTGTTGTTAGGGTTAGGGTGCCGGCTTGGGATCCTAGGATCCTGGGTTCGAATCCCGGTCGATCGCTGAATTAACACCAGGGGGGTTGACTCAGCCTGTCATCCTTCTGAGGTCGGCAAATTGAGTACCAGTTCACTGGTAATTCCCTGTGTGGGCGACTAACATGGTTGGCGGCAGGAAGGGCATCCGGCCATAAACCATTACTTCAAAAAGGGGACCAAGGTGCCCAAAAAAGGCCAACCCCCGCTCTGCAGGGAAAAATGGCCTCTAAAGGTTGTGCTTTTTCTTCTTCTTGACCTTTTTACCTCAAAAATAATTGGTGCTTGAATTCAGTGACCTGATGTGCAAATCCTCTTCAAATTTCAAGTCAATTGGATGAAAATTGCTGATTTTAGATATTTGACAACGTTGTTGACGTTTTGGCCTATGTTGACCTTTTGACCTTTTGACCTTTTGACTTCAAAATCAATAGGCTTCTTGCTTATAATGAACTCTCCCGTTTGGTGAAGTTTTGTGAAGATCGGTTTAAAATTGTGACCTGTAGGTGATTGACATACAAACAAACAGACAGAATAACGCACAAGACAAACCAATATAGTTGAAAAATCTCCAAGTAACAAACAAACCGGTGATCAACATACTTATAAAAAACAAACATTTATTTTGCCGAGTAATAAAAGATAAAAAAAAAATTTTTTGAACTGTTCTTAACAACCTTTAACGCTTTAATCCATAAGCTTGCCACAATTTTCCTACCCTCACTCCTACCCCCACTCCCTCAATGAAATTAAATTTCTAGCTTGACGGGTTTATTTATTATCTGGTGTTGTAGCGCAGGCATGATGGGTGGAATGGCCTCCTCCTGCATCAAATTTCCTTGTTATAGCTTCGTAGCTGGTGCGCCCTCTCAATTCCCTGCAACCAGCGTATCCTGAGTCTGGCGCCTCCTGAGCCCGACGCCCCCCAGCATCCCCTGATTCCGGTGCCCCCTGAGCCCGACGTCCCCCAGCATCCCCTGATTCCGGTGCCCCCTGAGCCCGACGCCCCCCCAGCATCCCCTGATTCTGGTGCCCCCTGAGCCCGACGCCACCCAGCATCCCCTGATTCCGACGCCCCCCAGCATCCCCCGATTCCGGTGCCCCCTGAGCCCGACGCCCCCAGGCATCCCCTGATTCCGGTGCCCCTGAGCCCGACGCCCCCCAGCATCCCCTGATTCCGGTGCCCCCTGAGCCCGACGCCCCCCAGCATCCCCCGATTCCGGTGCCCCTGAGCCCGACGCCCCCCAGCATCCCCTGATTCCGGTGCCCCCTGAGCCCGACGCCCCCCAGCATCCCCTGATTCCTGTGCCCCCTGAGCCCGACACCCTAGGTGGTCGCCTGGGTCTCCTGCCCCTAAAGCCGACCCTGTGTGTCACACAACCAACCTCTTCACCAAGTTTTGTTCGAATCCGTCCACAACTTTTTGAGATATCCTGTTCACAGCCAAACAAACAGACACACAGACAGGGGTGAAAACATAACCTCGGTCGACCTTCGTTGGTGGAGCAGGCAACTCTATTCGATGAAGCCGAGTTTCCAATGCCTCCGTTGCTCGTGGTTCATTCCCACCGACTTATACCGCCCTCTATGGACAAATGTTGGTCTATCGATTACAACTTTAAGAAAGGAAAATGAAGGACCCGTTTACGTGTTTCCTCTATTGCACGTCTGTTGATATTTCCTGACTTTTCTGTGGATTAAAGCCATTGCAGACATTGAAAGTGGGCTCAGCATGCGGCAGGAATGCACAAATTAATTAATAAACTGACAAATACAGTACAGGATAAGGGAGAACATTTACGGTTGCAAGGTTGTTTATAGGTATGCACTACCTAATCTGGATTCAAATCAAGACCTAGCTTAAACTTCCGCCCTGGTGTTTCACATGATGGGCGATTACCCTCACAATGTTTGTCTCATTTACATCTTGGATTTTACGATTTAGCCTAATATGTGCAGACTGGGCATCCTCCATCATTCCGAGGTGCAGACTGGGCATTCTGAAGCACAATGTCTGTTTTTGATAAATCAGAACTACTTAAACCTACAGGGACTTTATCCATAGCTTGAGGGAGTATTGCTCTCCACTACAGGTTGTTGCACCAGCATCACAGGTCTCTCTCCTGGAACTTGTGGAATCCAAAGCACCCAATATCATCGGTATCTCCCGTGATTAGACTGAAGCACAATGTCTGTTGCTTTGATATCGCCTTCAGCCGGGTCGGTGGTCTACCTGTTTGTTTGTTTTTATAAACCACCTCTCCATTGGTCTAGTCCCCTCTGCTCTCTCTCTCTCTCTCTCTCAACACTCTGACTCTCTCAAACCCCTCGAGGATGCCTTCATTTTACCAATAATCCCCTCCCAGTGAAACCACCAAAATCTAGACTTTCCACCCACCGACTCTCTCGAACTCCTCTCGGACACACTCATTTTACCAGTAATCCCCTCCCAGTGAAACCACCAAAATCTAGACTTTCCACCCACCGACTCTCTCGAACTCCTCTCGGACACACTCATTTTAACAGCAATCCCCTCCTGATGAAACCCCCAAAATCCAGACTTTCCACCCACCGACTCTCTCAAACTCCTCTGGGACGCACTCATTTTACCAGTAATCCCCTCCTGGTGAAACCCCCAAAATCTAGACTTTCCACCCACCGACTCTCTCAAACTCCTCTGGGACACACTCATTTTAACAGTAATCCCCTCCTGATGAAACCCCCAAAATCCAGACTTTCCACCCACCGACTCTCTCAAACTCCTCTGGGACACACTCATTTTACCAGTAATCCCCTCCCAGTGAAACCACCAAAATCTAGACTTTCCACCCACCGACTCTCTCGAACTCCTCTCGGACACATTCATTTTACCAGTAATCCCCTCCCAGTGAAACCCCCAAAATCGAGACTTTCCACCCACCGACTCTCTCGAACTCCTCTGGGACACACCCATTTTACCAGTAATCCCCTCCCAGTGAAACCCCCAAAATCTAGACTTTCCACCCACCGACTCTCTCGAACTCCTCTGGGACACACTCATTTTACCAGTAATCCTCTCCCAGTGAAACCCCCAAAATATAGACTTTCAACCCACCGACTCTCTCGAACTCCTGTGGGACACACTCATTTTACCAGTAATCCCCTCCCAGTGAAACCCCCAAAATCTAGACTTTCCACCCACCGACTCTCTCGAACTCCTCTGGGACACACTCATTTTACCAGTAATCCCCTCCTGGTGAAACCCCCAAAATCCAGACTTTCCACCCACCGACTCTCAAACTCCTCTGGGACACACTCATTTTACCAGTAATCCCCCTCCTGGTGAAACCCCCAAAATCTAGACTTTCCACCCACCGACTCTCAAACTCCTCTGGGACACACTCATTTTACCAGTAATCCCCCTCCCGGTGAAACCACCAAAATCTAGACTTTCCACCCACCGACTCTCTCAAACTCCTCTGGGACACACTCATTTTACCAGTAATCCCCCTCCTGGTGTAACCCCCAAAATCCAGACTTTCCACCCACCGACTCTCTCGAACTCCTCTGGGACACACTCATTTTACCAGTAATCCCCCTCCCGGTGAAACCACCAAAATCTAGACTTTCCACCCACCGACTCTCTCAAACTCCTCTGGGACACACTCATTTTACCAGTAATCCCCCTCCTGGTGTAACCCCCAAAATCTAGACTTTCCACCCACCGACTCTCTCGAACTCATCGAGGACACACTCATTTTACCAGTAATCCCCTCCTGGTGAAACCACCAAAATCTAGACTTTCCACCCACCGACTCTCTCAAACTCCTCTGGGACACACTCATTTTACCAGTAATCCCCCTCCTGGTGTAACCCCCAAAATCTAGACTTTCCACCCACCGACTCTCTCGAACTCATCGAGGACACACTCATTTTACCAGTAATCCCCTCCTGGTGAAATCCCCAAAATCCAGACTTTCCACCCACCGACTCTCAAACTCCTCTGGGACACACTCATTTTACCAGTAATCCCCCTCCTGGTGAAACCCCCAAAATCCAGACTTTCCACCCACCGACTCTCAAACTCCTCTGGGACACACTCATTTTACCAGTAATCCCCCCTCCTGGTGAAACCACCAAAATCTAGACTTTCCACCCACCGACTCTCTCAAACTCCTCTGGGACACACTCATTTTACCAGTAATCCCCCTCCTGGTGAAACCACCAAAATCTAGACTTTCCACCCACCGACTCTCTCAAACTCCTCTGGGACACACTCATTTTACCAGTAATCCCCCTCCTGGTGAAACCACCAAAATCTAGACTTTCCACCCACCGACTCTCTCAAACTCCTCTGGGACACACTCATTTTACCAGTAATCCCCTCCTGGTGAAACCACCAAAATCTAGACTTTCCACCCACCGACTCTCTCAAACTCCTCTGGGACACACTCATTTTACCAGTAATCCCCCTCCTGGTATAACCCCCAAAATCCAGACTTTCCACCCACCGACTCTCTCGAACTCATCGAGGACACATTCATTTTGCCAGTAATCCCCTCCCAGTGAAACCCCCAAAATCTAGACTTTCCACCCACCGACTCTCTCAAACTCCTCTGGGACACACTCATTTTGCCAGTAATCCCCTCCTGGTGTAACCCCCAAAATCTAGACTTTCCACCCACCGACTCTCTCGAACTCATCGAGGACACATTCATTTTGCCAGTAATCCCCTCCCAGTGAAACCCCCAAAATCTAGACTTTCCACCCACCGACTCTCTCAAACTCCTCTGGGACACACTCATTTTGCCAGTAATCCCCTCCTGGTGAAACCCCCAAAATCTAGACTTTCCACCCACCGACTCTCTCGAACTCATCGAGGACACACTCATTTTGCCAGTAATCCCCCTCCCAGTGAAACCCCCAAAATCTAGACTTTCCACCCACTTCAACCATCTTGTTTATCCTTTCTCATGTTTATGGAAGTGCCTTCCTTGAGCTGTTGAATCTTGTTCTTCCCTCCATGGGTTCAAGCACGGGGTGCACCACCACCTCGTGTCACCCCCATCCCTACCTGTAACATTTTCTACCCCGATCAGGTATCAACAGTACCCTAAATCTTACTTCCCGGTTGTTGTGTTTCTTCCTCTCCTCTCTCTCCTTTTCTTGTTCAGCTCATTCCTTTGCTTGTTGTATCAAACTATGACCAACCGTCACAAAGTTGCTTTTTTTTAATTTTTTTTTTTTACCTTTTCTCAACCTCAACTAACTCTTCCATAAGGCTCGATTTTGCGTAAAAATAAAAAACACACAAAACTAATTCAAATCGATTCAATATATATATTTTGACGAAGTTTGAAACTTTCTTTCTCTTCCCTTCTTCAAAGTGGAAAACCACATTTGTATCCCAAGACGAAAAACAAAACATGTTTTTAAAGCCTTTATCTTTGCTTGGAGGACGTGTTGTAAATGCAATTGCTCCAAAATGTGTATATTTTCCCTCCAGATACCCAAGAATTTGGCCTTTGCAAAGCAGCTTAAACCACACAGGAAGAAAAATAAATGAGAACTCAAGGTAAATAAGTCCTGGTGTATGCTCCGTGACTTCAGAAACAAAGTACGAGAGCAAGCTGAGTTTGCCGCACGAGTTGGATGCATGTTATTACAGATATACTCTTCTCTTCATCATATTATCAGAAATGCACAAAACTGTGTAAACTGTCATGAATATTGCAGATCTTTTTCGAGATTTCTTTCAAAATTATTACGTTAAGCTCTAACACATAGATAGCCGTTTGTTTCGCCAACTCCGGTAACTTCAAATATCAAGGAGCGCTTTACCAGCTTGGGACAAATATTCCAAACAACAAGGGATGGATGGTTATGGGAGTATTACTAGTTAGCGTCGCACACCGGTAAATGTTATCTTAAAATAAAACTAGTTTAATAAAAAAAGTTTGACGACCCAGCTGGTAATTACTTCTAATTTAATGGCTCCAATTATTCCCACCTTTTGGGGTCCACTGAGGAAGACCAGTTGCACCTTTGGCATCTGCTGCGAATTATTTCCACCAATATAATCGTTGAATGAAGGTAGGAAATAGTGGTTGTGCTGACCACTGGACCAATCACTTGGCTCCAATTATGTGTAATTATAAATATATTATTTACATAATCCAGCACAACAGCTTGAGGCAAAACAGACATTTCGTCTCATTTTGAAAGTTCTTAACGTGATCCATCCTGCTGACAGTACTCGTATATGAGCAAAATGAAAGCAGATGTGTTTATTTGAAGACATCAGGACGAACAAAAGTCGCTCTTGTGATCAAGATTGTCGAAGGGGCTGCAATAAATGTAAATTTTATGGATAAGTGTTGAGATCTGTTACCTGAACAATTACAAAAAGAAAACAAAGGCTAATTGTTCAGTTTACTCGACAATTGTTCCGTTGTAGAGGTGTGTATATATATATATATATATGTTACGGATCTGGTCTAGGGAGTAAAATGGGAGATAGATTAGAATGTTTTTCATTGATGTGTATGTGTCTTTCGAGTAATTCCAGTAGTGATTAAACCTGTTGACCACGTGTTCAGAAAGCTCTAGTCTCCCCGTCCAGGTGTGTGTCTAAGCCACGCCCCCCCCCCTTCCACTCATTCTGAAATCTCCAATTTTCGTCACTGTTACAACCAATAAGGGTGGCCCATGGTACAATTGCAGGATCAGCCGAGTCTGCCAAGCAGCCTAAACACCAGCCCATACATGGAAATTTGTCTGACTGCGTTGGCCTATGAGCATGCCCCATGGCACAATTTAATGGGCCTTGGGGGACTTTAAAGGGCAGACCATGCAGAAAGATCAGGCTGGTGCTGCTACTGGTTCTGAGTTGCGAGTTTGTTGTTGGCTGGGCCTGGCTGGTGGTCTGTGGTTTTGCTGTGGGCTAGCGCAAAGTGGTTGGCTGCTCGTTGTTGGTTTTGTTGTTAGTGGCTCGGCTGGAGAGCGAATGAGGTCCCAGAGGGAAGGCACATTAGATGCATGCCCAAGTGAGTCCAACACCTGGATGGAGAGGAGAGCTGAACGACAGACCCACACTGCGTATGCGAGTGATGCTGCGCAAGACAGATTATTTGCCTTGTCAAACCCCTTACGAGTCCTATGTTCCCCCCTCCCCCACCAAATTAATGTATTTAGGCTCCCTGTAATTAATTACTCCCTTCAAGTGAGGGGAAAAGTGGGGTTGGGCAATCGGTTTACTCCTGTCTATCTGTCCATGAAAGCATCACCATAGCATGATGCTCCAATTATTCCGGAATGTTCCTTTTGGTCTGTTTAATCTATCGATACAAATATCAGTTTATGATCAAGGAACAATTAACTTTAATTGAAGGTTATATTTTGAACACGAATTGGAACTTGAATCAGAAAACCAACCTGTAGTTTTACACTACAGTACTTTGGATCTGAATTTGTCCCGATCGCACATGCGCAGAGTAAGAAGGTAATATTTTTGCTCTGTCTGCTATACCGCAGACAAACAAAATTGAAAATTTTTTCCAAACAGGAAACTTACTGTTTTAAAAGATGTCATACAGGACGCAAACACCAGACACAAATAACTATTGTAGCGTGTTAAATAAGGTGGTGTAAAAGACACTGCAGCAACGGCGGTAAACTTCGGAATAAAGTTTTTTTCTTCATCCTCTAAAATCGCTATTGTGTTTCAATTAAATTTTCCACTTGAACACTGTAGAACAGAATTTCCTGTTTGGCCCTTTCAAAACCCTTCCGTTTAGCATTACTTGGACAAAATATTGTCACGTCTGAAGCTCTCGTTAAAACAAGAACCTCAGCACCGAGTTAGACTCGAAAGATGGACCGGACGATCTTTTATTAGTGTTTGTACTGCGTTTATTTAATTAATTCGAACTTTACTGTTCTCCAAGGATCTTTGATTGGGCCGAAATAATTGCCGCACACGGACATGGAAACAAATAGGTGAAACATGTTTTCTTACCCTTTAAAGCATTATTTGTAACATAAACAGGGAAGAGGGTAGCAAGACACTATAAATAAAATGGAACGAACCAAGTGATTCAAATGGACACAAAGAGGTAAATGGGAATATTCAAACTTATGTACAATAATTGGAAAAAAACAATTCCTAATCCACTTGGCGCCACAGATCACATTTATACAACAAAACAATTGTAGGCGAGACTTCCCTTTATCTGATGCTGCAGGGTCAATGCTTGACTCAAAGTATATCGCTTCGGGATCCAGGTGCGAGATGAATAGCGACCAACAGCCAAAACGAGCACAAATAACATTGTGTTTGGTGTGGAATGCCAGCGATGATCCACCTCCTCCATCAAGCCTCATGACCCCTTTGTCTTTTAAGCAAGGCCTCCTGATGGTGCCCTTGAGCCTCTTATTCCACACTCCACTCACGCAGGGTGAAACCAGCTTGGGTCAATCCAAGACAAAGCCACACTTGCTCCACTCCAACAGTTTGAACAGTTTTTCCACACGAGGCTTTTTGCTATCTCCTCTCTACAACGAGGTCACTTCTTCCTCAAGTTCAGGTCTCATTCCCCTCCTCAAGCATGGTGTCTCTCCAGTTCTCCACTCCACTGGGAGGAGTCCCCTGCTCTTGCTGTCCTGCCCATGGGGCAGTGCCTATAACAAGTAATTCCAGCATGGCACTTCTGTCTCCAGAGCACATTATGCCACCATGGCTGACACACACAGACAGATGAGAAGTTCTAGAAGTCTCTCATGAGAAGTGCTCACCTACTAGCCACACATACCACATGAGGTGTTCATGCACACATATTAAGAGCTAACCTGTCTATAAATTACATATGTTGCCTCATGTGTAATAAACGACTTAACCTGACAGGTCCCTGTTACATGTCAATCTAACCGCTACTTGACACACACAGACCATACTACACTTACACAGTGTAACTATGGATCCTGCCCCCCCCCCCCCTCTTTCCATGTAACAATATTATGGAATTTTACGTCATCATGACCAATCAAATTTGTCGCTTTTGTTATTAGATTATTGTTACTTTTGCTACTTTGTTATTGTTGTTACTTTTGTTATTAGAAACGACCTTGGAAAAACGCTATGATAAAGCTACCTCAACACGGATATACTCCTCAATACGCAACCTCATTGACAGGGAAAACCCCCTTGGGGAGGAGGGGGGGGGGGGGGGGGTAAATCACTACAACCTCCATCATTTGACCATTAGTCTCCTTGTCAACTTTGGTTGAGATTGGATCAGTAACGACCGAATGTATCGCCGTCAAAAATCGTCAGACAGACAGACAACAAATTGCGGATGTTAGTATGATTATGTGCGTGGTATATGGTGTTCTATGAACTCCAGATATCACGTTAGTGGTCGTTTTGTGGCATGTTTGTATAGTTTATTCAATTGATTGTGATCACTACAGAGCAGCCATGTTGTTTCCTCCCCCCTATTCTCTGTAATAAATCCCGCCTTTGATGAAAATGGGGTGGTTACCAGAAGCGGGATCAATAGCGCTTAGGATAACATCTTATTAACCCATTAAAATCCAAATTCGGCCCATGTTTTCACTCTTCAAATGTGGATCGCCGACAAGCTTCGCTTGGCCAGATTATTGGGAATTCCGTCCGCCATGGTCACTGTGTGTTCAGAGACATGGATTCTCACCAAATTTACCCGGCGGACAGCCACGTGGTCTTCAATGACCGACAAGTGGTCTGTCAGTCATTGAAGACGACAAAACGGTAACAATTCATGAGTAAATGAGCTCATCGCTCACCACTCATTCGTTCCTCTTTTTCCCTGCTGTGGAACCAACTTCCACATTCTCTTCAATCTCATTCCTTTCCCCACCATCTCAGATCTTCCCCCATCCAAAACCATATTTTCTATGCCATGATCTTTTATTTTCTACCAACGTTTATACCTGGGTGGGCAGAAGATTGACGGGCCCTCCCAAACACACCCCCAAGAGTTTCCTTCTGTATTCATATTGTCTATTTCATGTCTCATTCCCAACCCCCATTCCTCCCCACATCCTTCATTTGTCCCCACACCCATTTTTGTCCAAGTCTCCCTCTATTTTGTCCTTCAACCCTGCTGTTTGTTTCCCCCTCACTCCCCTCCTCCCACCCCACTCTCTACTGTTCCTTTTGTTCTGTTGTGGCCTGCTGCATTCAGTGTTCTTGCTCTTCTTTGAGCCTTGACTCTGTATACACAAAATAAAAACAAGACCGTTGTTGTGTGGAACGTAGCCTGACAGCAGATGGGTATTGGGGCACATTCGGGTTGGGGATGGAATGTTGGAAGTAAGGAATAAGTGATTATTTTCCACAGTGTGCTGATTGACGTTTATAACACACGTTATTTAATTTAGATGGTAACTTTCACCATGGAAAAGGAAGAGGCAAAATAAGAACTCTGAATTTATCAAACAAAAGAGATGCCTGCTGAGGATGGAAACATTGCAGCAAGTGAAGATCAAAGGGTTAAATGAGAAAAGCTATACTGTATTTAGTAACTAGAGCAATTTTGACTGCTTTGCCAATATGCCTCCGCGTAGTCCCTGCCCAGTGCCCATGGTAATGGGTAGATCCCCTCATTCAAGTTTGATTTAAATCCCTTCGGCTGTTCTCAAGTATCACATTTTCACCAGCCATGACAGGTTTCACATCGATCGGTGAAGCGGTTTCGGAGAAGGGATTTTTTTAAATATCGGCTTTCAAGCTAACATGGCTGCCCAACCACAGGACATATGACATCAAAAATGTAAACTCTGCATATGTATGGGGAGAGGATCACGTTTGTGAAGTTTCGTGCTGATCGGATAAGGTTTGTTTTTCTATCCAAGATGGCTTCGAAACCATGTGACCTACGATGTCATAATTTTCAAACTACAGGGTGTCCACAAAGTCACTGCATCATAGGCAAAACATTTATTTGTAAGGTTGGCTACATCAGTGATTTTTTGTTGTTGTTGTTGTATACAAGATCGAGGCTCGTGAAAGAGCTAACATTTACTTCACAAACAAATCAACCAGACAAACAAAATATATAAAAAGAGGGAGCGGAAAACAAGATAGGGAGAGAAGGGGAAGCACACAAACACAACATTTGAGAGCAGGGAGATGTGTGGAAGGGAGAGGGCTTGGGGGGAGGAGGCGTGGGAAGGGGGGGGGGGGGGAGGGAGAAGTATAAAACACAAGGACACCAAGGACTTCCAGGACAGAAGTTGGTATTTCAAAAAAGTGGAATTGGGGTGAAATTAGCGGGGGTAGAAAAGATCAAGGTTTTGGATGGGGGAAGATAAGAGATGGTGGTGAACAGCTGTTTTAAAGACCTGGAGGGTGGAGTGGGATTGAAGAGGGTGAGGGAGTTTGTTCCAGAGGCGGGAGAAAAGAGGAATGAAGGAGTGAAGGTGAGCACAGAGTCTTGATTTTGGCAGTTTGACCATAAGAGGGTTGCAGGCAGATCTTGTGCGGCCTGTAGGAATATTTGCGGGACAGAGCCCAGAGAGAGCTGGGGGGGGGCAAGGCCAGAGAGGAGTCGGTAGAAGGCGGAAAGACCACCAACCTGCCTGCGGTGAGTGAGTGAGAGGCCCTTGGAGTTAGCTTCATCGCGGGAGATTCCAATGATTCTGAATGCTTTGGTTTCAACAGCATGAAGACGAGCTAGGTGTGAGGCAGGAGCACCAGCCCAGAGGGGAGAGCAGTATTCCATTGAGCTGCGGATGAAAGCCTTGTATGTGGTGAGGAGCTCAGGTGTGCCAAGGAAGGACTTCGCACGACGGAGGATGCCCAGTCGGCGACTGGCTTTGGAGGCCAGATTTGAAATGTGGTTTTCCCAGAAAAGATCATGGCAGATAGTGAGACCCAAAAGCTTGAGTGACATAACTTCTTGGAGAGGATTATTCAGAAAGTGGATGGGAGGGTTGTTCAGTCGGTCTTTTCGGAGAGACATCGTAAGTGTGAGATTTGTCAGGATTGAAAGACATGTTCCACTTGTTTGCCCAGTCTGTGGTTTTGTCCAGATCTGCAGAGAGTGAGGAGGCTGCAGACTGCCGATCTGAGGGATGAAGAATGGAGCGACAGAGAGTAGAGTCATCAGCAAAGAGATACAGAGGATTTTCAAGAGAGATCAGAGAGATCAGAGAGTCAGAGAGTCAGAGAGAGTCAGCTCCTGTAGGAGCTAACATTAATCACACAAAAAGTCAAACCGACACATAAAACATATAATAAAGGGAGCGGTAGACAAGATGGGGAGAGAGGGGGAAGGACACAAACACAACATTTGAGAGCAGGGACCGAGAGACATGGAGACATCGAGAGATCTGAGAGAGGGCGAGGGCTTTGGGGGGGGGGGGCATGGGAAGGGGGAGGTTGGAGAGGTATAAAACACATGGACACTGTAAGGACTTCCAGGAAAGAAGTTGGAATTTCAAAAAAGTGGATCTGGGATGAATTAACGGGGGTAGAAAAGATCAAGGTTTTGGATGGGGGAAGATAAGCGATGGTGCTGAACAGCCGTTTTAAAGACCTGGAGGGAGGAGTGGGATTGAAGAGAGTGCGGGAGTTTCTTCCAGAGGCGGGAGGAAAGAGGAATGAAAGAGTGAAGGTGAATAGAGAGTCTTGATTTTGGCAGTTTAACCATAAAAGGGTTGCTGGCAGATGTTGTGCGACCTGTAGGAATATTTGGCGGACAGAGCACAGAGAGAGCTGGTGGAGCAAGGCCGGAGAGGAGTCGGTAGAAGCCAGAAAGACCACCAACCTGCCTGCGGTGAGTGAGTGAAAGGCGCTTGGAGTTAGCTTCATCGCAGGAGATTCCAATGATTCTGAAAGCTTTGGTTTCAACAGCATGAGGCAGGAGCACCGGCCCAGAGGGGAGAACAGTTTTCCATTGAGCTGCGGATGAAAGCCTTGTATGTGGTGAGGAGCTCAGGTGTGCCAAGGAAGGACTTCGCACAAAGGAGGATGCCCATACGGCGACTGGCTTTGGAGGCCAGCTTGGAAATGTGGTTTTCCGAGAAACGATCATGGCAGATAGTGAGACCCAAAAGCATGAGCGACAGAACTTCTTGGAGAGGATTGTTGAGAAAGTAGATGGGAGGGTTGTCCAGTCGGCCTTTTCAGAGAGACAAAGTGAGAGTGTGAGATTTGTCAGGATTCAAAGACATGTTCCACTTGTTTGACCAGTCTGTGATTTTGTCCAGGTCTGCAGAGATTGAGGAGGCTGCAGGCTGCCGATCTGAGGGATGAGGAATGGAGCGGCAGAGAGTGGAGTCATCGGCAAAGAGATGGAGAGGATTTTCTAGAGAGTCAGAGAGATAATTGATGAAGACCAGAAAAAGCACAGGGCCCAGAACACTGCCTAGGGGAACTCCAGCCTGAACAGGAAGGAGAGAGGAGAGAAATCCATTCAGGGCCACACGTTGACTATGACCAGAGAGGAAGTCCACAAGCGATGCGTGGAGATTTCCATGGATACCATCGGAGGAGAGTTTGGTGAGCAGAGCTGGGTGCCAGACCGTATTGAAGGCACGTGATATGTCAAGGGAGACAGCTCTGATTTCCTGTTTGGCATTGAGGACCTCCATCCATTGGTGAGACAGCAAAGCAGCATGTCCAGAGTATAATGACCTGGTCTAAATCCAATTTGATGATCGGAGATCAAGCCATTGGAGAAGATGAAGGATTTGATATCCGAAGCAATGATGGATTCCAATACTTTGCTGATAATTGGGAGCAGGCTGATTGGTCTGTAGTTGCAAGGATCTGTTTTTGCACCTTTTTTGTGTGAAGCGGTAATATTGACTGATTTCCAAGATGATGGCAGATGACGTTGAGCAAAAGAGAGGGTGAAGAGAACAGAGAGAGGGTGAGATAGAGCGGCAGAGCAGGATTTTAGAACCCGTGGGCTGATGCCATCTGGTCCATTTGCAGAATCGGGGTCGAGGTTTGACAAAAACTTCTCCACCTTGTCAGGAGAGAAGGACACAGAGTCCAGGAGCAGTTGGGTTCGACTGGGTAAGGTGGGAACAGAGAGAGATGGGTTTGGGACACAAGATTTTGAGGCAAACACAGAGTTGAGGCATTCGGCTTTGTCACGTGCGGTGTCAAATGTGTCGCCATTTGAGGTAAGGGAGGGATGGAGGGGAAACAAACACCAGAAACGGATTTGACCAGACGCCACCAGGATTTGGAAGAGGGAGACAGGTTTGACAGTTCAGGCTTGAGAGTAGAGAGATATTGTTTCCTGGCTCTCCTGAGGGTAGACACACACTTGTTCCAAGCTTGGTGGAAGGAACTGAGATTGCCTCCAGTTGGATTAGCCTTCCAAGAGGTAAAGGCAAGTTGTTTCAGGGCAACTGCCTCACCACAAGATTCAGTGTACCATGGGCGGGAGGAAGGGTAAGACAACTGGAGATGAGATGGGATAAATCTGTGCATGAGAGAGAGCAGTTTACTTTGGAAGAATTCCCAGGAAGAATTTATGTCAGAGGCAGTAGAGATGGGAGTCCAGTCCAGATGATTCTGCAGTTGTTTGCAATGTGTCCCACCAATCTCAAAACATGTTTGTAAACGGAAAAGCAGGTTCCTCTGAATGTTCTTTAACATATCTGGGCTAATTGTTGAATTAAATAATGTAATTTTCTATGATAAATAATCAATTAAATGATTTCCTATGATGCGTGACTTTGTGGACACCCTGTATATGCAGCAATGGTGTTGGATGTCATTTGTAAAGTTTTGCATTGACAGGGTAAGTGGTTCCAGAGATGCAATTATTTAATATTTTCCTTCAATCCAATATGGGTGCCACACCATGTGACAAGTGACGTTTTTGTGATCAACTTTTAATCGCCATGCCTAGTCAATGACACATGTAAAGTTTCGAGTCAATCGATTTGGTGGTTTGGGAGAAGATGTTTTTGTTAAGGTTTGAGGTTTAATCAAATATGGCTGCCAAACCATGTGACCTATGATGTCATCAATTTAATATTTCAATACAAATGGGTCATGGATATGTGCATGCAATTTCAGATTTTTTAGGACTAGTGAGATACTCGTGATACGCACGGGTGGGAGGCCAGAAGCAAACAGGCAATGCAGATACGGCGAATGCTAAAGCATGAAACCAATAAATTCCACATTCCCGTAGCACCCTCAGTCACACGTCAGACATGGAAAGCAAGTTCGTGAAGGACTTCCATGCAAAACGTACCCGTTCGCAAACAAACGGGTACGTTCACGTATAGAAACATCGATCGTGGTTCCATGGCGAATCTGCATATGGCGATCCGCGAAGTTCACGATCAGAAAATAGAAACCATCACGGCATGTCGTCATTTACTTGAACTCAATATCTCTTTTTTTCATTCCAAACAACATAACTCCAATCACAAATTAATCGCACAATAAACTTTTGACAACATTGTTAATGTTTCCTTCATTGTAAAAACTACCAAGTCAACAGTTAAATGGATTTTGAGCCGATAGGTGTTACGGCCTTGGCAAGATCAATGGAGACAGCGATCTGTTAGCATATACACCGCCCCAATAGCTATGTGGAATTTTCTCATGTAGAGATTAAACTCACGTCGTTTGAACTTTGGCCGAGGTCATTATTTACTTTTAATGATGTTTGTATACGAATCGAAAAGAGGATACTTGGTTTTGGGTCGTCCTTTCTGCATATCTCGTGGGATTGTTAGTTGGACAGATGACCGTGATGGTGGGGAGGGGGTTGGCATTTTCACGAGCCTCGATTCAGTATACAAAAAAAAAAAAAATTAAAAAAAACAATTCTCGCAAGCAGGGATTCAACCCACGTCCTTATAAAAAGTCTTTGTCTGAGGTCACCGAGTCGGATCGGTGCAGCCGATCGGTGCAGCCGATCGGTGCAGCTGTGCAGCGATCGGTGCAGCCGTTTGTGTGGCACCCGGGAAAATAGCGTTATGCGGGAGTCCAAACCTGGAAATGCTGGAGGCCAAAGCTGAAATGGGAAAAACAATATACCCTATTTTACTCCGCGAGATACCAGGATTACCCACCCGAAATATCGTTGCGATCGGTTCAGCCGTTTTTGCGGTACCTTCGAATGGACGGATGGACAGACAGACAAACGGATGAACATTTGGTGAATTATAGTGAGATAAGGCATTCAATTAAAATGTTTATGGTTGGTACACAAGTTCACCGATGATGTCATAATTATCAGGCTCTTGTTCCCCATTGGGAGTACTTGACAATGTGCCAAGTTTCAAATTTTTCCATTCAACAGTTTCCGAGAAATATTTTTTAATTATTTGCATTTATTCCAAGATGGCTGCCATACCACATGACCTATAACATCACAATTATCATAAAACATTCTGCATGAGTGTCGCTTCTACCCTGACAGTTTTGTCTCAATTTGACACATGGTTGCTGAGAAAAACGAGTTTTAGCCGTACGGACGCAATGACAACCCAAAAATATAATGTCTCTGGCCACCTTCGGGGGCGGAGGCATAAAAAAGTAAAATGTAGATTTGGGGAAAGTTGTGGGGGTAAGGGGGACCAGTTTTGGACAGTCCACGTGATTTTGCTGACTACCACTCAACTTTTAATTGCATATATGAAGTTGGCTCACTAAATTCCTGTACAGTGTTAACACAACCTCTTTTGATTTAAAATTTACCCCCCTGTGAATGCAACCTTAAACTCTGCTAGTTTGACCTATCGCTACCTGGCATTGTGCTGTCTGCTTATCCCCCTGTATCAATTACCACCCCCAGATATTTATCTTGTGTGACGCACTCCAAGATTGCCCCTTTCATTATGTAATCCGTATGCATATACTAAATAGCTGAATTCTGGTTTTTGATTGGATGTTTGGACGGACTGACTTATGTATGTATGTATTAGCGTATATCGGTGGGCTGACCATCAAAGGACTGCCTTACACCCATTGGCTGAACAGCTGGCCTCAGCCACCATTTTCCTGCTCGGGTCGGCCCAAGCCATCTGCGGAAGCGGTATACAGTATTCACAATCGTTACGCCTTTCATTTCAGTTTTATCTTCAATTTAAAGCAAGGATTATCAAATATATATCGAAAGGTTGCAGCCAATAACCGTCACTGGCCTTGACAAGGCCAGAGCACATATGGGCCTCAGGCTTTTGGCTTTCAGGCCTCAACAGATTCTCTCTCCGAAGTGATCATGTTATTGTTGTTGTAGTTGTTGTGAAGTTAATGTTGAGGTAATATTTATTTTTCTGGAGAAATAATGTTACTGGAGGTGTAGTTGTTTTTATGAAGGTAATACGTACAAGGTAATATTTCTTTCTCCGAAGCGATCGTGTTGTTTTTGTAACATGTTGTGTGGAAGTTCCATTTGTTGTAAAATGGCGATATGTACTGCTCCAAACAATCTGAGATGTTTCGTGAAGAAGATATTCGGTAATGGGAATTGTTTATTTTCAAGCCTCGCTTTATTTGTGGAGGGCGATGAGAACACTAATGTCGACCTGAGATGGAAAACTGTTCATGCGGTCATGTTGTTGTTGTGAAGTTAATGTTGAGGTAATATACTTTTTTCTGGAGCGATCCTGTTATTGGAGGTGTAGTTGTTGTTCTAAAGGGAATATTTCTGGAGTGTACTGTTGTTCTTGTTGTTGTTGTGAAGTCAATGTTGAGATAATATTTATTTTTGGGAGGCAATATTTACTTCAAAAACGAACAGCATTTCGCTGCACAACCTATTGTCGTAACAGGAGGATTCGCACACACCTTAACCACTGAGGTACGATTCTATTTATCTTGTATACTCTTGATAAAGTGCTCCCTCTTGTCTCTTGTGCGGAAGTTCCGCGGGCTCATCTAGTTTTCATTATTCTTACACATCCCAGCACTTTACATTTCCCTGTGTTAAACGACATCTGCAAATCTTTCATCTGAGCTAGGAAAGTATCTGGACTTTCCTGAATCTAATAATGTTTTCGGTCTTACCTCTGAGCTTTGTGTTATCTGAAAATTTGGAAATCCGAATCCGAAAATTTGGATGCAAATGATCAATGATTTGCAGAGATCCCGTCCTTGCAGACAAGTTCATTCCACCTCCATGTAAATGGTGTACCGGCGTCCACCAGGTGGCACTATACGATACACATTTACATAGAGAGAACTGGGGTCCTCCCCGGAACCACCAGGACTATGATCTTTTTATACTGCCTTAAACCAACACCTGGTGTACAACCACCAATTTTCAACTCATTCCATCGATCTTGCGGTTTATGAATGCATTGAAGTCAAACCAACAAACAGACAGACAAAGACAAAATCCACAGACAGACGAACTGACTCACACCCAGTTCTCAAATTATAGAAGGATAATTGTCCTACAACTGATACCTGGCATACCCCCACACACTTACAATCTTCCAGCCCTACATCCTCCCACTCACAGGTACTCTTTGGTTATTTGCATTAGGATCCAGTTAGCCAGGTTCCAATCCAGTTAGCCAGGTTCCAATCCAGTTAGCTACCCAACCAGCCATTCCAGAAGTCCCCATCTCAGCTAACAACTTCCGATATTGGTTCACGAGTTATCAAACAGAGTGACCACTATATTTGTCATGGGTGTGTCTGTCTGTCTGTCTGTCCACAGCATAACTACCCGATGATATCATCCGATCTTGATGAAACTAGGGTGGGAGGTTAATATCATGATCTAGTTGTGTCCTGCCTCGAGTGGGCATATTGAGCCCATTGTGGGCGGAGCGATGCCCAAAAAAGATGTTTTTTTAGGGGGTAATCGAGTTCAAGCTACATCTTCTCCGAGGGGTTTAGTGGAATCTGGCAGGGGTTTCGGTATTTGGTTTGGCCAATGTCATGTGTCTAGCTCCACGGAGCTCGATTTTTCATTTTCGCCCCAAGGTCAAGGTCACAAGGTCACGAAATTTAGAAAAGTCGATTTTTGATGGTATTATTACATTGTTCGCTTCCTGATAGGGTGAAATGTCGTACATGATCTTATATTATCACATACATCATGAAATACAAGTTTTCCAACAAATTTCAGAACCATCGACCTTTGACCTTTGAAGGTCACAAAGGTCAAATTTTCAAAGTTGTCGGAATCGAACCAAATTTTCGGTATTGTGTAGCTATCTAACCGCATAACATAACTAACATAGTCACGACTATGATTGGAAGAGATTATAGCAGTATCATTGGCAAAGAGATAAAAAATATAATAATGGACAGCAAGCATGTATGGTCGTTGACGTACAATAAGAAAAGAAGAGGGCAAAGTATAAATCCCTTGAGGAGCTCCATGGGTAATAGCCTTCCATGAAGAATTCGAGCTTTGAACGATTGTGAATTGTTGTCTGTTGATAAGATGGTCTTTAAACCATTCAAGATCACAATCTCTCACACCATCGAAATCAAATTTGGAGGGAAGAATATCCTCGTGTTCCTGGGGTTAACACACCTGGGGACGGATAGCCGAACGAGCTTTACACTCCGAGGTGCTCAGTCAACGATGGCGGACCTTCTTTATATGCACTGGGGAGGGCAGCGGGGGGGGGGGTAGCGAAGCTCTTATCTTCACGGACCCCACTGTACATCTTCGACCCTGCGATAATTAATTCAACCGACACGGACTTCGAATGTAAAAATACCGGATTTATTGAAAGAAATGCCTGTAACAAAAGAATACATGCTAAACTAAAATTCCGAATCAAGGGACTCTCTCTACGGACTCGTATACAATACAAGGGGAAAATAACTGGAAAATAATGCGTGTTTTGTGTACTTAGCTCTGAGCAGCTCTTGAACCCTGTCAGTCCGCGAATGGGTCCCGGAGGTCCATGCGCGGAAAACGCACGCCCTGGCATGAAGTCCGTGCATGGTAAGCAGGCCTTAGCGTGCCCTTAGCTCGCCGCTTCACACAGCACCGACGTCTCTCAGCGCACCGAAGACGACGCACAACCAGCACCAACGGGCCAAGGAAAGGAAAATGCAGTCGCTCGAATAGATGAAACCCACTGACCACAAAGACAAAATGCGTGACTGCGTCCGCCTTTCACGAACACCAGGTAGCGAGAGGGGGTGGAGTGCGAATGTCACCATCAAGAGCGAGCCCAAACTCCAACCACACACAACGAGGACCCAACGCAATAAATAGAGCATCGTATATGTGACTGTTCACTTGCAATGTCCCTGGCGCAAGAGGTCAAAATGTCGGGACTCGTCTTTTATTCTCAAGGCTTTGATGTCATCCGACGATCACCGTGCGTGCTCCTATCAGCGGGTCTCTCTCATCACTGGACAATACCGGACCAATCGCTGCTCTTCAGGGCGTGGCCTCACGGACCTGCCTACTTGATGTTTCGATGTGGCAGGTGGCGGCGCCAGCGTTATTGTTCAATGTCCTGTTCCGGTTGGTTTTTATTTACTGTTTTAATGCACGATAGCTTGGCTTGGCTATGTGTGTGTGCTGCAGTGTCATAAGGAACACAGGAAAATATTACAGAGGCACTTGCATACAGGGGATTAATTACCCTTAATCCCTAACTAATTACCATAACCCCACCCCTCATCATGGGGACAATTATACACTTACGCGACATCCGGTCTAACGGATTCCCCACTGTGGTACATGGGGGTTCTTCTTCTTCATCGCAACATACGGAGCATGGTAATCTATACACTTCCACCTCGACTACGGTATTTCATTGCCTATCCCCCATAAACGTAACAATATGATATCAAAGATGTTAAACAAGTCAATGAAAACACAAGCGGTGCACAGTTTGTCAAAGTGGGAATTAGAAAGTAAATCTGTCAAATGAATAAGAGCCACATATGTAAAGTGCTTACTTGTGAAACCAAAATGATCAAATAGAATGTTAAAGTCAGAAAGAAATTTAAACAGACGATTATAAATCAGCATCTCCAACTTCTTAGAAAACACGCAAGAACAAATATGGGTGTGTAACGAAAATGGCATGACAATATCTTCATATAATTTAAACAAGCTCATAGATTATTTGTTTTTACCAGGAATACCTTTCCCAATGTAAAGGGTGTCCTGTCATTGATTGTTTGGTATATTAGTAGGTTTATTTCGCTGTTGGAAACATATTTGACAGTTTCCGTCCACAGGACCGGATGATGATTGATGATGAAAATAATGACATTGAGAAAACAAAGGTGTGGGAATATTTTAATCTTCAATGGTGCATACCTGACTGATTATGTCAGGACCTGTCTTTTTACGTCTACCACCGGAGGTGGATGAAGGTTGTGTTTTCACCCCTGTCTGTCTGTCTGTCTGCCTATCTGTCTCTGTCTGTCTGTTTGTTACTTGGCAAAAAAACAAAAACATTTTGCAAGTATGTTGATCACTCCGGTTTGTGTGTTTGTCCACTCACTTATACAGGGTGAGCCAGAAATATGGTCATTTTCGAAATTCCTGTGAAGGAAATAAAAAATTGTATTGGTTCACGAGTTATCAAGTGACCACTATATTCGTCATGTGTGTACGTCTGTCTCTGTGTGTGTGTGTGTGTGTGTGTGTGTCTGTGTCTGTCTGTCCGCAGCATAACTACCCAATGATATCATCCGATCTTGATGAAACTTGGGTGGGAGGTTGATATCATGATCTAGTTGTACCCTGCCGAGAGTGGGCGAATTGCACCCATTGTGGGCGGAGCCATGGCCAAAAAAGATGTATTTTTAGGGGGTAATCAAGTTCAAGATACATCTTCTCCGAGGGGTTTGGTGGAATCTGACAGGGGTTTCGATATTTGGTTAGGCCAATGTCATGTGTCTAGCCCCACGGAGCTCGATGTTTCATATTTTTTATTTATTTATTTTTTTTCATTTCATTTTTCACCGAATTTTCGGTATTGTGTAGCTAACTAACCTCATAACTGATTATACATTATTTTCTATCTCGTTTCAAGGTCAGTAACCTTCGTTTTGACATTTCCGGGCCAGCACCACACACAATTACGTACAACTGGCTCTTAAAGGCCTGTGCACGCAGCGCATTGGGGCCCTTTGTAAATAGGCATGTACACCGCATGTCGGGGGCCGGCACCTGACACGTGGGCCCCCGACCCCCCAGTCCGGGCCTGTTTCGGTTATAGTCCGTCCTTTGTCATTGAATACCGCTCACTCGTGAACCATAGTCGTCTCCTGACTTGTAATACTATTACGTTTGTAGGGGGTAGGCAGTCCCTTATCCAGGTAGAATGCATAGGTAGTGTGCTCCGACTGTCATGAAGAAGAAGAAACCCCATTTAATAAGTAGGAAATTTGTGTAGACCGTATGTCGTGGAAGAGCTTGTATCTTCGTCCCCATGAGAGGGGTGAGGTTTGTTAATTAGCTAGGGATTATGGGTAAATTAATCCCCTGTATATAATGGCCTCTGTTATTTACTCCTTTGTTCCTTATGACACCAGCAGCACACACACGTAGTAAGAAATCGCCCATTAACCACACTAAATAAAAACCAACTGGAAACAGGACATTGAGCACGACCGTGGATAACATCGAACTGGTGAGCACAGAGGCACAAAAGGTCATGCTCAATGTCCTGTTTCTCGTTGGTATTTAGTGTGAAGCCACACCCCGAAGAGCAGTGATTGGTATGGGATTTGATTGGCAAAAAGACTGCTAAGATGGGACTCGCTGATAGGAGCAGACACGGAGACGTCGTGAGATGACGTCAGAGCCTTGACTTTCAAGGAACGGTCGGCCGACATTTTCTCCTCTTGTGCAAGGAAGATTCATCACGAACAGTCGTGTCCCAACATTTTGTTTCTTTCTTCTTCTCTCTTTTTTCCTCGTGGCTTTCTCTCTTGTATTGGGGTGCTCCGGGGTGAGGGACATTCTTAAAGAACGGGGACATATATGGTGCGCTCTTGGGCGAGGGACATTCATTGGGAGCAGCCACGATTTCATATCTCTCGGTTGCTGGATCCGGTGGTGAATGGTCGTGTTCCGACATCTTCATCGTGATCGTGAGGAGGAGGAACTGTGGACCGAGAACTGTGGTTTCCCGTGCAAGGACGACGAAAACGAGCGTGGCTGGGCGAACAAGGGTGCGCGAGGCCGAGTTCGCACCCACTTGAGTGCAGCCTGCGGTTTTTCCGCCAAGGACGTGAGGGGGTTTTGACGATTCCTGACGAGGTTCAAGAGCCGATAAGAGCTAAATGCCACACAAACACGTATTAATTTTTACAGTTCTTTTTCCCATTGTTTGTATTTGAGTCTGTATGGTGGCGCTCTATTTAGGAATTTATATTTATCGTGCTTTGCATATTACCGGCATTTTATTTAATAAAGCCGGTATTTTTGTACATTTTAACCCTGTGTCATTTGAGTTGATTAATTTATCCAGGTGCGGGTGGAAGACATCCAGGTAAGTTCGTCATTCCCCTTTCCCTCGCATGTAAAGAATACCGTCATTTTTGAATTGAACGCCTCGGAGTTAAAGCTCGTTTGGTCATCCGTGTCACCCTGCGGTGTTCACTACAAGGCAGTCACACAACAATACCTTATCAAATACCTTCTTAAAGTCAAGCCAAATTACATCCCCTGTACTTCCCTCATCCAGCCAATCAGAAACGGCTTCATAGAAGTCCAATAAATTTGTCAAACATGATCTCCCTTTGGTAAATCCATGCTGATTACTTTTAATTACTTTAAAATTATTCAAATAGTTACCTATCTGTCCTTAATTAACATCTCAAACACCTCTCTTAATATTATCTGGCCCTGGACCTTGTTTTGTCTAGTTTTATTTTATTTCTCTTGGCTCTCCACCACTCCTACCTGGAACTCATCCACCCCTACCTGGAACTCGTCCACCCCGAACTGGAACTCGTCCCCTCCGACCTGGAACTCGTGCCCTCCGACCTGGAACTCGTCCCCTCCGACCTGGAACTCGTCCCCTCCGACCTGGAACTCGTCCACTCCGACCTGGAACTCGTCCACTCCGACCTGGAACTCGTCCACTCCGACCTGGAACTCGTCCACTCCGACCTGGAACTCGTCCACTCCGACCTGGAACTCGTCCACTCCGACCTGGAACTCGTCCACTCCGACCTGGAACTCGTCCACTCCGACCTGGAACTCGTCCACTCCGACCTGGAACTCGTCCACTCCGACCTGGAACTCGTCCACTCCGACCTGGAACTCGTCCACTCCGACCTGGAACTCGTCCACTCCGACCTGGAACTCGTCCACTTCGACCTGGAACTCGTCCACTCATACCTGGAACTCGTCCACTCCTACATGGAACTCCTCCAAAAGCCCTTCACCACCCCTTACCTTTATTCTCTCACCTATTAGTAAATCCCCTGGCTGTTTCTATGGAAATGTTGAAGCAAAATAGCTATTTAATAAGCCTGCCATCTCACTGTACTCTTCCTCAATGGGCCCAAATTCATGGTCAACACTGACCATAACAGGCCATCATTGACCTTGTTGCTTCAGCAAGACAGTCTCGACATAAAAATACATGGTTTTGTGTGAAGGGTACCACCCATCTCATGTTTAAAAAAATACTACCCTGAGGCCAAGTTTTTCCCGGTTATTTATAACCTCCTTAATCATTCTAATGATGTTCAAGACAGCTTGAATATTTGAGTCATTCGATTGTGATGGTTTGCGTTTCGTTTCCAAACACATTAATTATTGCGCTTTTTAAAACTTCGCCACAAAACTTACAATAACGAGCGTTCTGACTTCTATTCAATATTTATTTGCTGACATTTGGACCATTTGTTCAAGTACACGTTAAACGAACATTGCTATTCATTACATAGACATAGAGGGTGAATGATTGAAGTTAATGGAGTAAATGGAGGATGGAGCATTGCACAAAATCAATTAGACAAACCATTAGCTTTCATATATATATATACTGAACAGCAAAAGAAACGTCAGTCAGAATCAATATTTTGGAGTCTTTATTTTCAAGTCATGATCAACACGAATTGAGATTTAGGATCAACATGAAACATTACAGGTATGGTCACCACAGTTCAAACAATAATGTGAAATGTTCTGAATAAGAAAAACACAAGACCAGGTGAGAACAAGGGAGGTCAAAATCAGTATCTTGTGTGACCCCCGTGAGCGTTGATGACAGCCATACATCGTTTGTACATGGAGTGGATTAATCGGTTGATGAAGGCATTTGTCACTTGGGCCCACCCTCTGAGAAACGCCTGACTGAGTTGAGCTGCAGTTGTCGGCCTTGGTCGAACGTCATTCAGTCTTCTTTGAACCTCGTCCCACAAGTGCTCTATCGGGTTTAAATTGGGGCTGAGCGCAGGCCAGTGCATGGTTTGGATGCCATTCTGTTGCAGGAAGTCCCTTGTTGCTCTGGCAGTGTGGGCATGGGCGTTGTCCTGCTGGAAGACATGATTTCCGTGACGTCCAAAATGTGGCACAACGTGAGGTCTGAGGACTTGATCGATGCAGCGAGCAGCTGTGACACCATTGCCTCTTCCTGGACCAATATTCTGGAACACTTTTTTGAAATACCAACTTCTGTCCTGGAAGTCCTTGGTGTCCTTGTGTTTTATACTTCTCCCACCCCCCCCCCCCCCCTTCTTCCCACGCCTCCTCCGCCCAAGCCCTCTCCCTCCCACACATCTCCCTGCTCTCAAATGTTGTGGTTGTGTGCTTCCCCTTCTCTTCCCATCTTGTCTTCCGCTCCCTCTTTTTGTGTGTTTTGTTTGTCTGGTTGATTTGTTTGTGAAATAAATGTTAGCTCTTTCACGAGCCTCGATTCAGTATACAAAAAAAACCAAAAAAAAAAAAACACAGGACCGACTTTGTGATTGAGAGCAATAGCACCCCATACCATGATGTTTGGACCACCCCACGAGTCTCTTTCCATCACACAGTCATCTGAGTAGCGTTCCCCATGTCTATGCCAAACTCTCACTCTGCCATCTGCCGTGGAAACACAGTATCGGCTTTCGTCTGAGAAAAGAACGGTTCTCCACTGCTGGTAACGCCAATTTTGATGCTGTGTGGCCCACTGTAGTCGGTCACGGCAGTGTCGAGCTGTAAGAATGGGGCCACGATACGGCCTATGACAACGGACATCCCTGTTCTTCAAACGTCGACGGACTGTATCACCACTAATGTGTCTCTGGTGGGTTCCAACTGTTTGTCTTGCAGTTTCTGTAGCCCTGGTAAAGCGATCTTGGATGTGATGATGCACAATCTGTCAATCCTGTCGTGGTGTTGTTACCCGCGGTCTGCCACTGCGTGGGCGGTCATCGGTGCTGTTGGTGGCCTGGTATCGTTCCTGTAACCTGCAGATGGTTCTCACGTTGACATGGAAAGCATTGGCAACCATTCGTGCAGTCTGTCCAGCATGCAATCTTCCAATAGCCTGGTCTCTCTGAATCCTCGTAAGTCTGGGCATGGCGCTGGCATCGAAACACGAATGATGAACACACGTTTTGGGGTGCCTTTTATAGGGAAAGTCACAAGGAGACGCACGTGCATTTTGATTTCCATGGGAATCATGCACGACTTTGTACCATGGTCGTTTTTTTGCCTGCGTTTTGGTGACCTGTTTTTATCCACGTGTGCACCACTGTCGGTTGTTAGGATTAAATTTAGATACAGACTAATGTAAATAACGAGATATCGAAACGAAATGCATTGATATTTCTATGGGAAATGTTCAGGAATTATTTTTATGAAGTGACGTTTCTATTGCTGTTCAGTATATATATTGTTACTGATCGCGGTTTAGATGTTACTTTGCCGAGCGAAGGCTCCGCGACCGAACAGTTACTCCCCGATTAGAACCCGATTTCACCCAAACGTTGGCCGGATCGCACCGCAGCTATTCAATAGGGAAAAGACAAAGGCGACACAGATGTGAAGAAGAAGAAGAAGAAGACCAAAAGGTTGGAAATACTACTAAATTTATTCCTACTATTTACATGCTCAAAGTAACCAAGGAGAAGGAAAGATAATAAAATAATATACAGAAGAATCAGAGACACAGTGCAATTATTAACTTATGCAAGCTTAATTAATACCCAGGGACAAGACACACAGAACAAACTCACGTACACAAGAAGGGTGGAGGAAAGGGAAGGTTCAGCTGGGGCAGATGGTTCGGGCTTGATCCCGCACGGGACGTCGGCTGGACCTCGACGGCCACCGATGCCACCGCTATCGGGTCCCCGCGGGGTAACGGGTTGAAGCTGCCTGGTGGAGTCAACGCTGCTTGTGGAGCCAAAGCTGCTTCTCTGGCTCACCTCAGGGCGCGTCTGCCGTCTCTGGCGCAACTGCTGGTAATTGACCTTGAACCTTCTCTCTCTTGGCCCTGGTGTCTCCTCACCATCAACAACTCAACGCAACCAACGCAACCACTGACCACTCGACGCCACCACTTCTCACCACCGACTTCTTACCACCGCAACCAACACAACCACTGACCCTCCACTGACGACCAACTCACGACCCACTCTGACCAAAACCACCCAACTCAGCTCTCCTCGCAACTTCTTGCGCGCGCGCCTTTATAGCGCCTCCAGCGATTAAGCCGCCGGCCTTCAGGACACGCCCATCGGTGTGCTCACCTCGGCCCTGGTTGGTCACGCGACCCTCTGGCTCCACCCTTGATGACGACGGGCGGGCACGCCTTTCTTCCCCGATCCGAGCACATGTTCAATGGTGGTTTTGGAGGGGAGGTAATATGGGCAATCGAGGCTTGGCAATGACGAAAGGGGATGTAAAAGGAAATGGAGATTTTGGGGATGGGAATGGAAGGGGATCTATTCTCTTTCACTGGTGCAATGGAGTACTTCAATTAATGGGAGACACAGCCTTACCCTAAAACACAGAATAAGATATAACTATCAAACAGGGCTATTCTATTATTTGGCTGACGTGTATGCTTGTGGACTAATTATGGGATGCCCTTTCACCTTTACACAGCTCCGGAGGCAGGGG
Source organism: Myxine glutinosa (assembly GCF_964187855.1). NCBI lineage: Eukaryota > Metazoa > Chordata > Myxini > Myxiniformes > Myxinidae > Myxine > Myxine glutinosa. The sequence goes on along the minus strand of NC_136270.1, from coordinate 33,409,329 downwards.
GCGCAGAATAAACAATAATAATAATAATAAAGCACACAATCAAAAAAAATATACAGTTCTCATATCCGCAACAATATATATATGAGTGTTAGTTCAATTCAAAAGTTCAAACAGTAAAATCGTTTACTTAATGAGTGGTGTACCTCCAGATTTGATGATGTTGGAAACAATAAACACTAAATCTGCAGAAAGCAATGGCAGTTGTAAGTAGTTTAAATCAATCACAGTCGTTGATGTTTTGCAGGAGCATTTTGAGAATAATTAAGAGTTCATCAGAAGGGTTTTGTGGAGAGATCTCGATGTAAGAACACGATGGGTACATCGTCAGCAGGGCCTCTTCATACATGCGTTTGGCAAACTGGGGTTCCACCTGCACAGCAGCACATCGATACCTTAACCTGTGTCTTAACACGAGCTGGCCCGTCTCCTGACACCACCACAATGCAATCATGTTGATCAATCACACAAGTGCGGTTACACATGCCTGTAATTGATATAATTATCTACACATTATGTACAATGAGTTGTGCACACCTGTACTGTGACGTGCTGCGCGTGGCCACATTTATCTGTAAGCCTCTCTCCAAAACACAGTGTCACGTGGAATCTTGGAATAGGCCCCAGCATATGCATGTACAACCCCAGTTCTGCAGAAAAGGCCAAAGAGATTATTAGCTTGTCTGGAAATGGAATTCCAGATAAGGTATTGTCATCATGCGCCGTCCGTCCGTCTCCCATTTTGATTTCTTCGGCTAAACCACTGGACCACTCCTACCTGGAACGTCTGTCTCCCATTTTGATTTCTCCGGCTAAACCACTGGACCCATCTGGCTGAAATGTGTCAGCAAGGTTCCGCTCCCGACTGGTAACGGGGATTGGAAAGCTCGTTCCGGTCACGTGACTTTAAGTATGTCAAAATGGCGGACTTAGTAAATTCCTTCAAAAATCTTCTTCTCCAGACCCAGAAGTTTGAATGCTACCAAATTTGGGTTACAACATTAGGCCAGGGTAGAGATGTTGAATCGTGGAGGTCATGCTGATCACGTGACCGGAACTGTGTCAAAATGGCCGACTTAAGTCAATTCTTGGGAAAAATCACATAAATTCCTTTTAAAATCTTCTTCTCCAGATCCAGAAGTTTGAATGTTACCAAATTTGGGTTACAACATTACGCCAGGGTAGAGACGTTGAATTGTGGAGGTCATGCTGATCACGTGACCGGAACTGTGTCAAAATGGCCGACTTCAGTCAATTTTTGGGAAAAATCACATAAATTCCTTTTAAAATCTTCTTCTCCAGACCCAGCAGTCAAAATGCTACCAAATTTGGGTTACAACATTAGGACAGGGACCAGATAAGCTACAAGTCAAGTGGTCCTTTTTTGTAACACAATGTATTCAATTAATCCCTGAGGCACAAATAATAGGCAGTATTATCCTACCATGTATGAATTGCCTGGAATCGAACAGCTTCACCCACACATTCCTCTCCATCTTGTTGGGATTGTTAGGATCCTCTGCACAAGGTCCAGTCCAAAACACCCTTGCCATGCACAGGCGGTACGCATAAAGCCCGTTCATAGTCATAAGCAAGAGGAGACCTCGTTCGACGTGTTTTAGGATCGAGTCGGTGTGGAGCCGTTGTCGATGGTCAGATATCTGCTCAGTGTTAGGAAAACGAAACTGGAGGATGTCCCGAGGGCCGAAGATTCTCTCATCGTGGATCTCCACTTTTCTGGATGAAATGCAGCACCCGTTTGCGTGCAAGGCCTGCCACTTGCACACAGGCATGCTCTTGTAGTAACACTCCAGCTCCATTCCTACAATGACAAAATAAACTCATTCTCAAAGGGAACACACAGTACTGCATTTGAGACATCAGTCATCACATTGGTCTACAGTTATCTATCCGTTTTGTCATGTAAGCCTGAGTGTTTGCATGCTATATCAAGTAACAAAGTGATGTGTAAGGTATAGTTCGCAGATCTGGCAGTATGGTGCAGAGGTAGCGCACTCACTTTTGAGCTGTCTAGTCTGGGTTCCATTTTGGCCTGGGTATAACTACTGACTATATAACCTGACCTGAATTGCGAAAGATGAAGGGAATAGAGCCTGTGATTGATGCTGTGAAGAGGAACAGGTTGAGATGGTTTGGTCATGTGTTGAGGAAGGATGAAAGTGACTGGTTGAGAAGAGTGATGGAAATGAATGAAGAAGGAAGTAGAGGACGGGGAAGACCGAGAAAGACTTGGCTAAAGATGGTCGAAGAAGAAATGCGGGCAAGGGGGTTAACACGGGGAGATGCAGAAAATAGGGCAGAATGGAGAAGATTGTCATCGGGACCGCAAGGCTAACCCCCGCTCTAGCAGGGAAAATGGCCTTAAAATGCATGTTGTTGTTGTTGTTGTATAACTGTTGGACAGGTGTTTCAGAGGCAGGGCATTTAATTAAAAAAAAAAAATGTGCCGGTCTTCGGATGGACAGAAAGCTGGGGATCCATGTGCTAGCATTAGCTGTTATCAGATATTCTTTGCTGCCAGGTTAGACTGCTTTCTATCTCATTGTGTGGTTGTTGTGTGGGCAGTATCTCCCACACTATAAATAAATTCACATTTCTAGGTGTGTTTACATGTCATTGTTAACCTGAGATCCTTGGAATCGATGGCCCATTCCATTATCATCATCATCATTATTATCATCATAGTTGGCAGAGGCCCAAATCATCACATCGGTTTTGTATAACTTTGGAGAAAAATTTCTAAACCTTTCCAAAGCATTATACATTTCTTTCCTTATACATTTCATAAAATGGAATCCATAAAATCTTTCAATAGCTTTGAGCACTGGATGCCAATAAATTGGTAAATATTTGGATGTACTGTACTTATAGTTAATGAGTCCAATGATCGTACTCTTTGAGAGAGCTACATACCGGTACAGTTGCCCGTGACAAAATGACGGTTTCGGAAGGTACAAGCAAGTTCTGTTCCGGTGACTTGTTGATGAACAGGTAAAAGGCCAAATGTATAGGAAACTGTCTTCTTTTTAATTTTAAAGGCATATATTTGTATCAGCGGGCGGTGTAGCGGGCGGTATATAGTGCGCAGTATAGTGGGCGGTACAGCGTGTGGTGTAGTGGGCGGTGTACCATGTGGTGCAGCGTTATCGTTTTAAATAAAAGAAGTTTGACATAAAAATACACATATATTATATTTCATTTGTATCAGATGGAATGAGAGGTAGGCTTGGTATGAGAATAGTAACTGAGTTCAATCCATCGACTACATACCTATGGCTTCTATATATATAAAGCAGTAAAGTATGTTTGTTTGTTTGTCCTCTTATAACTCGAGAACTACTCATCGCAGAGAAAAACCAAAGGCATATTCGGAATCAGTACGTCTCAGAGCAACTACAGCACACCTTAAATTTTAAAAAACTTCGGGTTTAAAAATTAGCGTATTAGCGCAGAAGCGCTAGCAGAAGAGGGAGGGAATCGAAGGGAGGGAGCGCAGCGCTCCCTCTAGCGCTTCGCAGCGCCAGCGCTTCTGTTAGCGTAATGGTGCACAGGCGGTTCTCACTCTTGCGCATGCGCAAATGCGCTGTTCCGATGCTGCATGTTCCTGCAAAGACTTTGGCGCATGCGCAAATGACGACACATGGGCCACTGTATGTTCGTTTAATACGTACGCGCTTTGATGGGCGGGGCGTATGGCGTTCATGAAATGGTCGAATGCGGAAGTGCTTGAAGCCGTTGCGAGCGACTCGCACGATCTCTTGTCATGGTCCACAAGATTATCACAGAGACGTGCAGCTTCCAGCATTACGAGATATGATCGAGACCTAACTTTTGAGACCAGTCCCAGCCTTCTAGGCCCCGTGGTTGGTTCAGACGACCCCGACAAAGGACGTGTTGGATTTTATCGCGAGCCGATTCGAGCGCCGACGTGCCGGCGAACAAAACCAGTCATATCTTTTTAACGCGTGGTTCGATTTTTACAAAATAAACTTTTTCTTGAAGGGCTGAACCGTGCGCTCACAACGATACCGAGTTTGACCCTGGGAGAGCCGTTTTGCGCCGGCAAAGGTGCCTTGTTTTCCGTGATGATCATGTCGTGCTGCATAGATTACCATAAATTATAATATATTACCGGCGGCGCGTTCCGTGACGTCACGGCTCACTTAATTGCAATTATCTCTGGGATTCCTTGGCCGAATCGTACCAACTTCTATATATATAAAGCAGTAAAGTATGTTTGTTTGTCCTCTTATAACTCGAGAACTACTCATCGCAGAGAAAAACCAAAGGCATATTCGGAATCGGTACGTCTCAGAGCAACTACAGCACACCTTAAATTTTAAAAAACTTCGGGTTTTAAAATTAGCGTATTAGCGCAGAAACGCTAGCAGAAGAGGGAGGGAATCGAAGGGAGGGAGCGCAGCGCTCCCTCTAGCGCTTCGCAGCGCCAGCGCTTCTGTTAGCGTAATTAGCGTATTTCGGAACGTTAATTTTTCAACTTCATTATTCGGAATCAGTACGTCCCAGAGAAACTTCGTAATGTTAATTTTTCAACTTCATCCGATTGACATGGGACCAACGGCATGTGACAGAGAGTGAAACATACATGCTACATTTATTTGACGACAATGAGTTCCGACTTCCGGGTTCGTGCCGCCAACCCTGTTAGGCGCCTCTTGCGGCACACAGGGAATTACCAGTGAACTGGTACTCAATTTGCCGACCTCGGTAGGATGACAGGCTGAATCAACCCCCCTGGTGTTAAGGGGGAGGAGGAGGGGAGGGGAACGGGGGGGAGGGGGGGAGGGGGAAGGGGGGGGAGGGGGAGGTGAAGAGGGGAGGGGAAGGGGGATGGGGGAGGGGCCCTTCTTCCCCCGGGCACCCCCACACCCTCCCCTCCCCCCCTCCCCCTCCCCCCTGTTTCCCTCCCCTCCTCTTCCTCCTCCCCCCCCTTCCCCCTCCCCCTCCCCCCTCCCCCCTCCCCTCCCCTCCTCTTCCCCCTCCCCTCCTCCTCCCCTGCCCGGCAATGCCGGGTACTTCTGCTAGTTTATACATATAGATGATCGATTTATTTGTTCTGATCCGGTCACCGGATGGAGGCTGACCACAATACCACGGAGTTTACACACGAGGAAATGTCCTATGAGGCAAGGCAGCCAGATATTCGGAGGGAGTATATAATTTAGCCAAAGTACATGGCCTACTCAGTAGGAATCATTTTCACTAGCCGAAACCCGTGGAACATCCACGGAAGGGAGGATGTGGTGTATGGATAGAGTGTACCATTATGGATGGCATAGGGGATTTGCTTGTGCGAGTAAGAGTTAGGAAGAAAGATGAGAATGAAGAGTGCGTATATGAACAACGATCGCCGACACCGGCACAAATGCATGCTCTGGATTGTCCACTCAGTGGACGGCTTGCTTTCGCCTTCGCCTGTCCAATCAGCGGACAGCTTGCTTCGCCTTCGCCCAGCAGACGCCAATACGATGGCGTCGTAAGATGGCATCGTATCGGTAGATAATCGGATGCTTTTGGGCCCCAACGTCGGCTAATTCCGATTTTTCGAGTATGGCTGTACGTGATAAACAAAGAGCGCGGCTCGTAGATCGTAAATCCATTAGTGTCGTGGGCATCGGGTCACTGGGTGCGGCGTAAAAGGGATAACAAAGTCGAGTCCTTACGCTATTATTATATAGATATCACGTACCGGTAACCAAAATTATATAACTTTTCACTGATTCTTACACCTTTCTATTCCCCATCTTACCTTCCCTCTCCCATATTCCTTTTCATTTTTGGCTCTTTTCCTTTATTCACCATCCCCTCTTCCTCTTTTCTGTTATGAGGGTAAGACTTAGAGCGTGGATTAGGGTTAGGGTTCGGGTTGTTAGGGCTAGGGTTGGGGTTAGGGTTAGGGTTGTTAGGGTTAGGGTTGTTAGGGCTAGGGTTGGGGTTAGGGTTAGGGTTGTTAGGGTTAGGGTTGTTAGGGTTAGGGCTAGGTCTAGGGTTGGAGTTGTTAGGGTTAGGGTTGTTAGGGTTAGGGTTGTTACGGTTAGGGTTGTTAGGGTTAGGGCTCGGGTTGGGGTTAGGGTTAGGTTTATTAGGGTTAGGGTTGTTAGTGTTCGGGTTAGTTGTTAGGGTTAGGATTAAGATTAAGGTTAGGGTTATGTGTCTATAATTACAATGATCCCCCAACCCCCAAACTCATGGATGCACCCTTTGCATTAGCCAGATTATCTTCCACTGAGCATGATATAAATATATAAAGGCCTCAGAAGTTGCATTGCCATCTCACTCGACCCAGAAAGCATTTTTTTGAATTGATGTCACACAGTTCAAGGAGCACCTTATCCCGCGCAGTCTTGAGAAAGAAGGATGTGGGCAGAGTCCGCGAGCGACAAATTTGATTGGTCGAGATGAAATGCTGAAATATTTTGTCCAAGTACTGCAAATTGGAAGGGTTTTGAAAGTGACAAAGTGGCGATTTGTGTTCTCGTGTTGAAGTATATAACTAAATTGAAATAAAATAAAGATTTTATAGGTCAAATAAATAAACCTTTTCAGACGTTTACCGCCGCTGCTGCAGCGTCTTTTACACCACCTTATTCAACATGTTACATTAGGTCTTTGTACCTGTTGTTTGTGTTCTTTATGACATCCTTAAAAACAGCTAGTTCCTGATTTGGAATGATTTTCAATTTCGTTTGACTGCCAGACAAGCAGACAGAGTAAAAAAAAAAATTACTTCTTTCTCTCTGCACATGCGCTATCCTGCTCAGAATGAAATACAATTTTACATAATTTGTTAAAAAAAATAAAAAAAATAAAACCATACCACAGGTGTATCCATCAGTGGCAAAATGATCAAGGCTTGCTTCAGAAACCTGCAAGCAAACATGCTTAATCACTGGTGTGATAGGACTGCAATATTTTGGTTTCAAAGCTGAACTTGGGGCCATTTATTTATTACGTACGCAAATATGAAAGCATTCTGATCCCACTCCTTACCAGTCCAGTCACCACCCCTTTCCAGATCTGTCTAAGGCTGGTGTCTTCCCTCTGCTTACTCCTATTTCATCTAAAATTTGTTTCCCTTCTCTCCCAACTCCTGCTATACCATTCCGTACCCAAATTTTTCTTTCCCAAAATCCTCCCTTCTCTTCTAATTCTCAATTTCAATTTTTTCAATGTAGCTACCTCTCGAACGTCCGTATTAAATAGATGGCTCCTTCCAGTGTTCATGAAATAATTACATGGTACAGTTCCAAACATGCTGACAATATGAACATGCTGATGAAATACTCCATTACCGGTGCATTCGGTGGATATGCAGGTGTCAAGCGCAAGTCTCTTCTTTCCTCTGCATAGCTGAAACTGTCCTCATCTGTACTCCAGAATGAAATAAAACAGTGAGAGGGAAACTTCCATTTTATCTCAATTCATGCTCCTTACATTTCTGGCTTAAACAGGAAAGATGCAAATGGCATGTTGAGCACAGTAAGGATACAATGTATGTATGTATGTATATATATATATATATATATATATATATATATATATATATATATATATATATATATATATATATATATATATATATATATATATATATATATATAGTACCCTGCCAGAATAGAATGAACATCCCTAATTATAAACAAACTCGATTTTAACATGCGGGATATGAATACAACCAATGGGTCTACGGATATTTACCCCACGTACGCGAACCAAAAAGTTATGTTAAGCAGTTGGTTCACTTCTTTCTATAAACGTCGGCTTATGATCGACAAACAACTTTATTTCAATTGAATGTTATATGTTGAACATTAATCGGAAAACAAACCTGTAGTTTAGCAGTATTTGCTTCTGAAGTCACCTTGATCGCACATGCGCAGAGAGGAGTGAGTTAGTTTTTTTTAAACTGTTTTCCCCTGACGGTCAAACAAAATTGAAAATCATTCCAACCAGGAAACTTACTGTTTTTAAGGACGTTATAAAGGACACAAATAACAAACACAAATAACTAATGTAATGTGTTAAACAAGGAGGTGTGAAAGACTCTGCAACAAAGAAACTTTTTTATTATTAAAAAAAAATCATTATTTTATTTCAATTTAATTATATACTTCAACATTGTAGAACACATATCGTCTTTTAGCACTTTCATCAACCCTCCGTTTAGCAGTACTTGGACAAAATGTTATGGCATTTTATGTCATCACGACCAAGCAATTTTACTGCCCATTGACCCCACCCATGTCCTTGCTTCTCAATACAGCATGAGGTAAGGTGTTCTATGAACTCTCTGGTTGTATCTGATATCTTGGCTTTTTTGTAGCTCCCAATGCATATGTTCCCAGGTATCCTCGATGGTATTCATGCAAGGACTTTGTGGTATTCAACACACAGCCCTCAAAAATGTTCTGTAGAACTTGTACTATTGTGTATTGTAGAATTATTGAGTTCTGTAGAATTTCTACAGAACATTTTTTTCAGGGAAGCCACAGCCCAATCCATCTCCTCTGGGCATACTTAATCCATATGGCATCATCTTCTCGGAAAACATCACCTTTGCCTGCCATGTTTAGCATTTTTTCCTCACCTGACACATGATGACGATGTTGACGATGTTGATTCAATGAGTAACTTTTGGCTCTGCATGCTAGAGCACCTTACTTTCCATCTCTCCTTCTTGCATAAAGAATCCTACCTTTGCCCTAGAAAACTAGATAGTTCATAGAATACCTTACCCCACACAGTGTTCAGGTATATAATTCAATTGAAATAAAATAATGTTTTATATGTCGTATGAAAAAGAAATCCTAAAGTTTAGCGCTGTTGACATGCAGTCTTATACACCACCTTATTTAACATGTCCCAAGTACTGTAAAACTGGAGGTTTTTGGAAGCGATAAGAAGGTGATTTGTGTTCTTCAGCATTCAATCATATAATTAAATTTAAATAAAATAAGGATTTTAAAAGTCTTATAAAAAAAAAATTTAATTCCAGAAGTTTACTGCCGTTGATGCAGTATCTTTTACACCACCTTATTTAACACGTTACATTAGTTCCTTTTGCCTGTTGTTTGTGTCCATTATGGCATCCATAAAAACAAACAAACTTACAATTTTTCTGTTTGGAATGATTTTCAATTTTGTTTGACTGGCAGACAGACGAAAAAAATTATCTCACTCCTCTGCGCAAAATATAACATTCAGTTGAAATTAAGTTGTTCCTCAATCACAAACTCATGTTTGTTTGACGGATGGACGGACAGACAGACCAAAGTGAACCGATTGCTTAACCCCGCTTTTCGCTTCCCGTGCGGCGAGGTAATTATGAATTGAGTGATGTTGCACAATGGTGGAATTGCACTCTAACTACACGGCACAGTGACAGACTACCTTAAAAACAAAACAAAAAACAGCTCTCCAATTGGTGTTTACCTTTCTCACGTGACTCCGTAGCCAGGATGCGGTACACCTTGTATGATTCAGCTATATGGGCCTGGCTGAGGTCTTTCAACTCTTGGAAATGTGGACTTTTGTTGAGAGCACAGCGTAAACGAGCCTTCCATGTTGAGGCATCGGGTTTGTCCATCCCCTCACGGTATTTTCCCCTATGCACTGTCCAAGCCTGTACATACAAAACATTGTGACTGTACATGTGAGCATAGATGTCCAAAGAAAGATGATTTTGCTCCTTCATAGTATATAATAGCTTACAGCATACCTTTTCTCTGAAAACCTCATGGAAACTGTGTTTAGTGACCAAGATTACGTTACAGATCAATAAAGAGGATTTTAATGGTCTGATCACCTACCCCACATGATGCCCAACCCATGAACCACAGATGTCTGACCTACTAGAGCAGGGGTCAGGAACCTTTTTGACTGGGAGAGCCATAAAAGCCAAATATTTCTAAATATATTTCATTGAGAGCCATATAGTATTTTTAACGTATAATAAATTAAATATGTCTTACTTTTAATGCGACTTCTGGTGCTGCATGGTTTTGCTGATGGCCTTGTAGTCTGGTTCATACGTGGTGAGGTTGAGCTTCATGCAGGCGTTGAGGCTTCCATCAGTTAAACGTGAGCGTAGGTTGGTCTTAATGTTCCTCATATGCGAGAATGACTGCTCACATGCATATGTAGAGCCAAACATGGTCAATACGGCAATACTCACACGCTGCATTGTGTGGTATGTCACAGGAAGCTCGTTCCAAGTTTTAAGAATCAGCTGGTCTTCAGGTTGAAGATTTTTCATTTCTGTCCACTTGTGTTCCCTCGCCAGCTCTGCTCGCTGTCGCGCAAGACTTTCCAACTCTCCATTAAGTGACTTGAACTTACTCATCCACATGTCTGATGCCTTCAGGTCAGCAACTTCCAGCTCAAAGTCTCCGATAGAGACCCCGGGGATGCATGTCAGGTCGATTTTGTCCACTGCACACTCATGTGGATGAGTGATGAACTTGAAAAGACCAGTGCACGCACGAAATTCTCCAAAACGTGCTTTGAATGACTGCAGGAGATTGGACGTAAAGCCAGCTAGCTGCTGGAGATCCAGATGTTGAGTGGAGTCACTTGCTAAGCATGCATCTCTAAATTGTTGCAGTCTTTCAAAGTGCAGAAGACGACCTGTTTCAATGTCCCTGAGAAAGACTTCCAGCTTGCTTTCAAATGCAAACACTGCTTGTTGAAGGGATGAGATTGTATTTCCAATACCTTGCATTTTCACATTGAGCTGGTTCAGATGGCCAGTTATGTCCACGAGATAGTGAAACTGCAGGAGCCAGTCAGTGTTGTCTAGCTCAGGATGCTTGACGCCTTTCATTTCAAGAAAAGTCCGGATTTCACTCAGGCAAGCTGCAAAACGGCTGAGCACCTTCCCCCTTGACAACCAACGCACGTTGCTGTGTAAAAGCAGACCGGGATAATGATTCCCAACTTCTTCTAACAGAGCTTTAAACTGGCGATCATTTAAAGCTCGGGCAACAATAAAGTTGACCACTCGAATGACCAGCGACATCACCTCACCAAGCTCCTGGCCACACGTCTGAGCGCAAAGCGCCTCCTGGTGCAGGATGCAATGAAAACTTAGGATGGCTCTCTTTTCATGTTCACGGAGAAGCGCTACAAATCCTTTGTTCTTCCCCAACATACAGGGTGCACCATCAGTACAGACAGAAATAAGTTTATCCATCGGTAGTTTTTTTTCTTTAGCAAACTCCATGAAAGACGTGAATAAATCCTCTCCTCTTGTTGTCCCTTTCATTGGCAAAACAGCCAAGCTTTCCTCACGCAGTGTGTCACCTGCAGCATACCTGGCAATTATACTGCACTGAGATAGATGGCTAACGTCTGTTGACTCATCTAACGCGAGAGAAAAGTATGTCCCGGCGTTTATGTCCTTAATTTGTGTTTCCTCGACTTGATTTGCCATCATGATGCTACGATCGTGCACAGTTCTTGCTGACAGGGGCATGTCTTTTATTCGTTTGATTATCTTGTCTTTATTTGGGAAGTCATCAAACAGTTTATTGGCCACATCAAGCATGAATGTTTTGGCATACTCGCCATCTGTGAATGGCTTTCCATTCCTTACTATTGCCAAAGCACCCGCAAAGCTAGCGGAATTCCCGTCACCTTGCTTGGTCCACACACGTAGTTGCTGCTGACTCGCCTGCACTCTCCGCTGTAGCTCCTCGCATGCCCTTTTCCTGCTGTCCCCCGCTGGATATTTCGATGCAAATGAAGCATGGTGCGTATCGAAGTGCCGCTTTATATTTGACCGTTTCATCGATGCAATTTTATCATTGCATATTAGACATACCGCAGATCCTGCTCTCTCACCAAATGCAAATTCCTCTGTCCACGCAGCCTGGAATGCACGGTAATCATCGTCTTTTTTTCTTTTCGCCATCTTTTCCGTTACAAGGGTTGAAGCGGATAAACTAGTTGGCTATCTGATAAAATTGATTTCTTCACCTTTACAATGACGCAGACATGCTCGCGAGCCATTGGTTCCCGACCCAACCCACGGGTGACCCGTGACCCGTGAAATTTATCTTCAAAACTAATTTCTGTTTACTTTAAAATGACACAGTATTATTAAGAAATATCACAAGTATTTTAAAATCAGTTCCAAACTGATTTTTTTTTTTTCAACTCAAAATTGTCTGGGAGCCATATGCCGTCACCGGAAGAGCCATATATGGCTCGCGAGCCATAGGTTCCCGACCGCTGTACTAGAGTGTGTGAGTGACAAGCCAGGAGAACTGCCGGTATCCGGTCAAAGTGAAGCAACTCAGTCTTGAAAGCTCCACATCCAATGGACGACAACAGAAAACCATTGACTGGGTTGTTCTTTTACTTTGGGTGTTTTAAATTATATATATATATATATACCTCCACTTCATAAAGTATAGGAGAAACAACCTTGGCTTAGAACCCTCAAAATGTGTTTTTTGTTTTCAACTATCAGATTCCCAAACAATTCTGAACTCTCGTGTCTTTTATCCTGAACCTCGAAAAGGAATCAGCAGAAAACCTCTGCACCATTTAAATATGTAACTTAAAACACTAGTTAAACGAGAACAATACCACTTCACCGATGATGTCATCGTTATGCTTTTGTTCCCCATTGGGAATACTTGGCAATATGGCAAGTTTCAAATTATTCCATTTAGTGGTTTCCGAGAAATAAATTTTTTATTATTTGCGTTTATTCCAAGTTGGTTGCCATACCACGTGACCCATGATGTCAATTATCATAAAGACATTCTATATGGGTGTTGCTCCTACCTTGAAAGTTTTGTCTCAATCGGGCATGTGGTTGCTGAGAAAAACGAGGTTTGGCCCGTACGGGCGTATGTACGTATATACGTACGGGTGTATGTACGTATATACGTACGGACGGACTGCCGGACAACCTGAAAACGTAATTCCTCCGGCCACCTTCAGGAGCGGAGGCATAAAAAGCCTATTAGCACCTGAAAGTTATTACCTACTAGCACCTGTGCAACACCGAGATGACGGTTTATATCTGGGCCGAGATTCAAAACAGGCTAGACAGCTGAGCAGCGAGTGTGTGTACCCCTATAGTGTAGGCTGCTATGTCTTAAAAATGGCTGTCGTGTTTTTTTTTTGTTAAAAGCAAAATTCCACTTGATTCCTTGTCTTTGGGGTGTCACATGTTCGAAAAAATAGGTTGTTAATTTTTTTTAACGGATTAAGGGTGTCAAATCCAAGATGGCCGCCAAAATATATAAATTCCATTAAAACTGGTATTCTGAACACAGTATGAGGTCCAAATTAATGATAATACCCATAATTTCAATACCAAGGAGTTCAAAAACAATTAATTTCAATATGGCAGTCAAATTCAAATTCAATTTCAATATGGCAGAAGGAAGCGGCATTGACCAGGCTTGGGTCGAAGCTGGACTATATTCTCCAACAACCGTAACACAAATCCTAAATGGAAAACATCTCTACAGGTCCCTAGAAGCACATACTGTAACATTGCTTGCTCTATACCATCTCTACTTTGACAGGTTCCTAACAAAAGCACCAGAAGATAAAGTGTTCCTAAGTGAAGAGTCCATTTATTTGGAAAAAGCATATCAGAAAGATATCAGCATGAACACAGGCAACCGTCAAAACCTCAGAGATGCCGTTAGAGAAACCATGACCATGTTCGAATCTAGAGATATCCTCACAAAGTTGGGACAGTTTGAAAGCAATCCAGCACCAATTCAACACTACATCCGTAACTACTTGAGGCAGTTTGAAACTATCCTTCAGTATATTAGAGCTACCAGACAACGGGACCTGCTGCTGCATATGGAAAGCACTGAAGCTCTTATCAAGTACTTCTTTGCTCACGACCACCTGAACTACTCACGTTTGCTCCCTTTGTACCTGTCAACAATGCAGCAAACAGAACAAGTTTTTCCAGATGTCTGGGCAGAACTCCTGAAAGGAAATTTCTGTGTGACGAAGGGCATTGCTGCATTCACTTCAATAGGTCCAGATCACGGAATTGAGCAGGAGAACCGCAAACTCAAGGTCATTGGAGGCATTACTGGAATAACCCAAATTGAGAGAGCTCTAGACCGTTTCTTCCTGATTGCACCTGACTTGTCTAATCTAGTAGAGGAGTTTCAAAGAGAATATGGCATGGAAGGTGCTGATACCAGAGACCAACACCACGAGATCACAGGGGGAAAGTCCACCCGAGTAATGAGAAATTCCGCTAGATTGACAGAGGTATTTGTTGTTCATGGAGACCCATTCGTAACCGATGAGAGTGACCTGTGTAACCTTCTTACCAAGAAAGTAATTGATGAAAAGGTAACAAAGGACATAGTAGACCGCGATGCCATCGGACAACAGTTGTTCCAGACATTTGTCAAAGAACGCCTTACAGAAGGAAAACTTTCAGTGTGGGATCCAATGAAGAGAAAGAACATAGGCACTTTCAAAAGTGCCAACACAGTGAAGAAAGTGAAAGCAGGTGACAAACTCATTAAAGTCAAAGAAGAACGAGGACTCCTACAGAGGTTTATAGTAGCATCAAGAAGCCGTCCAGACCTTGATCTAAAGGACTGTATTGGGAAGTATGAATTTGGAATTGTTCCACGTGCCCTTTTCGCTTCGGATGGGTCACTTCTCCTAGCATATGACAAGGCTAAGGTCCTTCATCATCTTGAAGCGCTAGTTACCAAGGAGCAACCTAGCCCAACAGAAGCCACAAGCGATCCAGCTAATGCCATACCGAGTGTTTCTGGCGAACAAGTATTGAGTGAAAACTCCCAAACTGAAGTACCACCCCAAGCCGAGGCGCCTGAAGTACAAGAAGCGCAGCCTGAGCAAGAAGCTTCAACTGACATGTCCGACATGTCTGAGAAATTTAAAGTTGTAGTCATAGATGGCATGGCCCTCGTTAACTCCATCTCCATCCTCGTTAACTAGGCCATCCTGTCAATCCTGATGTCCCCAATGCTGCAACATTATAATCTGCAAGAGTCAAAAATACATTACAGTGAGGGCTGGAAGGAGTAATAAATGAATTGTTCCAAGTGGGACAGACGCTCATCTCCCGATGGACGGCAGTCCCAGTTGGGCTGCATTAGGTGATAATGGGCGTTTTAGAGGTCTTAAGGTTCTGAAAGGTCTTGGGGGATTAAGGGGTCTTAAAGGGTCTTCAGAGTGTTAGAGTTGCAACACCCTTTCTTCTGACGAGGGTGATTCAGAGGTTTAAATTAAACAACGAAGCATCTTGTGTAATGACGCAATCTCACGATATGTGATTGACATACAAACATGAATTACATTTTGAGTTAATTAGACATTTTTCTCTCCACCTGTATGGTAATTTGGAAAAGGGCTCAATTAGTTTTTACACATCGACGCCATGAATCATCATGCCGAGTTTCAAAATGATCCGTTGAGCTGCATCGGAGGAGTAGGGCAAAAAGGAAAAAAGTCAATGGATCCACTACCTGACTGACTGATGGAAGGATGGACTGAAATACATCCTTAAAGTTTTAATGGCTCATCATGACTCAATCGTAGATGAGCTAATGAACGAAGTAAGTTGGTAAAAGCTGGAAAGGAGGAGCAACGTTTCAGGAAAAGTTTGGCAAGCATAAGGTATAATCAGCAAAAGGTGGAGCAGTCTTTGGGTCAGTTGTAACTAGATACCTGCGATCACAAAGCGATTTACCCTTGGCCCATGATCAAATGATGACCATATCTTTTTGGACCACCATATGGCCTTGACCTTCAACATTTATGGATAGAGTGTAAAATAAAGACAATGTGTCCCCATCTACAATCTATCCATAAAACTCAACATCATGAAAATTGGAGAAAAATTATTCAAGTTATGATCACAAAGGTGTTTTTTGTTAATTTGGTCACAATCCGAAAAAAGTACGTCAAGGACATGATTCAAATATCAGATGCACAACTTCAATGCAGGTACACTATTACGTTGCAAGAACATATTGGAAGGCCAAGCAGTCTTTAAGATTCCACGTTGGTAAAATTGAGCGATGACAGAAAAATGCGTTAATTTTTCAGACTGCCATTTGACCTTGACCTTTAACTGGGAGGTTGTGATATAAATTAAGCGTAAATGCGCCTTGCTCTAGGCTATCTAGAAATCACAATTCCGTTCCGATCGGACAAACATTAGCTGAGTTATGTTGAAAAATTATAAAATGTTTATAATTAGGTCATGACCTCAAAATTAGGTCAATTCCGATTTTAGGTCAACCTCACATACCGTGAAATGGGGGTGAATAGGGACAGCAAGGTGAATAGGAACACAAACTGAAAAAAAGTTCGGAAACTTTTTTTGCTGAAAATTGATAACCATACTGATTTGTTGATATTTGGGTTGAAAGTGTTCTCTTGTTTTTTTAAAAAGCAACTTATAGTCCCTATTAACCCCATATATGGGTTAAATAGGAATGAATAGGATTTTTATGGCTGTCCCTATTCACCCCGTTTTACGGGTGAATAGGGACAGTCACTAATACAAAAAATAATAATCAAGAAACAATCCTGAGTTTCCAACTTATTGCTAAATTGATAGCTCAGATGGATGCACATAATATGCACCCATAATATAAACCACGGTGCCAATGAAAAAAAAATGGGATAAAAAGTTTCTCCAAACTGTCCCTATTTCTTGATTATTATTTTTTTGTATTAGTGACTGTCCCTATTCACCCGTAAAACGGGGTGAATAGGGACAGCCATAAAAATCCTATTTATTCCTATTTAACCCATATATGGGGTTAATAGGGACTATAAGTTGCTTTTTAAAAAAACAAGAGAACACTTTCAACCCAAATATCAACAAATCAGTATGGTTATCAATTTTCAGCGAAAAAAGTTTCCGAACTTTTTTTTCAGTTTGTGTCCCTATTCACCTTGCTGTCCCTATTCCCCCCATTTTTACGGTACTCTATATTCGCATTATTGATGCAAAATCTCATTCCAAAAGTCCCACCCAGCTCCGACATACAGCTTGGAAATTCATTCATATTTCATGTAAATTGAGATTGCAGGAAGAATATATTTTTA
Organism: Myxine glutinosa; assembly: GCF_964187855.1. Classification (NCBI taxonomy): domain Eukaryota; kingdom Metazoa; phylum Chordata; class Myxini; order Myxiniformes; family Myxinidae; genus Myxine; species Myxine glutinosa. Next base: position 33,392,202 of record NC_136270.1, on the reverse strand, counting down.
AATAAATGTTGGTTTTGTACTCCTTGGGGTCTAAAAACACTTTGGTACCATTAAAAATTTGGAGTGCCAATTGTAGAAACAAACCCGACAACAGCAGTAAGCCTCTCCTCTGCTATAGGACCAGAGGTTGAATAACGGCCGTCACAGTCATACATGGAATGCACCAAAGTCATGACATGATCAGAAAGTAGTCTATAGTGAAGTACGTTGGTGCAGTGTAATAGCTTTTTAAAATATGAACTGTGACAGTTAACACAAGCAGACATTGTGACAACCCAACCTAACATGGCTGCGGAAACCATCATTTGCTGTGCCACGAATGGAGTGCCCATTGGAAGTCAGAACAGAAAATTTATAATTTGTTCAGGGGTGCCACGAATGCAGTGCCCACAGGAAGTCAGAACAGAAAATTTATAATTTGTTCAGGGGTGCCACGAATGCAGTGCCCACGAGAAGTCAGAACAGAAAATTTGTAATTTGTTCAGGGGTGCCACGAATGCAGTGCCCACTGGAAGTCAGAACAGAAAATTTGCAATTTGTTCAGGGTGTGGGTGATACCTCGCACATGTACTCATTGTGGAGGACCACCATTAGATCTTCACGGTCCACCAAGTAATACTGTCAGATGGGACGCCCAGTTTAACGTCCATCAGAGGGACGGCACACACATTGATGAATTGCCCTGCCTGCGAAACACCAAAATAAGTTGACAGCTGGATCAACATTTATGGTATGCAATCTGTTGAAAACACGAATGTGGATTAGCCAAGCACATACCTTAAAGACAGCAGAATCCACATCATTGCAATGTCTTTGTCTCCCAGCGTGATTCCAAGGTATACGGAATGTCCTTTTCTCCTTGTCTTCCCACTCTAGTCCAGGATACAAACCACTGTCAATCTGTGCCATTATCCATGCCTTGAGCCCCAAAGATGAAGAATCTGAGCTTTGGGTCATGGTATCTTGAGTGTCTGCAGCAGAGGTGCACATGTACCGATGCACAGCAAAGTTACCCGCTGCACATCATCTGCCTCAAAGTTCAAAACTTCAACTGGATTGGCAATTTCCTTTTCAGATTACAAAAATCGAAAAGATTGAATCGTTAAAATCCTAAAGCAGCTTTGTTTGCGACAAACAAGTCAGTCAAACTTTCTGCACTATCGTTGAGATCGGGCATATTTATAGCGTAGAGAACGCCCTCAAGCACAATCCATATCCACCCCTCAAACCTCCCCTAGAAAAGGTTGGGTGTGAGAGCTCAGTGGAAACATGTGCATCGACCTATACAGAATGGCATCTGGAACCACAAGCTAGGAATGCGATTGAAGATGTTGTCACACAACTTGGAATTCATTTCCACCCTCCTTATAATCACAGATGAATTTTGTATTGCACACTCCCATAATCACATCTCGGTCTTAAAAGTACACGAGACTGCTCGTTGCAGTGTTGCTTGCAAAAGTATTGTTACGTGTGTGGGGGTATTGCTGACGAGTTTGCCACCGTTACTTCGTAATGATCCATAGCATTGTCTTTCCAATGTGCTATACATGTGGTCGATGCTTGGGGGCTGACAAACAGTTTTGTAAAACCTTTGAGGAGAAGAAGAAGATATGTATATTTTGGTGCAGAAGAAGAAGAGCATGTGTAGCATTTCTGAAGGTTTGAAATGCATTTGAAAAATAATTTTAGGTGCTTTTAAAGGAAGAAGAAGCATTTATATTGACTGAATATGTTTAAAGAAGAACAAGTTTGGAGATGTTGACTGTGGAATTATAAAAAATATATGTTCTCATATCCATTTAAGGACAGAATGTGATTTCCTGTGTAACGCTTTTGGAAATGGAACCTGGACGGAAAAAGCTGAGCGCATTCCTCCTCGGGCAGGTCATGAGAGAATGACCTTTCCAGGAAGGATAATGAAGTGTTTCGTAGTTCCCAACGATAAGCAGCTGTTGCAAAGCCTTTAGGGCTTTCAAGGCAGGAAACAGATGCGTCAAAGCGCCTAAATGTCTGAAAGCTATAATCTTTGTGTTGAACTTTGCATTCCAATGCCACGACAACAAAGGAGCTTTTTGCTATTTAACCACGATGCTCCGAGAAACTGGACTGGTCATCGAGAGTAAGAGCAGCGCTGCGAAGACCGGCAGAACGAGAGAGCGCGATGCGTCGTCATTATCTTGAACATTAGTACGTTTATTTATGTAACCGCTCTCTGCAGTCTCAATAAAACATTGACTTGGTAAAATAAGTTTGAGTTTCTTTGGGTAATCTGGTTGAGAGGTTTCTAAGTTGGAGTTCAGTAGTAAGATTCTTCAACAAATTGGTGGTCCCAGTACGGAGATCGACTGCCCAGGTGTACAAGACCCAGGTGTACAAGACCCAGCTATAAGGTAAACATCCGTCTTTTGTCATCTGTACAGTACGATGCGAACCTGCTTAGTTGCTCAGTTTTTGTGTATGTGCTATGTGGTAGATGGGCAACACCACAAGGTATACTTCTTCAAGGTGTGCGGAAAGCCCCGGAACATTTCAGAAATGGTATCATGACTTTTTTTTTTCTTCCCAAATTTACAACAAAAAAAATTAATTTTTTCCAAATTTGTTCATTTTTTTCCGGTAAATTCCACGAGTCCAAAGAACCACTAATAGACCGCGTTGGTCGTTAGAGAAAGGGTGCTGTGCTCGTCCCTGTCATGTAAACTGAAATGGTGTAATATTGTGCAATAGGGTTGACCTTGTGTATTTATTTTTATTTATTTTTGTGTTTTTTTTTTGTGTGTATTTTTTTTTTTTGTGTATTTTGTATATATCTCACAATTGATTCCAGTTAACGTCCTACGATGGATGTCCTGCGTCCTATATCTGCTCGTTTCGTTGGTACACGATTCCTAAGTATGTCGATTTCCCATTAAATATAATGGTTGAGATCCGTTATTTCGATTGGTTATAACAATAGAACGAGCAGACTGATGGTCACTGACATCAACAAAAAGCGATTTTTTAACGGATATCCGAGGGTTTACGATTTTTTAGCGATAATGAGCGATTTTTTCTTTCTTTTCTCCTCGATAAATAGCGATTATATGCGATGTTTACGATCGGGCGCTAAAATCGGCTGGCTCGATTTTATGACATAAATTCACTTTGTGGCACGAACTCGCTTTGCGTCGGTAAATATGGTTTTGCACCTCAATGGACTGCTAACCCGAGCGAGCTGCTCTACGCACAGTAATGCGTGCGCGAGGCAAATACATGGACCGATGCTGTGTGCACGGTCGGACACATGATACATATACACAGGAATTTTTTTTGATTCCCAGCTTGGAGGTAGTACACTCGGTAAATGCGAAGGACATTGATATTTTTGGCTCGGTTCGCATCTCGTCAGCGAGTATAATTAATTTTATTAATTTTAAAACGGCATCGATCGATTTTTCAGACCTGTCGGCACGAACCTCGGCTTGAATTAAATTTTGGATGACACGATTCCAGCCCCTATCCGCCCGTTCAATTAACACCCAGTGGATTGATTTATTCATTATACTATTGACGACAGAGCTTTTCACCAAGTTAGTTCACAATCCCGGCGGCTATGTTTACACTGTGGCTCAATATACTTTTGCTTCGCTTCGTCTTCTCTCCACCCCCACCCCAACACCGCGCCTCCACCCTGACCACATCCTGACCTCCGCACCTCTCCACTCCTACCCTACCCTAACCTTTATCATCGGACACCCTAACAATCACCCCACTACTGCGATGCTTCTTGATGCGGCACCCTCCCACCTCCAACCCTAATTCCTCTACCCCACTCCTTCTTGCTTCCCTTCATACCCCTCCTCATCATCTCTCATCAATCATCATCATCTCATCTACCTGTGTTGCTGCTCCTGCCCCTTCCTTCCTTTCCCCTTCCCTTCTTCCCCCCTCCCCCTCCCCTCAAACCCTTATTGCAGCCTGTCCCAGCTTGTCCAGCTTCCCTGCCTTGTTTTTGTCGCCACTACAACCACCACCACTACCTATTACCTTCACTACCAACATCTACTACCCTCATCCACCCCTTATTCTTCCCACCCCTTCTTCATACCTGTCCACCCCCCCCCCCTCATTTCCTATTGGCTGATTGTGCTGAGCAGACGTGAATTTTTTTCCTTTTTGTTACAAAGGAAAACAGCGCAATTGTGTCGGGGAGAATATCCGGAAGTATAGTACATTCATGCGTTGTGACATCATCACGTTTTTTGAACTCTATGATCACCACTGGTGTCATGTCGTTTGGGTAAGACAAAAGCTGCTGTGTTTTTTTTTGGAGAATGCTAAAACCTACGTTGGCCTCATAAGCGTGGCCTCGTATGGTCTTGTATGACCATTCATTATGGCCCTTTGGAATCAGGATGCATGGGTATTGAAAGATTCCAGGTAGCTTTCATCTTTTTCTCTTCTTCTTCTTCTTCTCCCAATCTACCTGTTACCTGTATTCCTGTATTCCTGTCTCCCCGCCCCCTTCCCCCCACCCCCCTGCCGCTCTTTGTGTAATATGACATTTTCACCTGTAATCATCCCTATATCTGAATCCCGATTAGGAAAAGATACATTTTTTTTTAGGGTTTTATTGCAGCGGCCATGTTGGATGACAGTTAAATTTTACTCGATCGATATGAAAATTGATGAGAGGGAATCCCATGTTATGGGTATGTAGAATTTCTATAAGGCAGAGCCATTGAATGTAAATTCGATAATTTCATATCCTCACCTGTCAGACAGGTGTTATCACACCTATCTTTTGTCATCAGTATTACTAGGACGTGCCCGTACGTGGGTGCCCGTTCCTTGGTGCGGCCCAGCATCTAGTCGAGACCCAGTCACCCAGGCCGATCACCCATTCCGACCCCAAATTCCTCATCGACGATAACTAAACAATATATTATATGAATCGCACCGTACATACCTCCTTCTAGATCTTGTTCTTGTCTTGATATACTCACTCAGGCTCACTCTATCACGTCTGAGTCCTCCCAGCTCCTCCAAATGGCGCCCACTACGCCTCGAATTCACATCGGCCACGCCTACGCAACAACGTGTTCTGTGATTGGCTGGCCACAGAACCCCCCCCCTCTATTTACATGAAATGGTTTGGTCCATTCGCAAAGCCAAAGCGAACGGCTTGCGAGTACGGTAGAACCCCCCCCCTCTATTTATATGAAATGGTTTGGTCCATTCGCAAAGCCAAAGCGAACGGCTTGCGTTACTTTTACTAATAGCTCGGTAACTACTTCTCCGATTAATATGAAACCTTGAAAAGGCACATCCTCGGGTCCCCAGCAATATACCTGGCAAGTTTCAAGTATATCGGACCGGTAGTTGTCGAGAAACAGCGGTCACAGACAAACACACACACACACACACAGACACACAGAGATTACTGGAACACACACACACACACACACAGACACACACAGAGATTAGACACAGAGATTAGACACAGAGACACACACAGAGATTAGAGATCATCTCTCCTGTTTTTTTTTTTCTTCTTTCATTCTCTCTCTTTTTCTTTGTTTGCCCCCTCTCTCCGTCTCAATCTTTCTGTCTCCCTTTCTCTCTCCATTTCTCACTTGATCTCACTTGGGTTGAGGCTCATACAAGAGCTAATGAAACTAGAACGGGCACTCGGTAGAGCGCATACCTTCGCCGCAGCTACTGTTCTGTACTTGGCATGGGAGTGTAGGGAACAGAACAACAAAAATACGATTTTGACCTTTTCGTGACCTTGACCTTGACCTTTGACCCGATTGCTCCCAAAATCTAATCAAATGTGTCCCGTATAATAACCAATCATCCCACCAAATTTCATGCAATTCGGTTGAATACTTTTTGAGTTATGCGAATAACATACACACACACACACACACAGACATACAAATAAATACACAGCGATCAAAACATAACCTTCCGCTTTTGCGAAGGTAATTAAGCACCATGCACCATGCTGTGAAAATTTATTTTGGATTCTGAATGCTTCGTTTGTTCCAATGAGTTTAAATGATATGTTGATGATTTATGAATTTCCTCCGCCCCCACCCCATCCTCCCCCCAGCCTCACTCCTCCCTTGCCCTACCCCTTCTCTTCCATTGTCCTATCCCCCCCCCCCCCTAGCTTTCTCCTCCTTCGTTGCATCTTACCCCTCCTCCTATCCTATCCTATGTTCATATGTGTGTTGTACCGTCCACCAAACAGTGATGACTCCATCTACATCTCGCTGTCTGATAATATGGACCAACTTCTATCTACTCATCCCAACTCTCTATTCCTCATATGTGGTGATTTCAACTGTCATCATGCCAGTTGGCTGGGTGTGGGTACCTCTCTCACCAGCCATGGCTCCTCAGCAAAGGACTTCTGCGACTCACTGGGACTGACACAATCTGTCAATTTCCCGACCCGGATCTCAGTCAACGGAACATCTTCTCTTCTGGACTTGGTTATGACTAACTTCCCTGAAAATGTCTGCTGCTCTTCTTCTGCTCCAATCGGATCATCTGATCATGTCCTTGTTAAAGTGGACATCTCTCTGACCATCCTCAGGGAGCCTGCTCAGCGTCGACGAGTCTGGCATTTCACTCAGGCCAACTGGCACGGTCTTCAAGCAGCCATCAATCATCTGGACTGGTCTCCCATTTCTACCACCTCTGACATCAACTCATCCTGGGAATTCTTCCAAAGTAAATTGCTCTCTCTCATGCACAGATTTATCCCATCTCGTCTTCATACCCTTCCTCCCGTCCATGGTACACTGAATCTTGTGGTGAGGCTGTTGCCCAGAAACAACTTGCCTTCATCTCCTGGAAAGCAAATCCAACGGAAGGAAATCTCATTTCCTTTCACAAAGCCGGAAACAAGTGTGTGTCCACCCTCAGGAGAGCCAGGAAACAATATCTCTCCATTCTCAAGACCGAACTCTCTTATCTGTCTCCCTCTTCCAAATCGTGGTGGCGTCTGGTCAAATCCGTTTCTGGTGTTTGTTCCCCCTCCATCCCCTCCCTTACCTCAAACGGCTACACAGCTGACTCCGCACGTGAAAAAGCTGAATGCCTCAACTCTGTGTTTGCCTCTAAATCTTGTGTCCCAAACCCATCCCTCTCTGTACCCACCATACCCAGTCGTACCCTGCTGCTCCTGGACTCCGTGTCCTTTCCTCCTGACAAGGTGGAAAAGTTTCTGTCAACCCTCGACTCTGATTCTGCAACTGGACCCGACGGCATCAGCCCACGGGTCCTAAAATCCTGCTCTGCCGCTCTATCTCACCCTCTCTCTGTTCTCTTCACCCTCTCTTTTGCTCAAGGTCAACTGCCATCTGCTTGGAAATCAGCCAACATCACCGCTTTGCACAAAAAAGGTGCAAAAACAGATCCTAGCAACTACAGACCAATCAGCCTTCTCCCAATTATCAGCAAAGTCATGGAATCCATCATTGCTTCGGATATGAAATCTTTCCTCTTCTCCAATGGCTTGATCTCTGATCATCAATTTGGTTTCAGACCAGGTCACTCTACTCTGGACATGCTGCTTCTGCTGTCTCAACAATGGATGGAGGTCCTCAATGCCAAACAGGAAATTAGAGCTGTCTCCCTCGACATATCACGTGCCTTCGACACGGTCTGGCACCCCGCTCTGCTCACCAAACACTTCTCCTTTGGTATCCATGGAAATCTCCATGCATGGCTGGCGGACTTCCTCTCTAGTCGTCGTCAACGTGTGGCCCTGAATGGGTTTCTCTCATCTCCTCTTCCTGTTCAGGCTGGAGTTCCCCAAGGCAGTGTTCTGGGCCCCATGCTTTTTCTGGTCTTCATCAATGATCTCTCTGACTCTCTTGAAAATCCTCTCTATCTCTTTGCTGATGACTCCACTCTCTGCCGCTCCATTCCTCTTCCCTCAGATCGGCAGTCTGCAGCCTCCTCACTCTCTGAAGACTTGGACAAAATCACAGACTGGTCAAACAAGTGGAACATGTCTTTCAATCCTGACAAATCTCACACTCTTACTATGTCTCTCCGAAAAGATCGACTGGACAACCCTCCCATCTACTTTCTCAACAATCCTCTCCAAGAAGTTCTGTCGCTCAAGCTTTTGGGTCTCACTATCTGCCATGATCTTTCTTGGGAAAACCACATTTCCAAGCTGGCCTCCAAAGCCAGTCGCCGACTGGGCATCCTCCGTCGTGCGAAGTCCTTCCTCGGCACACCTGAGCTCCTCACCACATACAAGGCTTTCATCCGCAGCTCAATGGAATACTGTTCTCCCCTATGGGCCGGTGCTCCTGCCTCACACCTAGCTCGGCTTCACGCTGTTGAAACCAAAGCTTTCAGAATTATTGGAATCTCCCGCGATGATGCTATCTCTGAGGGCCTTTCACTCACTCACCGCAGGCAGGTAGGTGGTCTTTCTGTCTTCTACCGACTCCTCTCCGGCCTTGCACCCCCAGCTCTCTCTGTGCTCTGTCCCCCAAATATTCCTACAGGTCGCACAAGATCTGCCAGCAACCCTCTGATGGTTAAACTGCCGAAATCTCGGCTCTCTGCTCACCTTCACTCTTTCATTCCTCTTTTCTCCCGCCTCTGGAACAAACTCCCTCACTCCCTTCAATCCCACTCCTCCCTCCAGGTCTTTAAAACAGCTGTTCACCACCATCTCTTATCTTCCCCCATCCAAAACCTTGATCTTTTCTACCCCCGCTAATTCACCCCAGATCCACCTTGTTTGAAATTCCAACTTCTTTCCTCGAAGTCCTGGCAGTGTCCATATGTTTTATACCTCTCCCACCGCCCCCTTCCCATGCCCCCCCCCCCCCAAAGCCCTCGCCCTCTCTCAGATCTCTCGATGTCTCCATGTCTCTCGGTCCCTGCTCTCAAATGTTGTGTTTGTGTCCTTCCCCCTCTCTCCCCATCTTGTCTACCGCTCCCGATGTTATGTTTTATGTGTCGGTTTGTCTTTCTGTGTGATTAATGTTCGCTCTTTCACGAGCCTCGATCTTGTATACAAAAAAAAAAAAAAAAAAAAAAAATCCCTCCTCCTACTCCCTCGCCCCACCCTTTTTCCTCCCCTCTTTACTCCTCTTTTCCCTCGCCCTTCCTTCCTACCTCTCTCACCTGTCTTTTACCTGTTTTCCCCTTTGCTTTTTCCTTCCTCCCCCTTTCCCTCCCTCCCACCCCCCTCCTTTCAAACCTTTATGGTAGCTTGTTGCTATGTACAGTTCTCATTGTTTTTTTTTTCTCTCATTGTTGATTATACCACGTGGATGTGATGATACAGGAAATGTTTGTCTTCTAAAATGGATGAATATTGTTGACTATGGTTATGATAATAATGATAAATCGTTATGATAATGATTTTAAAAAATCATGACATTGTTATGATTGACAGGAATGAGATCATGAAGTTTTCGGTGTAAAATGATTGCTTGGGCTTAAGGACAACTTTTGAGCCCTGTAGGATTAATGATGCATTACAAGTAATAGAGTTAAATAAAGTGTCAAAATTTGAGCATGATTGTTTTAAAATTGGCAAATATTATGAATTAATTGTCATTCATTGGTAGAACATTTCAGGAGTTTTACAAAATTTTAATTGTCAAGAAGTTTGGGTACCATTCAAATTGGGACATTTTTCTCAGTGACCTGTTTCGTACCTGTTTGATTAATCTTGGCTGACTATCTCACAAATGAAGGGTTGGGTTGCCTTCAGTGGTTTCAAAACTCGAATTTGTGATATAATGGCCAGACAAGATTGGAAAAATATGTCAGATATGATCCAGAGGCAGAACGGTGATTTGTCAATTGACAAAAGGTATGGGTCAAAGGTGATGATCAATGATCATAGATCTCAGTCAGTGGATGGAACTGTTCTGGCAACATTGGGAAAAGGCTTATGTATAGAGTTATCTGAATGAATAATGTGATTTATTGATGAACATTGATAGATTGCTTGCTTAATGTGTAAATGAGTTATTCAAGGAAGAAGCTTTGATATATTTGTGAGACATCAATGTGAAGAAAACCTTGGAGAAAAAGAAAAAGGAAAACAAAGAGTAAGGTGGTGAGTCGATATAGTTATATTATATATGTGGTTATTTTCTGTGTGATTCCCCCTCAACAGAACGGAATACCTGCTGACCCATTTCTTACTGATCAATTTGGCCCATCTGCAACACCGATCAGTGAGATTGGGGTGTGGAAAAGCCACAGGACAGGGAGACTCTCTGGAAATCACCTGAAGTCATCGATTGAAAAGGTGGAGAGATACTTCCTGGGAGACCACAGAGTGGAGCTTATAGGAATAAGCTAGGAAACAACGCATCCAACGCTACTCTGTATAAGGTGGAACAAACTTCAGAGATTTTTGCAGTACACACAGTCGATAGTGGGTACAGGTGTAGTCCAAAGTGTAGTCCTAGTAGTTATCTGGTACATTGAGTGAGTATAGAGTGTTATTCACACACAGGCGAAATGGGGAATGGAGTCTGCAAGGATAAACAAGGTCAATTAGACTTGTCCCAAAGAGGTGCTTGTATCAACTACATATATCAGCGATATGGTGCAGATTCACTTAAAGATGTGGAATCCTGGCATGAATGGACAAAAGGAAGGAAAAAGGAATTCCAAAAGGATGGCACTTTTGACAGGAACACATTGGAAACATTCAGAGAAGAATTAGAAGCAAGAGGGAGACAGAAGTTGAAAGTGGATTGGAAACCATTTTATTACTGGGACATTGAGTCTAGGGACAGGGAGACCAAAGCAAAGATGGGGGGTTTGAAGAAAGAGGTGAAACAGATACAGCATAGGTTGGGCAAGGTATCCACTCAGATGCCTCTTGAAGTTAGCAACGGAAAGCGATCCCAGTCCAGATTGTACCCAGAAGCAAAGTCATACGAGATAGATGAACGGGAAGAGGAAACTCCTCCACCCTATCGGAGAAATATTGTATATCAGCCACAGGTAGTACCTGTACCTGTACCTGCCGAAAGACCAGAACAGAGTGGAGCGATTGGTTCTAGTCAACAGAGGACAGATGAAAGAAGTGACCCATCTGAGGTAACTACCCAAGAAGGTGCAATTGGGGGACAGGAACAGATTCAGAGACAGGAACTGACTCAAAGTGGGCAAGCGATGCAACCAGCTGCAACAACTTCAAAATACTCTTCATTTCACAATACAAGGAGTAAGGGTCCTGTGATAAATGCCAATCAATCCAATGATCAATGTGATTTGCCAGTGAACAATCAAAACTTGACTCTCTCACAGGGAGGTTTTGAGCAATGTGGTGTTATGAATTTTCCTCAGCGGCAATTTCCAGGGGCAAATCAGGAATCTGATGTATAGACCTTGGCAAGTACATCAATTGAAGGCATTGCAGAGTAGTATGCCATCAATCAAAACAGATCCACTTCAATTCGCGGAGGAGCTGCGACTGATTGTGGAAACTCAATTGCTGACTGCAAGGGACATGGAAATACTTTTGAAGTGGTTAATTCCTAATACCACCACTTTGAGGAAATTAATGGGTGAGGCAAACTGGGTAAATGCAGAAGATGGACAGTTAGACATGCCCACGGATGCTAAAACGGCACAGATAAATAGATTGATAGAGGCCATACAAAAATTTCCACCCGTGACGGATTGGAACAAAGTGGTTACATGCAAGCAGAAATCAGGCGAAGATGCTAGTGATTATTTGGACAGATTGCGAGATGTTTTTCGACTATATTCGGCAATAGACCGGGCACAAATTGACAATGCCTTAAAACCTCTTTTTATTAATGGTCTGTTGCCAAAATTGAAGAGTGAAGTGGAAAGACAGTGTATTGCTTGGGAAGGCAAGCCAATGCAGGACATATTGAATTATGCCTTGCATCATCAGCGAATTCAGGCCAGGAACTGCCAGTAAATGCCGAAAAATTGATGCAACTACAGACACAAGCCCTGATGACTATGAATCAACGCAATAGGTTTTCTGGGCAACAACGCAACAATGCAGCAGGAAACAACTCTGTTTCAGGAGATAACCGGAGATTGGAGTGGCAACCCAGAGACCCAGAGATGCAGCCCAGAAATACAAGTGAACAGGTGGACAGACCAGGCAATGACAGAAATCGATGTTTCAATTGTGGAGAAATGGGACATTGGAAGAAGAGATGCCCATATATCAACCAAAGACAATTTCGAAAGGGAAACCAAGGACAGGGATACTACCAACTACCAACACCTTACCCACCAAATAGGGCTCCGTTGAGGAACGCCCCAATTAAGGGAGGACCTCAGCAGAATAGATGGTCTGCAACATCCTTTTGACTAGACCAGAATGACCAAGTGGCAGCGCTTCCTTTAATCTCAAGGTCGGCTGCACAGGAACCAAATGTTAATTTGACAGTAGGCGGACGCAAGGCTCCTTTCCTAATCGATACGGGTGCCACGCGTTCCACGTTACGACAAGCAGATTTTCCCAATATACCATTGTCAAAATACTATACGAAGGTGGTAGGAGTATCAGGGGTTCCCATACTCACGCCTGTCACAGAAGAATTGTGTGTCCAACTTGGCCCGTTGACTGCACAACATGCCTTTCTTGTGGCATCTGGCGTTCCAGTAAATTTGATGGGAAGAGATTTATTGTGTAAATTGAATTGTACTGTCATCTGTAATGAAAACGGAGTGTATCTAGAAATGCCAGAACACTCCCACGACTTTATTTCTGAGGTGCTACACAGCCTGACAAGACCAAGAACACATCGATGGGACATCGATGATACACAAATGGCGGAACTTTTGTGTGTTAGTTTTATGACATTGAAGGATGAAATGCCCAAAGTACAGGAATGGGTAGACAATTTTTTGATGGACTCTCTGACATGGCAGACTGATCTTCACTGTACGACATGTTGTGATGCTACAGGAGAGGAGGTGTCCTATGCAGAGCAGGTTTCTAAATACCTGCACACCAGGTATGATGTACATCTGATGTCGTTGTGGGTAGGAAGACAGGGAGTTGGCATGTCAGTGTCTTTGACGCCAGACCAACAACTCCTGTGGAATCAACCCGAAACAACAACCCCACACGTCACCTTAGCGGTGGCAGAAGGATATGAAGCAAAAGATGTTGGAACAATGATTGCAACTTTGAAAGAGTGTAAAAACATGGGATACATGGGAGAAATTCAATGCGCCCCACTCTATGACTTAGATGGAAATGGATTTTGCTGGCAGCTCGAAGAGCAGGTGCTTTCTTCAACTTTCAACATGATTGTTGAATCAGATGACACTGACGATGTTGGGGTATACCTACTCAGCTCCGACACCAACGGTGACCCGGACCCACTCGATCAAATACCAACATGCTTGTGGACAACGCATCCGAATGATGTGGGACGGATCAAGAGTATTGCACCTGTAAGGATCACAGTAGATGATTCTAAGCCACTGCCTAGAAAGCGCCAATATCCATTGAGACCAGAGGCAAAAGCTGGTATTGCACCAGTGATTCGATCATTGGTGGATCAGGGAGTTATAGTTCGCACTGTGAGCATGTGCAACACTCCTATTTTACCTGTGAAGAAGCCAGTCAAGACTACTTGGAGATTTGTACAGGATCTCCGAGCAATTAATGATTGTGTCATCCCAGCCTATCCGGTGGTCCCTAATCTGATCACTGTACTGTCAAGTATTCCATGCAATACAAAGTTCTACTCTGTGGTGGACTTATGTTCAGCGTTCTTTAGTGTACCCATTCATGAGGATTCACGTTATCTTTTCACATTCACGTACGAAGGTTTACAGTTTACTTGGACTGTTTTACCACAAGGGTACACAGAGAGCCCAACTTTGTTTTCACGTGCTCTACATGAAGACCTCAGCGACATTGAATTTCCTGGAGGTTCAGTGATGGTACAATATGTTGACGACCTTCTCATATGCTCGACTTCAAAGGAAGGATGTGAGCAGGATACTGTTGTGCTACTGACAGCGTTGGCAGACAAAGGACACAAGGCCTCGAGAGATAAGTTGCAGTTCTGTAAGGAAGAGGTGAAATATATAGGACATATTTTGAAAGGAGACACGAGACGACTGTGCCCTGAACGTGTAAAGGCAATCAGGGCACTCCCAAAACCTACAACTGTCAAGCAGATGAAATCTTTCCTGGGGACAACAGGGTTTTGCCATCAGTGGATTGCTGATTACACATTACTGACTCGCCCCCTGTTGGACATCAGCTTACCAAACAGTCCAAATCCTTTGAAATGGACCCCGGAGGCTGAACAAGCTTTTACGACATTGAAAGACGCCTTAGCATCAGCTCCTGCTTTAGGACTGCCGGATTATGAAAAAAAATTCTTCCTCTATTCACATGAGAAAGGAGGATTCGCCCAATCAGTGTTGGCGCAAAAACATGGGGGAAAACTGCGCCCCATAGCGTATCACAGCACTCGATTGGATCCAGTAGCACGAGGGTTTCCACAGTGCTTGCGAGCAGTGGCAGCAGCATCATATGCAGTAGAAGCCACAGCTACAATAGTCCTGGGGTGCCCCTTAATTCTTCTTGTTGAGCATGCGGTGGCGATGGTTTTGCTGAAGGCAGGAACACAGCACCTTTCAGCATCAAGGGCTACAACGTATGAACTAGGGTTATTGACGCCATCAAACCTTACCACTCAGCGTTGTCCAACGCTGAACCCAGCATCTATGCTGGCAACAGAGGAAGATGGTGAGCCCCATGATTGTGCGGAGGTATTGGCACATGCACTAGTGCCTCGCATCGACTTGAAGGACATTCCCATCCCAGACACAGATCTGGTACTGTATGTTGACGGACCATCAACGAGAGCATTGGATGGTTCACTATTGACGGGATATGCAGTATGCACAGATGTTGAGACATGGGAGAGCGGGAAATTACCAAACACTTACTCGGCTCAACAGGCAGAACTTTATGCATTAACTAGAGCCTGTTGTTTAGCGGAAAGCCAGAGAGTCACCATTTATACAGACTCCAGTTATGCGCATGGGGTTGTTCATGATTATGGTGCTCTCTGGAAACAGAGAGGCTTTTTGACATCTTCAGGAAGCCAAATTAAAAACGGGAAGTTGATTGCTAGCCTTTTGGAAGCAATCCTTCTACCATCTGCAATTGCAGTGGTCAAATGTGAGGCCCATTCACGAGGGAGAGATGAGGTCTCGCAGGGCAATGCAAGGGCGGATGAAGCAGCAAAGCTTGCGGCACATTTTGAACAAGACCCAGTGATTATACAGGGACCTGTAAGGATTCCTGAAAACACTCCGACGCTGCAAGACGTCAGTGCTATGCAAGAAGTGGTGGAGGACCGGGAAAAAGATGTGTGGGTACAGACTGGATGCACATTTGACAAGGAATCTAAATTATGGACTTCTCGCGATGGGCGTGTTGTTGCTCCTCGCCAGTTGTTGCCATTGATTGCTCGTCTGGCTCATGGAGTGAGTCATACAGGCAAAGGAGGAATGTGTGCATCAGTGTCAAGACAATGGTATGCACCTGGATTTACACTTGTGGCAGAGCAATGTTGTGCTACATGTCAGGTGTGTCAGGCGTATAATCCAGGAAAAGGTGAAAAGACTACACCAGGAGCTCATCCCGCACCGTCAGGTCCGTTTGTACATTTACAAATGGATTTTATCCAAATGGAGAAGTGCGCTGGATTTGAGTTTGTTTTAGCGATTGTAGACATGTTTACGAAGTGGGTAGAAACTTACCCTTGTCGACATGCAGATGCCAAAACAGTTGTGAAGATTCTGTTGAAGGACTTCATATGTCGCTTCGGAGTTCCTTGCAGGATTTCTTCTGATCAGGGTATGCATTTCACAGCAGAGGTCGTTAAGGAATTGGGTAAGGCAATGCAGATAAACCTTCATCTTCACTGTCCTTATCACCCCCAGTCGGCGGGAGCAGTGGAACGACATAATGGAGTAATAAAGAACAAGTTGGCCAAAATCTGTGTGGAAACCAACTTGAAATGGCCGGATGCCATTCCACTTGCACTCCTCGCGATGAGGGCTACTCCCAATAGGAGAACGGGATTATCCCCGCATGAAATCTTGATGGGGAGACCAATGCGGGTACCTCATTCACCTCCCTTGACGATCAAGGAGATGGATATTCATCAGATGGACGATTTGATGTCCTCCTTCTGTATTGAATTGACCAAAATCGTGAAGATGTTTCATTCCCAGGTGAAGGAAGCTTTACCAGAACCTGCAGAGAATGAGTGTCATTCTTTTCAACCTGGAGATTATGTGTACATCAAAATTTTCAAACAGAAAACTGCGTTGACACCACGATGGTCAGGACCATATCAGGTGCTGCTGACAACGCATACTGCAGTGAAATGCCAAGGCAGACCAAGTTGGATTCATGCCTCTCATTGCAAGCGAGCACATGGGGCTAAGGAGGACAGTCCCACAGAAAATGAGGCTGCACCTGACAGCCCAGCAGAACATTCAGTGGCAGATAAATGAAAGTCATGATTTCCATTCATTTGAATTACATTTTATCACCCCTTGCATTGATAAACATTGCATTTTCAACATGTAGTATTCCTACTTGGAATTTGAAAGATAGTGACATTTATTTGCCTACATGACATACAATTATCTACTGATATTAGTGCAGCATGAGTGATAATGTATCACAACTACACTCATGATCAGGGGATTTAGTTGGACCCCGGGAGATAGGGGGATCAGGGAAAGGCAAATAATCAGATTTATGTTAAATATTAAGGGATTTTTCTTTATTAACCTGTTAGGAAGCTTGCTAGTTATGAGTTTGGTATATAATGTTGAATTTCATTGACATGTAATTATGTTATAGGTATGGACATATACAAGGGGTAGCTCATATGTTTTACAGATGGATACAGGTGGACACAGGGAAAGACCTTATCAAGACAAGCCGACCAATCAGGGGAAACCGGAGACTTCTACTTCGGATACTCCTTGAAAATGTTGATATTTATCCTAGGGATGAGTTCTCTAGTAGTGGGGACTCTGTGTTGCATGGATTATTTCGGGGTAATGAGAGAACAAAACACAACATTAGTGGCCGACATACAGATATATGATTATGCGGTACGACATAAGCAAAAGAGAAGTTTGATGGAAGATAGGGACACACCTTTAGAACCCGATGGATTACACGGGATTAATACTTTTTTACATTTAGCCCACACAAGGGCTGATAGAGCAAATGAAAGTAATTGTTGGATATGTACACAAATGCCGCATTCTAGTGAGAACGGAGTACCATTGGAGGCAGTTCCTTTTGGTTGGGCAGAGTTATGTAGCCGTTTCCCAGACACCCTGATAGCAGCAGATTTTGAAGGCTCAATGTCAGGGAGAATAGGATGGCAAAGAGGAGGATATAATTGTTACCAATTTGAGGACAGTTATAGACCTACATATGATATGATAAGGACAAAATGCCCTCTTACGTGACTATTCAACAACAAATGAAAGGATTCATGTGTATCACCAGACCCCAAACGCCTACGAATAACAGGTCTATGGGAACCTCCGAATGTCACAATTATGGTCGTGAAGAAGGCTGGATGAGAATGCCTGTCCCACTAGGACCAAATGGCACCAAGGGTTTAACTTTGTATTGGGAAGGCACTTGGGGAATGGACAACACATGGACATATAATAATACATATTTTATATGTGGACACAAGGCATATCCGTATCTTCTGTCGGGATGGTTCGGAACATGCTTTCTTGGGTTTGTACTTCCACACATGCGTTTGTTAACAAAGTCACCAATGCGTATCCTGCATTCTAGGCAGAAAAGAACTATTAGTATGGGAGAATGGATTGAAATGGTAATATTTCCATTTTATGGAACCTGGAAGGCAGGACATGAACTTCGGCAAATGGCATTGGCTATGGAAACATTGGCAAATAAAACAGCTAGTGGATTGACAAAACTTACAAATGAGCTGGCAGCGACAAGAACCATGGCATTACAAAATCGTATGGCATTAGATATGCTGTTAGCGGAAAAAGGAGGGACATGTGCAGTGATTGGTACAGATTGTTGTACATACATACCTGATAATTCGGGAGAAGTTTATAACATAGCCGATAAAATAAGACAAGAGGGAGCAAGATATCACGATTATGTGAAAGGGGGTGCCTTTGCATGGTTGGGAAACACATTTGGAGGAGTGGCAGCTAAGATACTCCAATACTTGTTTGTTGGATTAGTAGTTATATTGGCAATAGTTTTAGTGGTGGCTTGCTTGAAAGCCTTAGTGATGGTGTGTTTGAATAAAGTAACAAACAACACTATGATAGTGCATGAAGCAACAAATGAGGAAATAAATGAAGCAACGAATGAGGAAATAAATGTGGAACCACAAGAGGAAGACTTTTATGGTGACATGAATACTGAGATTAAAAGATTGAATCAAGTGATGTTGCAAATGAATACAGTAGAGTTAAGATAAGGGCATAACAAAATGTTGTGAATTGTGTCCGTTTTACAAGATCGGTGAACTCCTATCACCACGAGTTACACACTGTTAATAAAAAAATAAAAAAATAAAAACAGTGGGGAGGAATTATGATAATAATACATCATGCTTAATTTGTTTGTTTGCAAAATTTGTTGGGAATTAGATATTCCTGTTTGTGATTTTAATCATATATACTCATTATTAATGCATTTATTTTCTTTGAGTAGTGTTAAAATACCTGCATGACTTTAATTTTTGAACTATATTAACCTGAAAGCAATTGTGGATGCTATTCTTCGTTTAGTAGTATAAAACACATACCTGATTTGAATATTATTCGTGTGAAGCTGTTATAAGATATACATGATTAGTTAAAATATAGTGATTTCATGTTACGATGTACCCTATCTGATTCAGTGTGTGTGGAAAGCAGATATAAATGTGGCTGAGTGGAGGAAAGACCAGATCACATCTCAAATGGAGTGATAACGACATTTGGGAAGAAGTTTGAGAAAGAAAATTTGTGGAAAAAATGAAGTTAATCTTGGCATACACCCTCCTTCTCAAAGAATGATGAAGACATACTCCTTTGTAAGATTGGAGATGGATGCTTACCTTCACCAAGGAAAATGTATGTGACCATTTGCCTGGATCACACTGCAACATATGAAGGAAGGGCGATCACTTACTTTTGTTTGAATGCCTCAAACATTCATCACGCAGCAATTGCAGGACGACGACATTTTACCTGCAACTTCTACGGGATGCGGTGACGTGTGTCATTACTTCACCAACTTCCGGGGAGCCAGCATGGAGCTGCAAGTGAACGGCTGTGCCTTTTCCTCCACAACAGCTGTGCATGATTTTGCTGGTTGCTCCTGGTATGGACCATGGACAACTTGAACACCATGGTCCCAACATCATTGTGGATGCATCTGGCATCCCTGTTCCACATCTTGCTGGCCAATCAACATCACACCAATACTTGCTGCCCACTCATGATGAGTGAGGAGGCAAGTCGACTACAACTGGGCGAAGGCCTTGTTCAGGAATTACTATGGCTCACAGCAAGAGTGGCAAGGATGATACATGGAGATCAGGGTCAGTCTATGACTCCGCTCAGCTATTACAACAGCGGAACCCTACACGAAAGAGTGTCGGTGCTATGAAGACATTAGAAGAAAAAATGTTTCATACTTGAATTTCAAACACAAGTGATCAGCCCCTTTTTTTCAAACAAAGAGTCACATTTGTTTTGAAGCAAAACGTATTGCCAAATGTTGCAGATGCTTCATTATTTTTTTAAATGGTGAATTGAAATTATTGTGTTTTGGTGAAGGTGAAGTGTTGTATGCTTTATGCAAATGAATTGAATTGCATTATCAATATGGAAAGAGTCAATGAATAAAGAAATGTTTTGTTATCAGATTCTTCCAGGATGACGGTGTATGCCTTAGGGAATTGGATTACCAAATTTGTGGTTTGAGTATTGTGGTGATGTTTAGATTAATGGTTAATATGAACAAAAAGAAAAAATGAGGGATTGTGGAATTATAAAAAATATATGTTCTCAAATCCATTTAAGGACAGAACATGATTTCCTGTGTAACGCTTTTGGAAATGGAACCTGGACGGAAAAAGCTGAGCGCATTCCTCCTCGGGCAGGTCATGAGAGAATGACCTTTCCAGGAAGGATAATGAAGTGTTTCGTAGTTCCCAACGATAAGCAGCTGTTGCAAAGCCTTTAGGGCTTTCAAGACAGGAAACAGATGCCTCGAAGCGCCTAAATGTCTGAAAGCTATAAGCTTTGTGTTGAACTTTGCATTCCAATGCCACGACAACAAAGGAGCTTTTGCTATTTAACCACGATGCTCCGAGAAACTGGACTGGTCATCGAGAGTAAGAGCAGCGCTGCAAAGACCGGCAGAATGAGAGAGCGTGACGCGTTGTCATTATCTTGAACATTAGTCCGTTTATTTATGTAACCGCTCTCTGCAGCCTCAATAAAACATTGACTTGGTAAAACAAGTTTGAGTTTCTTTGGGTAATCTGGTTGAGAGGTTTCTAAGTTGGAGTTCAGTAGTAAGATTCTTCAACATGACAAAAGAAGGGGGCAGAGGGAAATGTAGAACCGGGAGAACAGGCCGAAATAAATTCCAATAGAAATGAAATTGAATTTGAGAGACCGTGCGGAGAGATAAAGTTATTTATTAATTTTGATGTTTTTTATTTTTAATATTTTTCAGAGAGGAGGGAAAATAGGTAAATGTTGAGGATGTGAGCAAGGAAGCGACTTCGACCTCTACACTGCATCAAAGTTTAAGTATTTTCCCATTTGTGTCTTTGTCAAATTTCCGCTCGTTATTTTATTGTGTATGTGTTACGGTGTGTTTCGAGTTAATCTTAGTTTACAATTCGTGCAAACTTGTGTATAATTAAATCGTTTTTTGTTCGCACGGCATGCGCGGCCATGTAACTTGAAGCTTCCCTCCCCCCATCGGTGTTTTGTGTATTTAAGTTATTTCCTTCACTGTATTTCTTATTTCTTAGATTTTCGTTTCTCCCCTTAACTTCCCCGCACATCTACCCTTTGTCTAACGTTTTAAACACACACAAAAAATTTTTTTCCTTCTTTCTCCAGCCGTAACTCGCCTTTCCAATCCTAGTTTCCTCCATCCATCGTTTACTCCATCTCATTCTCCATCCTCCATCTCATTTAACCCTTTCTCCTTTCTCTGATCCACTACCTCACTTCAGGGACTTTCCCCCAGATTGTTTTTCACGGTTTTGTTTAAATATGTTTAAACTTTCCCCTGCAGTGTTTTATTACAACATGCTGTTTTTCTTCCTAGTTAAAAGGCTTTTTTCAATTTCCTCATCAAATCATTCCATTTCAAAAAAATATTCAATCTCTTACAGTCATTCCTCCCTACATTCTCTAAACTCACCTTCATTCCACCCCTCCTCTGTCATTCTCAAACGGATCTCTGACTTGAAAATCACAATAAACCCAGGTTGTAATAAATGTTCATTTTTCATTAATAATCCACTTTCTAAACTCCCCCTTCACCCCTCCCCTCCTAACCCCCCCATCCCTCCCCTTCAAATCTCCCCCCCCCCCCCAACTATCTCTCTCCAAATCTCCCCCCTACCACCTCCTCCTCAAAGCTGCCTCCTCCCCACTTCCTCTCCCTTCCATCACATACCCCCACCTCCTCCAACTTTCGACTTTGCTCTGCCCCCCTCCCCCCTCAAACAACACCTCACTGTCCCTCTTCCCATCACCATCAACCATTTGTCCTCCTCATCCTTCCCTTTCTCCTAACTCTTCTGCAATCTCCGACACACTATAAACAGCTCTCCCTACCTCCTCCTCTCACCCCTCATCTTACTCTACCCCTCCCCTCTCCTGTCATGTACCCGATGCCCCCACTCCCTCTTCCTTAACGGTATGGACCTCAAACATCTGGGGCCTTTAGTTAGGCAGTTAAGAGGAAGCATCGTTCATTTTTTCAGGAAAGCACCAAATTTGGCACAGATGTAGTATGGACCTATACAATGGACCTATACACCTCAAACAACACCAACACCATCCATCGTTTACTCCATCTCATTCTCCTTCCTCCATCTCATTTAACCCTTTCTCCTTTCTCTTATCCACTACCTCACTTCAGGGACTTTCCCCCAGATTGTTTTTCATGGTTTTGTTTAAATATGTTTAAACTTTCCCCTGCAGTGTTTTATTACAACATGCTGTTTTTCTTCCTATTTAAAAGGCTTTTTTCAATTTCCTCATCAAATCATTCCATTTCAAAAAAATATTCAATCTCTTACAGTCATTCCTCCCGACATTCTCTAAACTCACCTTCATTCCACCCCTCCTCTGTCGTTCTCAAACGGATCTCTGACTTGAAAATCACAATAAACCCAGGTTGTAATAAATGTTCATTTTTCATTAATAATCCACTTTCTAAACTCCCCCTTCACTCCTCCCCTCCTAACCCCCCCCCATCCCTCCCCTTCAAATCTCCCCCCCCCCCAACTATCTCTCTCCAAATCTCCCCCCTACCACCTCCTCCTCAAAGCTGCCTCCTCCCCACTTCCTCTCCCTTCCATCACAAACCCCCACCTCCTCGAACTTTCGACTTTGCTCTGCCCTCCCTCCCCCCTCAAACAACACCTCACTGATCCACGACCTCACTTCAGGGACTTTCCCCCAGATTGTTTTTCACGGTTTTGTTTAAATATGTTTAAACTTTCCCCTGCAGTGTTTTATTACCACATGCTGTTTTTCTTCCTATTGAAAAGGCTTTTTTCAATTTCCTCATCAAATCATTCCATTTCAAAAAAATATTCAATCTCTTACAGTCATTCCTCCCTACATTCTCTAAACTCACCTTCATTCCACCCCTCCTCTGTCGTTCTCAAACGGATCTCTGACTTGAAAATCACAATAAACCCAGGTTGTAATAAATGTTCATTTTTCATTAATAATCCACTTTCTGTTGTGGATATGAGAATGTTTTTTTTTTGTTGTTGTTGTTGTGTAAATTGTTGTAAAGTATCGCCCTCCTTGCTCCAGTTATGTATAAAGGTCAAAGTGCGTCCCGTAATTAGTTCATAAACACCACACGTTAGCCAATCATAGATTTCCCCCCTTGTTGACAGTTATATCCTTATTATGTGTATTAGTGTAAGGCTGTGTCTTCCATTAATTGAAATACTCCATTGCACCAAGTGAAATAAGGTAGATTCCCTTCCAACCCCCCTTTTCGTCAATTTCCAACTGCATTTGGCTGTTGTCTGCAATTTCCGCCATTAAGCATGTGCTCTGTTCGGGGAAGAAAGGCGTGGCACCTCATCGTCATCAAAAGTTGGGGTCAGAGAGCCCTTAACCACCAATCAGCACCGCGGTGAGCGAACCGGTAGGCGTGCCCTCGTAGCCCGCGGCTTGATTTCGGGGAGGGCAATAAAAGAAGGAGTGAGGGACTGCTTAGCCAGTTGAGTAAGGGATCCCTGAAAGAGCAGCAGCCACAGCAGCTTCAGCCACAGCAGCTTCAGCCACAGCAGCTTCAGCCACAGCAGCTTCAGCCACAGCAGCTTCAGCCCCAGCAGCTTCGGGGCCTTGACGGCAGTTTCGAGCGGGGCCGCGAAGGAACGGCGGCTGCTAAACGCGCCGATCGAGAAAGGGCGGCGGCTGCTCATCCCCGACCCGACCGTGCTGCGGTTCCAGCTGAACCTTCCGCTCCCTCCAGCCATCCACCTCCTGCCATTCCTGTCATCATCCCCCGTGTAAGTGTGCTTGTAGTCTGTCTTTTGTCTTGTCCCTGGGTATAAGTAAGCTTGTATAAGCTAGCATTGCACTGTGTCTCTGAGTTCTTCTGTAAATTATTTTATTATCCTTCCTTCTCCTTGGTTTTTTTGGTCCTGTAAATAGCAAATAAATTATATTCGTATTCCCTATTTCTCCTTCTTCTTCTTCACACCCGTGTCGCCTTAGTCTTTTCCCCATTGAATATCTGTGGCGCGATTCGGCCAACGTTCAGGAATCGGGTTAGTCGGGGTAACTGTTAGGGCCGCAGCGCCATCCGCTCGGCAAACCAACATCTTATCCGCGGTCCGTAACAATTGGTGTCGGGAGCGAGATTGGACCCGAAGCGCGCTTAACGCGCTCAAAATTACGAGCGGCCGAAATTTGGTTTGTTTTCGAAAAAAAAAACCCGAACTTTGAAATCGCGCCATGGCTAGTCAAGGCGATCGGATGTCGGTGGGGGAACTAGAAGAGGGGTTAGGAGTAACCCAGGATCAGAGGGAAGAAATAGAGGAGAGCAATGAGGTGGTTGAGGAGGTTTCAGGCGCGCAAGATGGCGCCCTCGCGCACGAGGTTGCGGGCGCGCAAAATGGCGCCTCGCACATGGCTACGGCGGCCGCGCCCGCTGCACAAGTGGGAGGGATTGACATGCAGGCCCTCATTGCGCAGCTGCAAGCAGCTGTGCAGATGAGTATGGGAAACCAAATTGGAGGTTTGGAAAACAGAATGGGGGAGCGACTAAGAAATCAAATCGGGGGGCTAGAAGCTAAATTTGAGAGTAAATTTGCGGGGTTGGACAATAAATTTGAGGGGTTAGACAACGGGATAAAAGGGGTGAAAAATGGGTTAACAGGGGTGGAAAATAGAATGGCTGCCCAGGAGAATCAGATAGAGGGGGTGAAAAATGGTTTAAGGGGGCTAGAAGATAGGATGGAAGGCAAATTGCGGGAAGTAGGGGAGCAATCCGCCCGGGAAATCAAACGGATGGGGAACCAGATAGAGGAGGTGAAAATCGGGTTAGAAGGTAAATTGGATGCTCAGAGGGATGAATTGGGACAGATGAGGGTGGCATCTACAAAAGAGATGGAAGAGATGGAGGAGATGAAGGAGGAGATACGACGAGGTGTAAGCGAGGAGGTCTCGGGGGTACGCGAGGAGGTAAAGCGAGGTGAGAAGCGTATGGAGAAAGAGGTGAGGAATAATACGGCTAGGTTACAGGGGGGCATAGAGGGTCTGACGAGGGGAGTAGAACAGCTGACAATGGGACAAAAGGAACTCGTGGACCAAGTGGAAAAGAACACTGCAATAATCGGGGGGTTAAAAGCGACACAAAAATACATTAAGAACGAATTAATAGCGACACAGAAGGAATGTCAGATGGTACATGAGGGGTTGACGAAGAGGTTGGAAGAGGTGACAGAAGTAATGGAGACGAAGGACAGAGAGGTGAGGACGCACATAGAAACGGTTAAAGTGGCGTTGGAGGAAGAGATAGAGGGGGCGCACTGGGAGATGAAGGAGGTAAAGGAAAAATTAGAGGAGGTGGAAGAAGGGGTGATTGAAATTAAGAAGAGACGAAGGGAAGCTGAGAAAGAGATAAAGGAGGAAGTAATGGAATTGGTACAAGGTCTGTGCTCGAATCATGATGGTGTGCTTGCTAATCAAATAAAGAGTTTGCAGGTGGCAGAGGAGGTGCGGAGACGAGGTGCCAAGGTGAGTGGCGATATATTCGGAAATGCATATGATGTGAGGGGAGCTTCAGTCGGCTTGGGGGGTGGTGTAGACCCGGGTGTTCGTGAGGGACCAATGTGGTGAGAAGTATGACTGGTCTGGAGTGTATGGAAAGAGGAGGTGTGCAAGGAGGTCTGGCTATGGGGGGTGAAGGGGGTGCTGGTGAGCAAGGGTGTACGGGTATGGAGTGGGTAGCGGGTTGCGGAAGGGCGGCCCAGGCATCGACACCAGGAGGGGTAGTGTTTGGAGGGACGGGGGATGCGCGGGAGCCCCCCGGGAATAGCGTACTGTGGGAGCCCGAACGGTTTGGTCCCGCGTTGATCCTGCAAGGAGTGACGCGCGGGGTCCGACCTTCGGGCGCCCACAAGGTCCCACTCGCGCCGTATGACGGCAAGAGTGATTTGAGGGCGTACCTGGCGCAGTTTGAGTAGGCCCTACGTGTGTAAAGGCAACGGTTGGAATCCGGACGAAGGTGGAGTACACCTGGTGGGGGCACTGCGCGGTGCGGCGGCGGAGGTGCTGACAGCTTTACCACCGGGTGCTCTCACCCTGCCAGCTCTCCGTGCGGCTTTAATTAATCGTTTCGGCATTGAACAGCAAAGCGAGCTTGTTAAAGCTCAACTTGCGCAGCGAAAACGCAAGCCCCAGGAGACCATCGGGGAACTTGCTCACGATATTCGCCGCGCGGTAGGGATTGCACACGCGGACATGGCAGCGAGTTCCCAGGAAAGACTGGTGCTGGATCACTTTATTCAGGCCCTTCCGGATCTGGAGCTCCGACAACAGCTCGCCATGTGGCGCCCGCAGACCACGAGTCAGGCGGCCGACGCTGCAGCCCGTTGGGAAGCAGCGAGGCCCCTGGCCCGGGGAGGCGAGCGCCACGCAGTGGCGGTGCGTCAGGTGGGGCCCGCCCCCGACGGGGGCCCTGACCTGGAGAGCATGGTCCGGAGGTTAGTGGATCGGCGCCTGGCGGGACCTGGACCATGGCAGGCGGCTCCAGCGGTGGCACCCGGTAGTCCCCAACAGAGTACCCCAATTCGGACATACAGGGGGGGAAATTCGGAATACCGGAGGCAAGCACCTTACCAGGTAAGGTGTTTTAATTGTGCTCGGTTGGGTCACCGTGCGTGGGAGTGTCAAGCTCCGCGCCGGGACGTTCCCCGCCAACCGATGCCCTCAACTCCGCCCCGTATCGATCGGCCTAGCCGACCTCAGACACCCCCCCGCCAGGGCCCGGGAAACTAGAACGTGCCGGGCATGCAGGGCGGTGTTCGGCAGTAGGGGATGGAGAGGAGCCCTCGTTGACGCGACAGGTCATTCATTGTGGCCAAATTGGAACAGGTAGTTTGACAATTCGGTGCAAAATTGCCGGCGTGGGGGTAGACGCCGTGGTGGACACGGGAGCCAGCGCCACGATCATCAGCCCCGTGATGCTTAATTCGAGTGCAGACGGCTGGGGTAAAATCCAGCGTCTGGAAAATCATAGTTTGCAGTTGGCTACCGGGGCAACGGCTCCGATCATAGGGCGTGGTTTTGTGACCCTCAAGTTGGGATCGGTAAAGCAAGAGATAGAGGTTTGGGTGGCGGAGGTGTGCGACCCGTGCTTAATAGGGTTGGATTTGTTGACTGCCAGCGGTTGTAAAATCGACTTGAGCCGGGGGATCCTGCGATGAGGAGTGGAAGTGCTACCATTGGAGGGGGTGAGCACGGCCGAGAGGGTGGAGCTGGAGGCTCCTGAGGCCGTGACCATCCCTCCGGGGGCCGAGGCCATAGTGCCGGCCCGATGGTCAGCTCGCCCGACATGGCAGGAGTCCTGCGGCCTGGTCGAACCGGTGGCAGCGCGATCCATACCTGGGTTAATCGTGGGCCGCACCCTTGTAAAAACGGACGGGCCGGTGGTGGCCGGCCGAGTAATTAATATTAGCACAGAACCACGCACTATAGTGAGGGGCATGAAGGTAGCTGGCTGCACCCCAGTTAGAGAAGTCGCGTCAGTGAGGGGCGAGAACGTCCAGCCGAGCCGGCCCCAGGGGGAGCCTTCAATAAGTAGTAGGAATTAGCCCGATCCCATTTGCGAGATGGTAAATCGTAGTAGCGTAGAGTTGGGAGGCACCCAGAGGGAGGCCTTACACAAACTGGTTGGGTCCCATTTGGACCTCTTCTCCTTGTCCACCGAGGATATTGGACGTACGGGCCTGGTGAAACATCAGATCCACACCGGTGAGGCCCGGCCTATTCGTCAGGCCGCCCGACGGCTCCCTTGGAGCAAGAGGGCGGAAGCTGACGAGCAGGTTGAAAAAATGCTCGACGCAGGCGTGATCGAGCCCTCGGGAAGTCCTTGGATGTCACCTGTTGTGCTGGTTAAAAAGAAAGATGGGACCACGCGGTTCTGCGTGGACTATCGCCAGCTAAACAACGTGACACTCAAGGACTCATATCCCCTGCCAAGGATTGATGACACCCTCGATGCCGTTGCGGGCTCAAATTGGTTCACAACTTTGGACCTCAAGAGTGGGTATTGGCAGGTGGAGATGGATCGGGCAGGGAAGGAGAAAACGGCATTTTCCACAGGTAAGGGGCTGTATCAGTTCACTGTGATGCAGTTTGGTTTGTGTAACGCCCCCGCCACCTTTGAGCGATTAATGGAACATGTACTAGGCGGCATGCCATGGCAATCATGCCTGGTATACCTGGATGACGTCCTAGTACATGCCAAGACCTTCCCCCAGGCGTTAGCTAATTTGGACCAGGTGTTCGGGTGCCTCAGACAGGCAGGGTTAAAGCTGAACCCGAGCAAGTGCACCTTGTTTGTAAGAGAGGTGGCCTATCTAGGTCACGTGATCGGCCGCGAGGGGGTAAAAACGGACCCAGACAAAATTAAAGCGTTAGAGGAGTGGCCCGCACCACGTACCATCAAAGAGGTGCGGGGGTTTTTGGGACTCTGCTCCTACTACCGGCGTTTTGTGGCGAAATTTGCGGAGTTGGCCCGTCCCCTCCACCGGCTTACGGAGAAGGGGACGCGATTTAATTGGACACGGGAGTGCCACGAGGCCTTCCAAAAATTGAAGGGGTGTCTAACATCCGCACCCCTTCTAGCTTACCCCACTAGTGACGGGACATTTACCCTGGACACGGATGCGAGCCAGGAAGGATTGGGCGCAGTTTTGTCTCAGACACAGGAGGGCGTGGAGAGAGTGATTGGTTACTATAGTCGGGCCTTAAGTAGGCCCGAGCGAAATTATTGTGTCACTCGCAAAGAGTTATTGGCTATGCTGGCTGCCATGAACCATTTCCACCCGTACCTGTATGGGCGGAAATTTTCGGTTCGAACTGACCATTCCTCCTTGCAATGGCTCCTTCGGTTCAAGGAACCGGAGGGCCAAATTGCAAGGTGGTTGGAAAAGTTGCAGCAGTACGATTTCAATGTGACCCATAGGGCCAGGAAGGCCCATGGTAATGCGGGCGCACTCTCTCGGCGTCCTTGTCTGGGGGAAAACTGCAAATTTTGTGCGAGACACGAGGAGAGGGAGCAATTGGGCGATTCTGCCCCGATTCTCGTCGTCCGGGCAACCCGGGTGAGAGGGCCAATTTTGCCACTAACCGTAGATGAAGAATTTGGAACTTTGGCGTGGAGCACGGCCCAGCAGGAGGATCCCGTTCTGGGGCCGGTGTTCAAATGGGTCAAATTGGGGCAAAGACCAAAAGGGGAAGAGGTCACCCCCCTCGGGGCGCAGGCAAAGGCGTATTGGGCTCAGTGGCAGACCCTGGAGTTGAAAGATAACATCTTGTATCGCAAGTGGGTGGAGGTTCCCTCTGATAGGACTTCCTGGCTGGTGATAGTCCCCGACAAATTCAAGAACGTCATATTACAACAGGTGCATGGTACCCGCTCCGGCGGCCATTTGGGCAGAACAAAGACAATATCTCGGGTCTGCCGGAGGTTCTATTGGGTGAATATGGGGCGCGACATACAGGACTGGTGTCGGAGATGCGACGCCTGTTCTGCCAAAAAGGGACCAGCACGGAGGATGAGGGCCCCCCTTCAATTACACCAGGTGGGGGTCCCCCCTTGAGCGGGTGGCTATGGATATTCTAGGACCGCTGCCCCGCAACCGCCAAGGTAATAAGTATATCCTCGTTGTAATGGACTATTTCACCAAGTGGCCGGAGGCCTACGCCCTCCCCAACCAAGAAGCCGGGGTTGTAGCGCAGGCCTTCGTGGAAGGATTTGTATGTCGGCACGGGATTCCACAGGAGCTGCACACCGATCAGGGTCGAAATTTTGAAAGCCAATTACTAAAAGATGTGTGCAGACTCCTGTCAATTCGGAAAACCAGGACCACGCCCTTGCGGCCACAATCTGACGGGATGGTGGAACGGTTCAACAGAACATTGATACAACAACTAGCATTGTTCACCACCACCCATCAGGATGACTGGGACGAACATCTCCCGTACTTGTTGATGGCCTACTGAACCAGCCAGCACGGGGCCACCGCATGCAGTCCAGCGTTGCTTATGTATGAGCGGGAGTTACGGGCTCCCGCCGACTTGCTATGCGGTCCCGTGCCAGACACCACGGATACACCGCCGAGGGAGGGTTACGCACGTCACCTGGAGGAAGGCATGGAGCGGGTCCATGCCTTCGCCCACCGCCAGCTCCATCTGGCGGGGGCCAAGATGAAGCGCATGTACGACGACTGGAGCCAGGGGAGTCAGTACGCTCCGGGGATGAAGATTTGGTTCTTTAATCCCCGGAGGCGGAAGGGTAGGTGCCCAAAACTCACCTCCCCCTGGCAAGGCCCAGGAGTCGTCCTGTCACAAATCTGTGACGTGGTCATTAAGATCAAAATGGGGCCACGGGCCCCCCCTCGGATCGTCCATGCCGACCGGATAAGACCTTATGCCGGCGAGCAGGCACCCTCGTGGATCGCCTCGGCTCTAGATGCCGAGGCAGGACCCAGTACCTCTTGCGACGGGGGCTCATAGCGTCAGAGGACTGGGGGGGGTGGTAGTGGAAGATACCCGATGTGGTGGGATGGCAACTCTGCCATCTCTCACAGCGGGGGCAAAGGAGCACTAGTTTATGGGGTTTATGGCAGTGAAAACTAGCCCGGGAGGGTTAGGATATAACGATAGGGATCTAGAAAATATTGACCTTAGGTAACGGTAAGATGAGGTCGTGACAATGATACCTGTAGTGGGGACGCAGGTAGATTAGTGTGGATGATAATGACGTGGTATGTGCTTAGTTTAAAGGGAAGACGGGGAGCACTATATTAGCAGGGCACCAGGTAGTTCAGATGATGCCGTGAGTGTGAGTTGTAGGTGAGATTGCACAGGTGTACAACTGAACAGTTGGATGGAGCAGTGTGTGAGTAAATGATTGTGAGTGTGAGTTGTATTGAGATTGCACAGGTGTGCAACTGAACAGGTGGATGGAGCAGTGTTTGAGTGAGTGATAGTGATGTGAGTGTGTTGACCTAAGTGGTCCAGGAAGGAAGGAGGGTGCAGGTGGCACCAGGTGTGATTGCACAGGTGTGCAACGACAGGTGAATGGAGAATGGTTGTATGGAATATATGGATTCTGGAGTATATGGAGTATTGGAATGGATGGTCGTGGAGTGAGTATGGTGGAAACTGTGGAGTGGAGTGGATGGTGCGGAGGTGTGAATGGGGGAAGAGTGGACCCCCATCACGAATACCCGGGGAGGGTAGTGTAAGAGTTAGGTAGAGGGTACAGGTAAATTGTGGTTGGATATTGGCATCTGTGGTGCGGGGTGGAAGAATGGTATTTGGATGGGTGCATTTGTGACGTGGAAATGGCTGGGCGTGTAGCCTGTTAGTATGTGTAGTTGGTTGACACTCCACCACTGTGAGGCTGTCGGCCAGGTGAGGCCGCAGGTGGGCTCTGGGAGCCAGTAGAGTTGTTGTGGATGGGGCCCGAGGATCCGGAGGACGGACCTGGGTAGCCCAGTGCCAGAGGGCACCGAGGGGTGACAGAGCCAGGAGCGGCCTTCCCCAGTTAGTTAGGTTAGGGTGAGGAGCTAGGTAAGCTCGGGTGGCAACTACAGTGGTGGAGGTGTGCAGGTGGGTAGACCTGCTGGGAGAGCTACACGCCCCAGTCCTGAAATTGTGCAAGGGCACAGGGAGATGAATCGGGGGAGTGAGACCCCAAATTGAGAAGCACCACAGTTTGGTCAATGGGAATTGGTTTTTAGAACCCATAGTGTAAGTTGGCCAATGGATTGGCAGGGAAAGACCCCGGGTAGTGTAAAGTGTGTTAAAGTCATTTAGAGGATAGTTAGGATTGAAATCTCCTCGCACCATCTACATCCACTCACCTGAGGTGACGTAACTCCACACCATGCCATGTTTTATTATTTTTATTGATGCAGATGTTTGGAATGTGAGACGCATCATGACGTGGGTGTGACATTGTGCTTGTTGTTCCATCTCTCCCTCCTTATGAGGATTGATGATGAATTGGGTGATGGCAAATTTTGGATAGAGGGATTGTGGGAACGAATTTGGTGTAGGGGAAATATGGGGAAGACGTGACAGTAGTGACAAATTTGTAAAGGTGTAGATTTTGTAAATATGGGGTAAGGGCAAGGGTAGAGTAGGTGACAGGGGGGGTGACGTACGGTAGGGACGAGCTTTCTCACTTCACTCTCCGTACGCACTTTGCCTTGCATTGCCTTGTTTGATGTGTACCCTTGAGACCTTACCCCTCGCTCATCTGTCTTTTCCCCCCTTGTCTCCCACATGAGGGCCTGTGCGCCACTGGGCGCCGAGGGGAGCGTGCGTGGGTCCGCCATTGTGCGCCCAAAACTCCCAGAACCACAGCTGTCTGCATCGATGCACCACCTTATGGACCACATGTCAGTGGCTGAGCACCACTTATGGACCCCATGGGTTGGGGCATGGCCCCTCTGCTGGAACCGGCCAAGAGGGCCCGAGATCTTGCTGGCGGACCTTGGCCACAGGGCACCTATGCCCCACAGGTGAACCACACTAGTCGGCCCTGTGGGCCATAAATAAATAAAAATGGACACGTTGGGTGCATTTTTTAATTGCAAATAGGCCGCCAGCAAAGAAGATGACAACATCTGGAAGATAGCAATAGCCAGCAGAGGGAGCCGAAGAGCAAGAGACCACCAGCAGGGTTTGGGGTTTGTTTGTTGTTTTTATTTTCATGAACATTGATGACTGTGCACCGATTGGTGCTTGAGGGTGTATTGGTGCATTTTGGGTGCTTTCATGGTGCGTCGATGCAGAGCAGACTGTCTCCCCCCCCAGAAAGAACAATCACAGGTCCTGGGTTGCGTTTTGTAAATAAAGTAACGTCATTGTAAATAATGCTCCCCACCGTCAATGTATAGTTTGAAGACCATTCTGCAATTCGGTTAGCTGTGGGCATGAATCTGTTAGGCAGGGTGCAATGGAGCAGCGGGACATATTTATTTATGTTTTAAAACTGTCGCACTCAGGGTCAGGTTAAATGTAGAGGGAACTACACCTACGTGCCACACTAAAAGTTAAGGTAAGAGGCCCGGGACGTGCCTAAGAGGAGGAGGGTGCAGTGTTGTGGATATGAGAATGGTTTTTTTGTTGTTGTTGTTGTGTAAATTGTTGTAAAGTATCGCCCTCCTTGCTCCAGTTATGTATAAAGGTCAAAGTGCGTCCCGTAATTAGTTCATAAACACCACACGTTAGCCAATCATAGATTTCCCTTCTTGTTGACAGTTATATCCTTATTATGTGTATTAGTGTAAGGCTGTGTCTTCCATTAATTGAAATACTCCATTGCACCAAGTGAAATAAGGTAGATTCCCTTCCAACCCCCCTTTTCGTCAATTGCCAACTGCATTTGGCTGTTGTCTGCAATTGCCGCCATTAAGCATGTGCTCTGTTCGGGGAAGAAAGGCGTGGCACCTCATCGTCATCAAAAGTTGGGGTCAGAGAGCCCTTAACCACCAATCAGCACTGCGGTGAGCGAACCGGTAGGCATGCCCTCGTAGCCCGCGTCTTGATTCCGGGGAGGGCAATAAAAGAAGGAGTGAGGGACTGCTTAGCCAGTTGAGTAAGGGATCCTTGAAAGAGCAGCAGCCACAGCAGCTTCAGCCACAGCAGCTTCAGCCACAGCAGCTTCAGCCCCAGCAGCTTCGGGGCCTTGACGGCAGTTTCGAGCGGGGCCGCGAAGGAACGGCGGCTGCTAAACGCGCCGATCGAGAAAGGGCGGCGGCTGCTCATCCCCGACCCGACCGTGCTGCGGTTCCAGCTGAACCTTCCGCTCCCTCCAGCCATCCACCTCCTGCCATTCCTGTCATCATCCCCCGTGTAAGTGTGCTTGTAGTCTGTCTTTTGTCTTGTCCCTGGGTATAAGTAAGCTTGTATAAGCTAGCATTGCACTGTGTCTCCGAGTTCTTCTGTAAATTATTTTATTATCCTTCCTTCTCCTTGGTTTTTTTGGTCCTGTAAATAGCAAATAAATTATATTCGTATTCCCTATTTCTCCTTCTTCTTCTTCACATCCGTGTCGCCTTAGTCTTTTCCCCATTGAATATCTGTGGCGCGATTCGGCCAATGTTCAGGAATCGGGTTAGTCGGGGTAACTGTTAGGGCCGCGGCGCCATCCGCTCGGCATCTTATCCGCGGTCCGTAACAATATGTTTAAACTTTCCCCTGCAGTGTTTTATTACAACATGCTGTTTTTCTTCCTATTTAAAAGGCTTTTTTCAATTTCCTCATCAAATCATTCCATTTCAAAAAAATATTCAATCTCTTACAGTCGTTCCTCCCTACATTCTCTAAACTCACCTTCATTCCACCCCTCCTCTGTCGTTCTCAAACGGATCTCTGACTTGAAAATCACAATAAACCCAGGTTGTAATAAATGTTCATTTTTCATTAATAATCCACTTTCTAAACTCCCCCTTCACCCCTCCCCTCCTAACCCCCCCATCTCTCCCCTTCAAATCTCCCCCCCCCCCCCAACTATCTCTCTCCAAATCTCCCCCCTACCACCTCCTCCTCAAAGCTGCCTCCTCCCCACTTCCTCATCCTTCCATCACATACCCCCCACCTCCTCCAACTTTCGACTTTGCTCTGTCCCCCCCTCCCCCCTCAAACAACACCTCACTGTCCCTCTTCCCATCACCATCAACCTTTTGTCCTCCTCATCCTTCCCTTTCTCCTAACTCTTCTGCAATCTCCGACACACTATAAACAGCTCTCCCTACCTCCTCCTCTCACCCCTCATCTTACTCTACCCCTCCCCTCTCCTGTCACGTCCCCGATGCCCCCCCTCCCTCTTCCTTAACGGTATGGACCTCAAACATCTGGGGCCTTTAGTTAGGCAGTTAAGAGGAAGCAGCGTTCATTTTTTCAGGAAAGCACCAAATTTGGCACAGATGTAGTATGGACCTATACAATTGTTTTCCTGAGGGGCGCCCAAAAATTCAGAAAATTCAAAAAATCAAAATAAAAAGTCCTGGATGCCATGAAAAAGGGGAGAAAACGGGTATTGATTCGAACTGTAGATTCTGATATTGTGGTCTTGGCAATAGCACTTACCTACCAGTCACACGGTGTGGAGGAACTCTGGATTGCCATTGGCACTGGTAAAAGCTACCGCTACCTTGCCATCCATAAAATTGCCACCGGCCTTGGCCGCAGGAGGTCCGAGTCGAGAAAGATATTGTTGCAGACGCGGATTAAAGATGTTATTTTACCGAGCGGTTTGGTATTACCGCGTCCGAACAGTTACTCCCCGCTTAGAACCCGATTTCACCCAAACGTTGGCCGGATCGCACCGCAGCTAGTCAATAGGGAAAAGACAGAGGCGACACGGATGTGAAGAAGAAGAAGGAATAAAACGAGAAGACGTACAGACGAGTAATGGGATTTATTATTTACACAAGCAAAAAGGAGCAATCAAGGTTTATTTACAACACATAAGACGCAGGTGACACAGTGCAAATATTAACTTATACCAGCTTAATTAACCCAGGACAGAACAAACAGAACAAACACGTACACAAGAAGGATGGAAAGGCAGGAGGTGGATGGCTGGAAGGAGAGGAAGGTCCAAAGGGGTCCTGCAGCACGATCGGCGCGTTTAGCAGCCGCCGTTCCTTCACGGCCTTGCTCAAAACCGCCGTCCAGGCCCCAAGTGGCTGTGGGGTGTTGTTGCTGCTGTGGCCTCCGCTGCTTTCCCAGGACTTGTCTGACGCGTCTGGTCCAAACCCTCAACTCTTTCTTGGTTCACTCACTCCTCACCACCGACTCCTCACCGCAACCAACGCAACCACTGACCGCCACCACCGAATCCTCACCGCAACCAACTGACCACCGACTCCACTGACTGACTCTTCACGACTCTCTCTCTTTGTGACCAACTCTCTCTGGCAACCGACTCACTTGCTTCCTGCGTGCGCGCCTTTATAACGCCTCCGGCGATTAAGCCGCCGGCCTTTTGGACACGCCCATCGGGGTGCTCACCTCGGCCCTGGTTGGTCGCGCGACCCTCGGGCTCCGCCCTTGATGACGACGGGCGGGCACGCCCCTCTTCCCCTCTATGACGAGGTGGAGACACGCCTTTCTTCCCCGACTCGAGCACATGGTCAATGGTGGTTTTGGAGGGGATGTAATATGGGCAATCGAGGCTCGGCAATGACGAGAGGGGATGTAATATGGGCAATCGAGACTCGGCAATGACGAAAGGGGATGTGAAGGAAATGGGGATTTTGGGGATGGGAATGAAAGGGGATCTATTCTCTTTCACTGGTGCAATGGAGTACTTCAATTAATGGGAGACACAGCCTTACTCTAAAACACAGAATAAGAGATAACTATCAACAGGGGTATTCTATTATTTGGCTGATGTGTCTGCTTGTGGACTAATTATGGGATGCCCTTTCACCTTTACACAGCTCCGGAGGTAGGGGGGCGCAGAATAACCAATAATAATAATAGTACAGCACACAATCAAAAAATATACAGTCCTCATCTCCGCAACAATATGTTGCCATCCTCTATGATCGGACTACCGAGATAAAGACAGTGAATGACATGCGCCGACACTTGTTCACGAAGAAGGCAAGAACAATTGATCACATTCCCCCAACAGCAGACGCCTTCGCACAACACCTAAAACGTGCATGTTTTCAGGCTGGACACGTATGGAGTCAGGCACTTGTGCCCTACCCAGAACTTCCATCACCAGCTGATTGGGGCTGGATGAAAACAGGGACTTCTTGGACACAAATTTGGACCACAATACCACTGATACAGGAGGCATGTTCAGAGCTTACAAGCTGCCATTGAAAGTCGGCCTGTAAAGGCAACTGTAAATGCTCCAGGGCAAATCTGTCCTGCACATCACTGTGTGACTGCGATTGACAGTGCTTGTAGTACTACGCGTCTTTGCGAGAGCCTCCACCTTTCAAGTGCCCACAATATATTAAGTTAAAACTGCAACTGTGTGTAACTCTGGTTAATTAATACCATTCCATTGTTATCAGTGACCAATAAAACAATGTGTATCACTTGGAATTGAAATTTTACCTAAAATACTATGAGATTCAAGGAAAATGGAAACACCATGGCGGCCATCTTGAAATTAAAGATGATGGATGCCAATCTTTATGCAATTGATCCCATTGGATTCAGAGACCATGAAAACATGGGGTAAGACACTGGAACTGTGGTGTTATCGCTCATAGTAAAGGAGTTATTGAGGGAAATAGGTCACAGAGGGCGGTCATGTTGAAATTCAATATGGCGGCCACCAGGGGTTCTGATTTTTTGGGCGCCCCTCAGGAAAACAATTGTATAGGTCCATACTACATCTGTGCCAAATTTGGTGCTTTCCTGAAAAAATGCACGATACGCCCTATTTTTCGGTCTTAACTACCTAAGTACTTCGCTCAAACCTGATTGACCTCTCCATACAAGTTGCTTCTGACAAACCAGACTTGATCTGCTTAACAGAAACTTTCCTCTTTCAAGATGTCTCTGATTCTTTAATATCTCTTCCTGATTACTCACTCCTCCGATATAATAGACCTGAGCCTTGTCCTCGGGGTGGGGTTGCTATCTTTATCAAAAACTCTCTTCGTCACTCTCCTTGCACTGCCCTCTCTCCACCCCACCCCCAGGAGTACCTCTGGCTACGGCTTCTCTCCGCTCCCACCTTTTGTTCATATGTGTTCTGCACCGTCCTCCAAACAGTGATGACTCCATTTACATCTCCCTGTCTGACAACATGGACCAACTTCTATCCACTCATCCCAACTCTCTCTTCCTCATATGTGGCGACTTCAACTGTCATCATGCCAGCTGGCTGGGTGAGGGTTCCTCTCACACCAGCCATGGCACCTCAGCAAAGGACTTCTGCGACTCACTGGGACTGACACAATCTGTCAATTTCCTGACCCGGATTTCAGCCAATGGAGTATCTTCTCTTCTAGACTTGGTTATGACTAACTTCCCTGCAAATGTCTGCTGCTCTTCTTCTGCTCCATTCGGTTCTTCTGATCATTTCCTTGTTAAAGTGGATATCTCTCTGGCCATTCTCAGAGAGCCTCCTCAGCACCCACGAGTCTGGCATTTCACTCAAACTGACTGGCATGGTCTTCAAGCAGCCATCAATCATCTGAACTGGTCTCCCATCTCTACTGCCTCTGGCATCAACTCTTCCTGGGAATTCTTCCAAAGTAAACTGTTCTCTCTCATGCACAGATTTATCCCATCTCGTCTTCAGTTGTCATACCCTTCCTCCCATCCATGGTACACAGAAGCTTGTGGTGAGGCAGTTGCCATGAAGCAACTTGCCTTCACCGCATGGAAGGCTAATCCAACTGAAGGAAATCTCAGTTCCTTTCACAAAGCTCGGAACAAGTGTGTGTCTACCCTCAGGAGAGCCAGGAAACAATATCTCTCTACTCTCAAGACTGAACTGTCAAACCTGTCTCCCTCTTCCAAATCTTGATGACGTCTGGTCAAATCTGTTTCTGTTGTTTGTTCCCCCTCCATCCCCTCCCTTACCTCAAATGGCTACACAGCTGACACCGCACATGAAAAAGCCGAATGCCTCAACTCTGTGTTTGCCTCAAAATCTTGTGTCCCAAACCCATCTCTGTCCGCACCGACCTTTCCCAGTCGAACACAGCTGCTCCAGGACTCTGTGTCCTTCTCTTTTGACAAGGGGGAGAAGCTTCTGTCAAAACTCGACTCTGATTCTGCAACTGGACCAGACGGCATCAGCCCACGGGTCCTAAAATCCTGCTCTGCCGCTCTATCTCACCCTCTCTCAATTCTGTTCACCCTCTCTTTAGCTCAAGGTCATCTGTCATCCGCTTGGAAATCAGCCAACATTACAGCTTTACACAAAAAGGTGCAAAAACAGATCCTTGCAACTACAGATCAACCAGCTTGCTCCCAATAAATCAGCAAAGTCATGGAATCCATCATTGCTTCTGACATCAAATCCTTCCTCTTCTCCAATGGCTTGATCTCGGATTATAAATTTTGATTCAGACCAGGTCGTTCTACTCTGGACATGCTGCTTCTGCTGTCTCAACAATGGATGGAGGTCCTTAATGCCAAACAGGAAATCAGAGCTGTCTCCCTTGACATATCATGTGCCTTTGATACGGTCTGACACCCCGCTCTGCTCACCAAACTCTCCTCCAATGGTATCCCTGGAAATCTCCACGCATGGCTTGCGGACTTCCTTTCTGGTCGTAGTCAACGTGTGGCCATAAACGGATTTCTCTCATCTCCCCTTCCTGTTCAGGCTGGAGTTCCCCAAGGCAGTGTTCTGGGCCCTGTGTTTTTTCTCGTCTTCATCAATGATCTCTCCGACTCTCTGGAAAATCCTCTCCATCTCTTTGCTGATGACTCCACACCTCATCCCTCAGATCGGCAGTCTGCAGCCTCCTCACTCTCTGCACACCTGGGCAACATCACAGACTGGTCAAACAAGTGGAACATGTCTTTCAATCCTGACAAATCTCACACTCTCACGATGTGTCTCCAAAAAGATCGTCTGGAAAACCGTCCCATCTACTTTCTGAACAATCCTCTCCAAGAAGTTCTCTCACTCAAGCTTTTGGGTTCCTCAAGCTTTCCTGGGAAAACCACATTTCCAAGCTGGCCTCCAATGCCAGTCGCCAACTGGGCATCATCCGTCATGCGAAGTCCTTCCTTGGCACACCTGAGCTCCTCACCACATACAAGGCTTTCATCCGCAGCTCAATGGAATACTGTTCTCCCCTCTGGGCTGGTGCTCCTGCCTCACACCTGGCTCGGCTTCACGCTGTTGAAACCAAAGCTTTCAGAATCATTGGAATCTCCCGCGATGAAGCTAACTCCGAGGGCCTTTCACTCACTCTCCGCAGGCAGGTTGGTGGTCTTTCTGTCTTCTACCGACTCCTCTTCCCCGGCTCTGTCTGTGCTCTGTCCTCCAAGTATTCCGACAGGTCACACAAGATCTGCCTGCAACCCTCTTATGGTTAAACTGCCAAAATCAAGACTCTCTATTCACCTTCACTCTTTCATTCCTCTTTTCTCCCACCTCTGGAACAAATTCCCCCACTCTCTTCAATCCCACTCCTCTCTACCGGTCTTTAAAACAGCTGTTCAACACCATCTCTTATCTTCCCCCATCCAAAATCTTGATCTTTTCTACCCCCAGTTAATTCACCCCAGATCCACTTTTTTGAAATTCCCACTTCTTACCTCGAAGTCCTAGCAGTGTCCATGTGTTTTATACCTCTCCCCCCCTAACCTCCCCTTCCCGTGTCTCCTCCTCCCAAGCCCTCTCCCTCCCACAGATCTCCCGATGTCCCTGCTCTCAAATGTTGTTATTGTGTGCTTCCCTCTCTCTCCCCATCTTGTCTCCTGCTCCCTTTTCCCTTTATCTGATGTCTTATGTGTCAGTTTGTCTTTTTGTGATTAATGTTAGCTTTTATACGAGCCTTGATCTTGTGTACAAAAAAAAGAAAACAAAAAAAAGAGGAATGTAAAAATGAGGAATATGGAGACAAATAATTTTCGCACTTTCTATCCGAGGTACGACTGTGCTGTGGTAGGCCTTGGACAAGACGAAACAAATTAATATATGGTACAAACAACGTACGATTGCCATGAAATATTGCACAGGATATAATAGCAACACCTGGAAGAAATTTAACAATAAAAACATGACAAATCCGTTTCGGAAAACTTAGCTTTAGTGAGATGAAAACGGAGCTCAGATTTTCACAATCACGTGCAAGAATCCCCAAACCGGAGGTCAATGGTCTTGCTTGTGTTGTATACTGCAAAACCCTTTGATATTACACATGACGTATTATGTAAACCTGTTTCCGTTTCCGGGTAGGCGGAGTCAGTTGCTCGATGATGCCCCGCAGCCGAAGGCTTGCCTGTTCGGTCACTGTGTTGTTTGTATAAACTCAGATGTTCATCTCTGCCTCCTTGAACTTTTTACATGGCGTAGTCGGCAAAAGGAACATTCTGCGCAGCTCTGGGTGTGATCATCGGTTCCAATCCAAGCTGATCACGGTGGATGGCAGCGGATTGACTTTCGATTTCCGTCCGTCGTCATCGTTCGCAGGAAGGGGATTTCTCACGTTCGTGTCTGTTTCACTTCTCAGTGAGTACGTTTAACACACAGACATGCCTCCCAAAGAGAAACTACGGAGCACTCTCAGGATGTGGTTTTTGACCTCGTTGGTGGTTATTATGAAGGACATGATGGCGATGCAGCAACGTGCTGTGTTGAACCAACAACAGGCCGCGGCCGATCAGCAGCAGGCACACATGCAGGAAATGAAACTGCGACGTGAGGTCATAGCAGGCTGCCCGTCCACTGGTTCTGGTGACGTCGGTGACGATGGTGTTCCAGATCGTCAAAACACCCCTGAGGCATCGTCTTTATCTGCTCCGAAATTCTTGGTTAAACAACCACCAGTGTTATCCGAGTCTACGGCCTTGCGGGATTTCAAGGCATGGAGAGAACAATGGGATGATTACTACCTCATCGCACGTCTCGATCGTATGCAAGCTCGTGAGCAGTTAGCAACTCTCCGGAACTGTCTGACATTGGGCATGAGATCAGTCCTCAAGAATGCCATTGATATCGATTTCACATCGGACATACTTTCTGTCAGGGATGTTCTCGCCAGCATCGAAGCACATCTACGAGGACAGCGGCACATCATTCATGATCTGGTTGATTTTCATGAGCGGCACCAAGGGGAGGGAGAGACCTTCGACCCATTTTATTGTGCACTAAAGGAGATTGCTGCCAATTGTGATCTCTCAACCATGACTGTTGAACAACAGTTTGTTATTCGGATCATGACTGGCATATC
This sequence comes from Myxine glutinosa, assembly GCF_964187855.1. Lineage (NCBI taxonomy): Eukaryota > Metazoa > Chordata > Myxini > Myxiniformes > Myxinidae > Myxine > Myxine glutinosa. The sequence goes on along the minus strand of NC_136270.1, from coordinate 33,350,236 downwards.
TGATTCAGAGGTGCGTTGTAAGCTTATGGTTGAGAGAGATCTCTCACTACAACGTACTCTGGACATGTGCTGGAGCGAGGAAGCCAGCAGGAAGGCTGATGAGATGATAGCCGAACGTCAGTCCCGGGCTGTCATTGCTAAAAACTCTCGTCGGCCATTTTATCGTCGCAGTCAGTCCCAACCCAAGACCACCAATTGTGGAAATTGCAGGGGCAATGCCCTCAAGAACTCAAGAAGCTGCCCGGCTCGTGATAGGAAGTGCGGCACCATGGGCCACTTTGCACGTGTATGTCGAAAATCGAAGGGGGACAAGCCTGTATGGAGAGCTAGACAGCACAATGATAACAAGCAACCCCCAGCTGTTCGGCGGATTGTCTTGGTCACTGATGTGTTTCGCACTTTGCAGAGGAAGCAACATTCACCGCGGATTCGTGTCGATGTCGACGACTTCGAGGGTGATCATATTGGTACCCTCGAGGCGCTCCCGGACACGGGAGCTGAGGCAAATATCATCGGTCCTAGACACCTGCAGCAACCTGGCATGCATCCAGATAACTTGGATGATGGTGACGATCTCCGAGTGGTGAACGCTGATGGTGCTTCAATGAAGTGTATGGGCACTCTTCACGTTGGTATCTGTCATGGAGGTAAAACTGTTTGTGAGACTGTATACGTGTGCGATGGGGTCCAAACACCTTGTCTGGCATTTTATTTGTTGAACGACTTGGCGTGGTGCAATTGTGGCAGACCATTCGAACAGTCGAACAGGAAAACACAGCTTGTACAACGTAATATGGTCAGTCGATTCGATGATGACTCACATTCCGTGTCACCAACGAACTCCAGCACATGGGATTTCGGCGACGAACCTAATCAGCAACAACGTCACGTACACCAAGTCATCTTGGCGGCAGTAGCGAACGTCGACGATGGAAGTCAAGATCATCTACGTGATCCTATACTCGATAAACTCCGTGCGGAAGCACGACGCCATGAGGAATACTGCTTACTAGCTCAGGCAGTAAATACCGGCTTTTCAGCAAACCGTAGCGAGTGGGACCATCGCCTCAAGGCTTACTTTGGGATACGTGATCAGCTATCAATTGACGATGACATCGTACTCTACGGTCAACGCATTGTCATACCTCGTGCAGCACATACGGAGGCATTGAATCGACTACACGACGCACATCAGGGCATGGAACGCACAAAACACCGAGCTTGACAGACTGTGTATTGGCCAAATATGAACAACGATATTGCCAACGTGACTCGCTCGTGTCGTGTGTCAGGAGCGAATGGCCAGCCTTCAGAAGGAACCATTAATGAGCGATACACTACCATACACTGCCGATTTGTTTTCCCACGTGGGAAAATCGTATCTGGTCTACGTCGACCGACTCTCTGGGTGGCCATGCATCTATTTTTTCACGCGTGACCCCACGTCACGAGACCTCATCCAAGCTCTACGGTTATTCTTTGTGGATCTGGGTGTCCCAGTTCTTCTTGGAACCGATGGCGGCCCACAATTTGCATCCTATGAATTCCGAAAATGCATGGACCGTTGGGGGAGTTAACCATGGCTTCACCACACCACACCTTCCACGCTCGAATGGACATGCAGAAGCAGCGGTCAAAGCCATTAAGACACTGGTCGCGAAGACTACACACAACGGCAATCTCGATGATGATCCATTTTGCCGCGGCTTGCCCGAATGGCGAAACACGCCACGCACATCTGGAAGTTCACCAGCTCAAATTATCTTCGGGCATCCAACACGTACTGCTGTTCCTGGACATCAACGCACCTTCGCACCCGAGTGGCAGATGGCTGCTGCCGATGTGTGATGCCAAAGCCGCCGAGATACGGGCGAAAACATGCACAGATTACGACCGATCGTCCAAACCTCTCATGCCATTTCGTGTCGGCACCGAGGTGTTGGTACAAGATCCACAGACGAGGTGTTGGGATAAGACCGGTGTGGTCATCGGTGTTGGACATCGCAGGGACTATCATGTGAAACTGCCGTCGGGCAGAGTTTATTGGAGGAACCGGTGTTTCCTTCATCAGTATGTCCCTCAATGCTCCGCTATGGATGGCGAGGGTCAAAAGCCATCTACTGTTGGGAGCAAGGACAGACCAGCTTCCTACCCATAGTCAGGTTCACTATGTTTTTTCGTTCAAAATCATGGTAGATTAGCAAACCTATACATTTTTGGAAACGTTATTACATGGAAAATCTGAAAATCAATGTTTACATTTGCCAATTCCGACCAATTCGATTCGACCAATTCGACCAATCGACCAATTCGACCAATCGCTTCGATCGATCGATTCGATTCGATTCATCGAATTCGATTCGATCGACCATTCGACCAATTCGACCAATCGCTTCGATCGACCAATTCGATCGATTCGATTCGATTCAATTCATCGAATTCGATTCGATCGACCATTCGACCAATTCGATTTGCCAATCAATTTGACCGACCTTTGCTTGTGTGGAACGGACTGTGAAAACGATGCGGACTATATTGTCGGATACGACACACAGGACAGTGATGACGAACTCTGAATGGCATATTCTGTAATCGTGTATGTTTGATGCCATTGACTGCCTGTGTATATTTTGTCATTGACTGCCTGTGTAGATGTGAAGTTATACCGACCGCATGTGTATATATGATTTTGCTGACTGCCTGTGTATGTTTGGTGATATGAATTATTGTGACACATTTTGATGTTATTAACTGCCTGTACAAAACGATAACATGTATTTGATTATGCAACTTATCGCGAATATAAAGACAGTATTTTGCAATTCAAAACCTTTGATTCGTGTCTTACCATTCCCCATAGCACTAATTTGATACTTTCATTGGATTCCTTGTCCCTGAAAATATAGGTTTAGTATATTTTAAAAAGTTTTTAGGGTAATTAGAGGCAGAAATAGAACAAAATATGTATTTTACAGTGGCCATTTTGAAAATCCAAAATGGCCGCCATACAGGTATCTCTCCAAATGTAAACATTGATTTTTAGTTTCCTTATGCTATAACCTTTCCAAAAATGTATAGGTTTGCTAATCTACCATGATTCTGAACGAAATATAATTTATTGACATAGTGAACCTGACTACCACCGAAGCGAGTGAGATTTGACTTACCACTCCGTCGCAGCCCACGCGATCGCCGGGCACTTACGCGACTCGATTTGTAAATTGTTATGCATGAACTGTTGCTCTATAATGCTTTGTGTTCTTGTCACCACACATATGGTTATGGGCAGGGATGGTAGTATGGACTCATGCTGATTGATTTTATTGATGGTCGTATGTACTCATGCATGTTGATCGATTTGGGGGACTGTCACTTCTTGGAAACCTCCTCCATATGTCGTCGGTTTGAAGGGAAGGGGAGATGCTGGATACTGCAAAACCCTTTGGTATTACACATGACGTATTATGTAAACTTGTTTCCGTTTCCGGGTAGGCGGAGTCAGATGCTCGATGATGCCCAGCATCTGAAGGCTTGCGTGTTCGGTCACTGTGTTGTTTGAACAAACTCAGATGTTCATCTCTGCCTCCTTGAGCTCTTAACAGCTTGTTGTATCCAACTGTGGCAGACTATCACGACATAGCCTTTTTACCCTTTTGTGTCAACTCGCTCTTACATGAGCCTCGACTTTGTGTACAAAAAAAGTCACATGATGTGAAAATTTTGGTTGAAATGTGTTGGTGCAAATGCAAACAAAGGGTGCACATCTGCAGGTACCGCAAAATGGGGGTGAATAGGGACACAAACTGAAAAAAAGTTCGGAAACTTTTTTCGCTGAAAATTGATAACCATACTGATTTGTTGATATTTGGGTTGAAAGTGTTCTTTTGATTTTTAAAAAGCAACTTATAGTCCCGATTAACCCCATATATGGGTCAAATAGGAATAAATAGGATTGTTATGGCTGTCCCTATTCACCCCGTTTTACGGTATCCGGTTTGTGTAAACGGCACACCTTTATAAAGATTAAAATGAGTTTAAACTCAGTGTGTAGCAAACAGGAGAGTCACGTCACAAACCTTACCTGTAATGCGAGCATGCTGCAACAAAGAAAAAATTGTCTGTTGGGTTTTCCCTTCACACACCCACTAGACTTTTCTAAACAACTTTCACAAGTGCAAAAAAATGTCATGGGAAAAAGGTGTTAGCTAATACGACTCGTAAACAAACGTCTAAATTAATTAAGTGTGCTTGTTTGAATGAAACAAAACAACTTGTTAAATCAGGAATGTTAGCCGTGTTTTTGGGAGCTTTTCACTAAACTGATTATGTGGACATTAAATGTTCAAAAATCCTCATAGAAGGAAGAGTAAATGACACCAGACCAAAAGGAAGGCCACCAAAAATGTGGATGGACTCCATCAAGGCAGAATGCAGGGCCAGACAAACAGTCAATGGCGGAGGCACAAACATTGGCCCAAGTTGTCCTGCCTGAAGTCCGTGGCGATGGATCATCATTATGGAACATCCCCCCCCCCCCCTCCCCCTTCCCACGCCTCCTCCCCCCAAGCCCTCTCCCTCCCACACTTCTCCCTGCTCTCAAATGTTGTGGTTGTGCTTCCCCTTCTCTCCCCATCTTGTCTGCCGCTCCCTCTTTTTGTATATTTTGTTTGTCTGGTTGAGTTGTTTGTGAAATAAATGTTAGCTCTTTCACGAGCCTCGATTCAGTATACAAAAAAAAAGATGGCAGGACAAGGAGCTGCAGTCGCTGCACTTATGTCATCGTCTTAACTAAATAACTAACTCAATGTTCAAATACAATTGCTTTTCCAGTTACTAACAGTCAACTACAGTTATAAGGATCCCCTAGAGCCATCCAATACAGTCCATAACAGGTGAAGGGGTCCAACATAAAAGAGGAACCGGTAAAACACATAGAAATTCCCCAACATCGGCCATGAACTTCAGCCCATTTTTTTTAGGTCATCTCGTTTCTCGAAGAGATTAATTTTTAAATCGGTCATGATGTCCAGATGTCTGTCCATCCGTCTGTTAACTTTTTTCTATTTTTGGTACTCCTCCCTTATCACCCACCTGATTGTTCTGAAACTTGACAGATGAATACAAGACAGCAGCCCACACAATCGCTAAGGTTTCGATTTTTCGATTTCGGATTATGGGGGCTCCCAGGGGATCAGGGGGCTCCCAGGGGTGTTCCTCCAAATCAGCAGAGGTCCAAACTACAACCTCAAGAAATGACAGTCAGCCCACTCGGGGCTATTTATATTATTTTATATGCAGCCAATGGCTGCTTGGTTGCATCACTGCTGCGAGGATGCAGATCCCCCTGCTTGCAGTCATCTGGGACTCATTTTGCTGACCTCGAAGGATGACAGGCTAAATCAAACCATCTGGTGTTGTTTAAACATCATGACAGGGGCTCAAATTCAGGAACCTAATATCTTAAGCCAGCCACCTTAACGTTCACCCACGCCATGGCTTATGATTAATCCCTCACACAAACTTCAAATATTTTTTTCTTTGACTATCTTAATTCCTGGCATGAGGCAATAACATCCAAACACTTGTGTCCCAAACTTGCCTCCAAAATCGTGTGTCCCAAACACATCTCTCTCTGTACCCACCTTACCCAGTTGAACCCAGCTGCTCGTGGAATCTGTGTCCTTCTCCTGACAAGGTGGAGAAGTTTCTGACAAACCTAGCCTCTGATTCTGCAACTGGACGAGACGGCATCAGCTCACGGGTCCTAAAATCCTGCTCTGCCGCTCTATCTCACCCTCTCTCTATTTTCTTCACCCTCTCTTTTGCTCAAGGTCATCTGCTATCTGCTTGGAAATCAGCCAACATCACCGTTTTACACAAAAAGGTGCAAAAATCTTGCAACTACAGACCAATCAGCCTGCTCCCAATAATCAGCAAGGTCATGGAATCCATCTTCACTTCTGATATTGAATCCTTCCTCTTCTCCAAAGGCTTGATCTTTGATCATCAATTTGGATTCAGACCAGGTCATTCTACTCTGGACATGCTGCTTCTGCTGTCTCAACAATGGATGGAGGTCCTCAATGCCAAACAGGAAATCATAGCTGTCTCACTTGACATATCACATGCCTTCGATACGGTCTGGCACCCCGCTCTGCTCAACAAACTCTCCTATGGTATCCATGGAAACCTCCATGCATGGCTTGCGGACTTCTTCTCTGGTCGTAGGCAACGTGTGCCCCTGAATGGAATTCTCTCATCTCCCCCTTTCTGTCCAGGCTGGAGTTCCCCAAGGTAGTATTCTGGGCCCTGTGCTTTTTCTGGTCTTTATTAATGATCTCTCCGACTCTCGGGAAAATCCTCTCTATCTCTTTGCTGATGACTTCACTCTCTGCCGCTCCATATCTCAACCCTCATATCGGCAGGTAGCCGCCTCTTCACTCTCTGCAGACCTGACAATATCACAAACTAGTCAAACAAGTGGAACATGTCTTTCAATCCTGACAAATCTCACACTCTCACTTTGTCTCTCCGAAAAGACCGTCTGGACAACCCTCCCATCTACTTTCTGAACAATCCTCTTGAAGAAGTTCTGTCACTCAAGCTTTTGGGTCTCACTATCTGATATGATCTTTCCTGGGAAAACCACATTTCCAAGCTGGCTTCCGAAGCCAGTCGCCGACTGGGCATCCTCCGTCATACGAAGTCCTTTCTGGGCACTTCTGAGCTCCTCACCACATACAAAGCTTTAATCCGCAGCTCAATGGAATACTGCTCTCCCCTCTGGGCTGGTGCTCCTGCGTCACACCTAGCTCGGCTTCACGCGGTTGAAACCAAAGCATTCAGAATCATTGGAATCTCCCGCGATGAAGCTGATTCTGAGGGCCTTTGACTCTCTCGCCGCTGGCAGGTTGGTGGTCTGTCTGTCTTCTACCAACTCCTCTCCGGCCTTGCTCCCCCTGCTATGTCTGTGCTCTGTCTGTGCAGTGATGCGGGTGGGGAGGTTGGGCCCATGGCCTGAGTGTGGGTATTCTCTTGGTCAAGGTGCTGTGGTTCAGCTGTGAAAGGGCAATGGACAAACGCACAAACAGTTGAAAATATTTACAAAATTTGGGGTGGGGGTTGGGAGAAAGAAAAAGGAATGTACAACACATTATCCCTTGACCAGACCCTCTAAAAAACATCATAATCAGCACAAATGTTCACAATTGACCCATCCATATTCAAGCAACCTGCAAGTCCTGCCGATACCTACCTACCTCTATCTCTCTCTCCATTGAATCCAGGTATACCTATCTGATTCCAATTTGAACCTACCTGCTGTTTCTGCTGCCACGACCTTTCCAGGGAGATCCATACATATGCATTATAACTACTCTTTGAGTGAAAGACTTTACTACCTTCTTAATTCTCTTCTTTACTTTCAGGCCATGGCCCCGAGTCCGACCCCTATCACTATCTGCGCAGCTGAAAAACTTCTGGACTTTAGTCCAGACCAGTGGTTCTCAAACTTGTTTTTTCACGGACTACTTGAAAATTGCTGAGGGTTTTGGTGGATCGTTTAATAAACTTTGTCTTTATTCTACAAATCAAAGCACACAATTCATATTTTAATATTGTCGTCTTACCTTTCTAATGCGATGGGTGTGCCTGTCTTTTTGAGCAAAGTTCCAGGAATCAGGTGTAATATCCTTGTCAGCGTTAGCCTTAGGTCACGTTCAGCATTCATCGTGCTTCTATTGTTAGACTTGAGGGTGGTAATTGATGAACGCCCTGTCTTGCACAAGTATGTCATAGCAAACAGCATCCGGAAACACAATGCTTTGCATATTCTGGATTCTCTCCAGTGCTTTGAATCCAAGATCCAAATAGGGAATTACTTTTTAATTCCGACATTAATGTTCGTCACCAGAAATATCCAACAAGCACTCTCATACCTTATTGGAGAAAGCAAAGGGGAGCCTCTGATTTCAATCCCGAAAGGATTGCATATCCACATTGTTTGGTTCAACCTCCACCGAAAAGTAATCTTCAAATTGTTTTTGGAGAACAGCAAGATGTTCTTCAATGTCATTAAAAAAAATTTTCAAGAACCAGTTCATTCTGTAAGGTCACAAAAAAAGAAGTACAGGACCAAGTACAGATATTCTCCATTGTTCTGCAACCTTTCTGCGGACCACCTGAATATAGCTTGCAGACCAGTGGTGGGTCATGAATCACAGTTTGAGAACCCATGGTCGAGACCCTTCATGACCTCAACATTTATATCATATCCCTTCATAATCACCTTTCTAATGTATAAAGTCCTGTCTCCTTCTGCCTGGAAAGACCAATCCCTTTGCCCCTAAAATTATGTCATGCGAAGTCCTTCCTTGGCACACCTGAGCTCCTCAACCAAATACAAGGCTTTCATCCGCAGCTTGATGGAATACTGCTCTCCCCTCTGGGCTGGTGCTCCTGCCTCACACCTAGCTCGTCTTCACGCTGTTGAAACCAAAGCGTTCAGAATCATTGGAATCTCCCGTGATGAAGCTGATTCCGAGGGCCTTTGTCTCACTCACCGCAGGCAGGTTGGTGGTCTTTCTGTCTTCTACCGACTCCTCTCCGGCCTTGCTCCCCCAGCTCTATCTGTGCTCTGTCCCCCGAATATTCCTGCAGGAATCAAGATCTGCCAGCAACCCTCTTATGGTTAAACTGCCAAAATCAAGACTCTCTGCTCACCTTCACTCCTTCATTCCTCTTTTTTTCCGCCTCTGGAACAAACTCCCTCACTCCCTTCAATCCCACTCCTCCTTTCAGGTCTTTAAAACAGCTGTTCACCACCATCTCTTATTGTCCCCCATCCAAAACCTTCATCATTTTACCCCCTTTAATACACCCCAAATCCACCTTCTTCAAATTCTATTTTCTTTCCTGAAAGTCCTGGTAGTGTCCATCTGTTTTATACGGTGTACCGCCGCCCTCCCCCTCCTCCCCCCAGCCCTCTCCCTTCCACAGATCTACAGATGTCCCTGTTCTCTACTGTTGTTGTGATTGTGTGCTTCCCAAGCTCTCTCTCCCCCTCTTATCTCTCGCTCCCTCTATTCCCTTTATTAATTATACGTTTCATGTGTTTCTGTTTATGTTTTATGTGTTAGCTCTTACACGAGCCTCGACTTTGTATACAAAAATAATAATATAAACTGCTTCTTGAATGCAAAACCTTCCTCCCGACACCATTCTTCCAGCAGCAATTCTTCCAGGTTGACTTCTATCACTCTGCTCATAATAGAATTGCATTTCCTAATCTTTGGAGAATATCAGAAAACAATACGGAGGACCACATGTGAAGCTAATCTCCCAAAATTTTGAACGAAATTATATTTGTTAACATAGTGAACCTGACTAATGGGGGTGGGGGGGGGGGGGGTGACACCATGAGTTACCGCATTGGGTGACACCAACCCTAGTGACGCCACTGCCTACGATCCTTCCTGTAGAATGGGTGGTTGGTGTGCAGCCACCCGGCTGCTGGTTGCATCATTTCTGTGGGCGCGTCTGCCGCTGATGCAATGCCTCTCCATAACCAGTTATCTGGAACTCGTTTTGCCGACCTCAGAAGGATGACGCAGGCTGCGTCAACCCCACCTGGCGTTGTTTCTACGGGATTCGAACTCAGGACCTTAGGATCGCAAGCCTGCCGCCATAACCATTAGGCCAACACCAGGTATTCCTGTAGATCTCTATTGCTGCACTCTCCCCCCTGCCTGCACTCACTACACCCTCAATACAACTCACCACTGTCTGCCCTTGCTGCACCCTCATCACTGCCTGTCCTTGCTACACCCCCACCAGTCTGCCCTCAATACAACTCACCAATGCCTGCCTTTGCTGCACCCTCAACACTGTCTGTCCTGCCCTTGCTATACCCTCACCACAGCCTATCCTCGCAACACCCTCACCACTGCCTGTCCTAGCTACACCCTCACCACAGCCTACCCTAACTACCACTGACCACAGCCTACCCTCGCTACACCCTCATCACTGCCTGTCCTAGCTACCACTCGCCACTGTCTGCCCTTGCTATATCCTAATCACTGCCTGTCCTTGCTACACCCTCACCACAACCTACCCTAACTACCACTGACCACAGCCTACCCTCGCTACAACCTCACCACAGCCTAACCTCGCTACACCCTCACCACTGCCTGTCCGAGCTACACCCTCACCACTGCCTGTGCTAGCTACCGCTCACCGCTGCCTACCCTCACTATTACCACCACTGCCTAGCTTTGCTACCCCTCACCACTCACTGCCTGCCCTAACTACTTCCTCAACACTGCCTGCCCTCGCAACCTCCTCATAAGGTATTCAAAAGTTGAACAAATGGAGAGGGAGTGCCGTGCCGAAAACGCCCCTTGCCTGGGGTGTCATTTTATCTTGGGCCAGGCACTTGCCAGGACCACATGTGAAGCAGCAGCTAAAGTGAGTTTCGGGTGGTAGCCTGACACGTGGAACAACTAGAACTGCACTCGGTAGAGCGCATACCTCTGCCAGGCTGAACCCACTGATTTGTATGTTTTGCATCCCCCTGATAGGCCGGTTCTGGATTCAGACCTGAACCAAAATCGAATCGGCTTGTTCTTGTCACCTACCCAACTCGTCCACCAAGTTTAGTTATAACTCGTCCATAACTTTTTGAAATATCATGTTATATATCGCTTTTCGTCCGATCTCTCAATGGTGAAGAATCACTTGAAAATTAAAAAATTCTCGTATCCGAATCCATATTCAGATCTTTACCAAAATCGAATCATTTTGTCCTTGTCACACTGCCAACTGGAACACCAGGTTTCGTCCAAATCCGCCATAACTTTTTGAGATATCCTGCTATGTATCGGTTTTAGACCAATCACTCAATGGTGAAGAATCTGTAATCTGGTGGTGAAAGAAGTCCGCATTCCAGTGGATTGGGAACCGAGTACCCTCGTCCCTCCATACAAGGGGAAAGGTGACCCTCTGGACCAGTGGTTCCAAACCTTTTTTCTGTCGTTTCCCCCTTCAACCAGTTCAACCGTCCGGATTTCCCCCCACCCCTCCCCCCCTTATATATATATATATATATATATATATATATATATATATATATATATATATATATATATATATATATATATATATATATTGTTACGGTTTTGAGTTTTGTACAATAAAGCTTAAATTTCCCCCTCATAGTTAGTCACATTACAACACGTAGCCTCGCGATAGTGCAGTTATCTCTTAATATTTGTGAGCATAGTCCTTTTCTTGTGTTAGTCTTGCGTTGAGTAGAATAATGAGAGTTAGGTCCTTTTCATTGCTCCATTGCCTTATGCCTCCATTGTCTCTTTATCCTGCCTTTGGCTTTTTGGCGCGAATTGACACGAGGCGGGCCTGGCAGGTCGGGTCAGGACCGAATGAGGGCGGTGAAGAAGCTGACGGTAAGCGAAAGCTGCCAATCAGGGCTCACAGGGAGTGGCTGCGGCAATGCGACACAGGGCGTGGTTGGAACGTTCGAGAGGGCTCAGGGCGTGTCCATATAACCCGTTGCACAAAACCCCCACCAGGAGAGAGTTAGAAGTTCGAGAGGCAGTTCAGCGAGGTGAGTTCGGTGAGTTATGAGCTATTGAAGAGGCGCGTATTGATAAGAGTTACCTGATCGGAGAAAGACGCGCATGAACCAAGTATAAGCGCTCATATTAAAGTGACGCTCGGTTGAGCTTGAGGCTAAGCCTCTATTGCATTGGGTTACGCGAGTGATAGCGCACTGGTTACTAAATGCGCCGTGGAACCGCCCAGCCGCGCCGAGAGACGCGTACATTCCTTCCCGCCTTCCTGCCTCATCTGCTGCCTTTTTGTTCGAGAGACGTGCTGCGAAGATCCTTTCCACCACCTGCTTGCCATCTTCGCGGGACGTGCTGGGACCGTAGAGAGCACGCCGGGCCGCCGTTCCTGGACGACCAAGGCAGCGCGTGGACACCATTCTACCTGCAATTTCCCTGTGTGAGTGTGATCGGGCCCACGTCTGGAATTTAATATAAGACTGACTAAGTTCTGCTCTATGTCTGCTTTCTACCGACTTGTACATTGTGTAAATAGTAATTAAATCCTGTTATTTCTTTATTCAACCATCTCGTCCCTTCCATCATTGACTAAGCGTGGTACGAATAGAACCGCTCGAATCGGGTTCCAATACTAGAAAACTGCACGGACCACGTGGTACGCAATCCGCTCGGTGTACTCAAATTACACGTGGCTCGTGCGAGGCTTGCTTCCCCGCTTCCGTGGCGGCGCAGGTATTTAGGTACGTGCGAGACTTGGTCCCGGAACCCTACCTTGCATTTGCCCGGAAGGGGCGTTTCAAGTCTCGGTTACGCCGGTCCAGAAAGAACAAGGGGCTTAATCCCCCCTTGGTAAGGGTAGGAAAGGCGGCGGAAAACCGTAACAATATCTATATTATATATATATATATATATATATATATATATATATATATATCCATATATATATATATCCATATATCCATATACATATATATATATATATATATATATCCATATATATATATATCCATATATATATATATATATATATATATATATATATATATATATATATATATATATATATATATATATATATATATATATCCATATATATATATATATATCCATATATATATATATATATCCATATATATATATATATATATATATCCATATATATATATATATATCCATATATATATATATATATCCATATATATATATATATATCCATATATATATATATATATATCCATATATATATATATATATATCCATATATATATATATATATCCATATATATATATATATATCCATATATATATATATATATATATATATATATATATATATATATATATATATACATACAGGGTGAATCAAAAGTAGCGCCCGCGCCCGATTTCTGTTTTTTCGGCTGTCAGATTCTTTCTGGGATGTCATGTTAATAATTGTCTTGCAGATTATTAATTTTCTTAATTTATTTATTTTTGTTTTTCAGGTTATTGCTGAGAGTTTGGAAAGTTACTGAAGTTGCACCAAATTGAACCATGAATTACCTTTCAATGAATCAACGCATTGCGGCCGTGAAACATTACTACAAATGTAATGAACAACCAACGATGGCGGCACACCGTTTGGCACAGGAATTCGATATTAACCCACCCCAAGGAAGAAACATACGATTGATTGTCGAGAAATTTGAAGCAACAGTGTCGGTAGCCACTGCAAAGAAGTCCGGTCGTCCAAAAACAGCAATGAATGTAAAACGGCAAAGTAAAACAGCTTGGTGCACTTCCGTAATAATTTTCCCCCGAATAAATGGTTAGATAAACATGTCATTCATTTATTTCTACCTTCTTGTACACTGTAATACAAATGTCAAACAAACAATCAACTGACAGAAATATATATATATATATATGTGTATATATATATATATATATATATATATATATATATATATATATATATATATATATATATATATATATATATATATATATATATATATATATATATATATATATAAATAAATAAATAAATAAATAAATAAACGGTAATCGGGTGCTACTTTTGACTCACCCTGTATATGAACAAGGAAAAAAGTAGCCAAAACACAAAATGTATTCGCTTCACATAAATAACATAATAAATGACGTAAAAATATAGCAACACACACACCCACACACTCCCACACATACATACAAACCTACACACACACAGAGACACATACACACTCACACATAAATTTTATTTAAAAAAATTATTGTATATCAATTTTTATTTACCGACGATGTTATAAATGTTTCTGTTCAGTAAAAAGTCAAAGAACATAAGAATTAAAGATTTCAAATTTATTCACTAAAGCACAATATTACACGAATGCTAATATTGTATTTCCCCTTGGAATAACTTCCCCCCCCTGGAATCCTAAAATTTCCCCCCAGGGGGAAATTTGCCCCAGGTTGGGAAATGCTGCTCTGGACTGTGGCTCGTATCGAGCGATAAAGTTATTGGAGCATGGAATGAAGGTATTGGAAAGGGTGTTGGAGAGGAGGATAAGGAAGAAAGTGAAGATCGACGAAATGCAGTTTGGGTTTATCCCAGGAAGAGGAATGACAGACGCGCTTTTTATTGCAAGGCAGTTGTAGTAGAAGTACATGGAGAAGAGGAAGAAGTTGTATTTTTGGGTTTGTTGATCTGGAGAAAGCATTCGATCGGGTTCCACGCAAAGTAGTGACATGGGCATTGAGGAAGTTAGGAGTGGAGGAATGGTTGATCAGAGTAGTGATGGCAATGTACAAGAGAGCACGCACAGCTGTAAGGACGAAGGATGGGAACAGTGGTGAGTTTGAGGTGAAGGTGGGAGTGCATCAGGGGTCGGTACTAAGTCCACTACTATTTGTAGCTGTGATGGAGGTGCTGGCTCAGAACGTAAAGGAGGATTTACCGTGGGAGTTATTGTATGCAGATGATCTGGTGTTGATTGTAGAAAGTATGGATGGACTGAAGGAGAAGATGAACAAGTGGAAGGAATGTATGGAGTCAAAAGGTCTGAAGGTGAATATCAGAAAAACAAAGGTGATGGCAAGTGGTAAAGCTTGTGGTGAGGTGGAAAGAACTGGGAAGTGTCCGTGTGCTGTGTGCAGGAAGGGTGTCGGAGTGAATTCCATTCAATGTACAATGTGCGCTGAGTGGGTTCATCAAAAATGTAGTGGTCTGAGAGGGTCATTAACCAGTGTGGCAGCTACATTCAAATGTAAGGTGTGCACAGAGGGAGCTGCAGATGGAGGAAATGTTGAGTTGGGTCTTGGAGATGGCGTGAAGCTGGATGTGAAGGTGTGAAAATATTTTGCTAGCTAGGAGACATGCTGGATGGAGAAGGTGGATCGGACTCGGCAACGGTTGCTAGAGTGAGATGTGCATGGAAGAAGTTCCAGGAACTGAGTGGCGTGCTGACGAGCAGGGGAGTGTCGTTGAAGCTGAAGGGAAAGGTGTATGCTGCATGTGTGAGAAGTGTTATTATTTATGGGAGTGAGACATGGGTAATGACCGTAGAGCAGCAACGAAGGCTGGAAAGGGTGGAAATGCGAATGGTTCGGTGGATGTGCGGAGGATCGTTGAGAGGAAGACAAATGATGAATTGCGAAAGATGATGGGAATAGAGCCTGTGATTGATGCTGTGAAGAGAAACAGTTTTTTTTTTTTTGTTTTTTTTTTTTTTTTTTTTGTATACAATATCGAGGCTCGTGAAAGAGCGAACATTAATCACACAGAAAGACAAACCGACACATAAAACATATAACATAGGGAGCGGTAGACAAGATGGGGAGAGAGGGGGAAGGACACAAACACAACATTTGAGAGCAGGGACCGAGAGACATGGAGACATCGAGAGATCTGAGAGAGGGCGAGGGCTTTGGGGGGGGGGGGGGCGTGGGAAGGGGGCAGTGGGAGAGGTATAAAACATATGGACACTGCCAGGACTTCCAGGAAAGAAGTTGGAATTTCAAACAAGGTGGATCTGGGGTGAATTAGCGGGGGTAGAAAAGATCAAGGTTTTGGATGGGGGAAGATAAGAGATGGTGGTGAACAGCTGTTTTAAAGACCTGGAGGGAGGAGTGGGATTGAAGGGAGTGAGGGAGTTTGTTCCAGAGGCGGGAGAAAAGAGGAATGAAAGAGTGAAGGTGAGCGGAGAGCCGAGATTTCGGCAGTTTAACCATCAGAGGGTTGCTGGCAGATCTTGTGCGACCTGTAGGAATATTTGGGGGACAGAGCACAGAGAGAGCTGGGGGTGCAAGGCCGGAGAGGAGTCGGTAGAAGACAGAAAGACCACCTACCTGCCTGCGGTGAGTGAGTGAAAGGCCCTCAGAGATAGCTTCATCGCGGGAGATTCCAATAATTCTGAAAGCTTTGGTTTCAACAGCGTGAAGCCGAGCTAGGTGTGAGGCAGGAGCACCGGCCCATAGGGGAGAACAGTATTCCATTGAGCTGCGGATGAAAGCCTTGTATGTGGTGAGGAGCTCAGGTGTGCCGAGGAAGGACTTCGCACGGCGGAGGATGCCCAGTCGGCGACTGGCTTTGGAGGCCAGCTTGGAAATGTGGTTTTCCCAAGAAAGATCATGGCAGATGGTGAGACCCAAAATCTTGAGCGACAGAACTTCTTGGAGAGGATTGTTGAGAAAGTAGATGGGAGGGTTGTCCAGTCGATCTTTTCGGAGAGACATAGTAAGAGTGTGAGATTTGTCAGGATTGAAAGACATGTTCCACTTGTTTGACCAGTCTGTGATTTTGTCCAGGTCTTCAGAGAGTGAGGAGGCAGCAGACTGCCGATCTGAGGGAAGAGGAATGGAGCGGCAGAGAGTGGAGTCATCAGCAAAGAGATAGAGAGGATTTTCGAGAGAGTCAGAGAGATCATTGATGAAGACCAGAAAAAGCACGGGGCCCAGAACACTGCCTTGGGGAACTCCAGCCTGAACAGGAAGAGGAGATGAGAGAAACCCATTCAGGGCCACACGTTGACGACGACTAGAGAGGAAGTCCGCCAGCCATGCGTGGAGATTTCCATGGATACCAAAGGAGGAGAGTTTGGTGAGCAGAGCGGGGTGCCAGACCGTGTCGAAGGCACGTGATATGTCGAGGGAGACAGCTCTAATTTCCTGTTTGGCATTGAGGACCTCCATCCATTGTTGAGACAGCAGAAGCAGCATGTCCAGAGTAGAGTGACCTGGTCTGAAACCAAATTGATGATCAGAGATCAAGCCATTGGAGAAGAGGAAAGATTTCATATCAGAAGCAATGATGGATTCCATGACTTTGCTGATAATTGGGAGAAGGCTGATTGGTCTGTAGTTGCTAGGATCTGTTTTTGCACCTTTTTTGTGCAAAGCGGTGATGTTGGCTGATTTCCAAGCAGATGGCAGTTGACCTTGAGCAAAAGAGAGGGTGAAGAGAACAGCGAGAGGGTGAGATAGAGCAGCAGAGCAGGATTTTAGGACCCGTGGGCTGATGCCGTCGGGTCCAGTTGCAGAATCAGAGTCGAGGGTTGACAGAAACTTTTCCACCTTGTCAGGAGGAAAGGACACGGAGTCCAGGAGCAGCAGGGTACGACTGGGTATGGTGGGTACAGAGAGGGATGGGTTTGGGACACAAGATTTAGAGGCAAACACAGAGTTGAGGCATTCAGCTTTTTCACGTGCGGAGTCAGCTGTATAGCCGTTTGAGGTAAGGGAGGGGATGGAGGGGGAACAAACACCAGAAACGGATTTGACCAGACGCCACCAGGATTTGGAAGAGGGAGACAGATAAGAGAGTTCGGTCTTGAGAACGGAGAGATATTGTTTCCTGGCTCTCCTGAGGGTGGACACACACTTGTTTCGGGCTTTGTGAAAGGAAATGAGATTTCCTTCCGTTGGATTTGCTTTCCAGGAGACGAAGGCAAGTTGTTTCTGGGCAACAGCCTCACCACAAGATTCCGTGTACCATGGACGGGAGGAAGGGTATGACAACTGAAGACGAGATGGGATAAATCTGTGCATGAGAGAGAGCAATTTACTTTGGAAGAATTCCCAGGATGAGTTGATGTCAGAGGTGGTAGAGATGGGAGACCAGTCCAGATGATTGATGGCTGCTTGAAGACCGTGCCAGTTGGCCTGAGTGAAATGCCAGACTCGTCGACGCTGAGCAGGCTCCCTGAGGATGGTCAGAGAGATGTCCACTTTAACAAGGACATGATCAGATGATCCGATCGGAGCAGAAGAAGAGCAGCAGACATTTTCAGGGAAGTTAGTCATAACCAAGTCCAGAAGAGAAGATGTTCCGTTGACTGAGATCCGGGTCGGGAAATTGACAGATTGTGTCAGTCCCAGTGAGTCGCAGAAGTCCTTTGCTGAGGAGCCATGGCTGGTGAGAGAGGTACCCACACCCAGCCAACTGGCATGATGACAGTTGAAATCACCACATATGAGGAAGAGAGAGTTGGGATGAGTAGATAGAAGTTGGTCCATATCATCAGACAGCGAGATGTAGATGGAGTCATCACTGTTTGGTGGACGGTACAACACACATATGAACAAGAGGTGGGAGCGAAGGGGAAGCCGTAGCCAGAGGTATTCCTGGGGGTGAGGTGGAGAGAGTGCAGTGCAGGGCGAGTGAGGAAGAGAGTTTTTGATAAAGATAGCAACCCCGCCTCCAGGACGAGGCTCAGGTCTATCATACCGGAGGAGGGAGTAGCCCGGGAGAGATACTATGGAATCAGAGACATCATAAAGGAGGAAAGTTTCTGTTAAGCAGATCACGTCTGGTTTGACAGAAGCAACCTGTATGGAGAGATCAGTTAAGTTTGAACGAAGGCCCCGGATGTTTGAGGTCCATACCGTTAATGAAGAGGAAGGGGGAGCATCAGATACAGAACAGGGGGGAGGAGGGGTAGGGTAAGATGTGGAAGAGGTGGAAGAGGTAGGGAGAGCTGTTGAAGGTGTGTCAGAGATTTCAGAATAGCTCGGAGAAAGGGAAGGATGGGGCGGACAAAAGGTTTGATGGTGATTGGGTGAGCCACAATGAGGTGTTATTTGAGGAGGGGGAAGAGCGAGGCAGAAGGTTGGGGGAGATGGAGGTGAGAGTTTGAAGGGGGAAGAAGCGGGGAGGACGCTTTGAGGAGGGGGAGTGAGCGGGGGGAAATTGAGAAGCAATGAGGGTGGGGAGATTTGAAGGGGAGGGGTGAGGGGGGAGTTTGGGAGGGAAGGGACAAGGGGAGGGATTTGAAAGGGATGGGATATGGGGGAGATTTGGAGGGGAGGGGTGAGGCAGGAGTCTAGGAGGGGAGGAGCGAGGGGGCGTCTTGGCGGGGAGGGGTGAGGGAGTAGTTTAGGAGGGAGGGGGCAAGGGGGGAGATTTGAAAGGGATGGGTGATGGGGAAGATTTGGAGGGGAGGGGTGATGGGTAAGATTTGGAGGGGAGGGGTTATGGGGAAGATTTGGAGGGGAGGGGTGAGATTGGATTTTTGAAAGTGTACGATTTATGGGAAACGAACATTTATTGCAAAATGAGTTTCTTGTGACCTTCGAGTTAAAAATACGTTTAAGGACGCTGGATGGAGGATGGAGTGCAGGAGAGTTTAGGGAATGTAGAACAAAGGCACTATAGGAGATGGATATTTTTTTTGGGATGAATTGATTTGGTGAGCAAGTCGAAAGCAGCCTTTTAAAGAAGAAGAAGAAAAAGGTGTTATAAAATATGACGGAATACATAACTTGAGGGGAAAGTGTAAACATTGAAGGTTAATGAGTGAAAACTATCTGGGGAAATGGGGGAGAAACACGTGGTCGAAGAACGACCGAACGAATAAGAATGAATAAACGAATGAGAACAGAGAAGGAAATGTTTGTTTTTTTTTTTTTTTGTTTTTTTTTGAGTTGAGATTTACACAAGGAAGTAGGCTATGGGTGAAAAGCCTGGGAATACAGAGAACGAAAGTTATTGGATCACAAACGACGGACCACTGAGAGAAAAACAAAGCCTCAAGGTTGTACAGTGCACACTGTACAAGGCCTTGCTCGCGACACGGCAAACAGACGATCAATTTATGAAAGATAAACACCGAGAAACAACCAAAGTTGCACACAATAACTTCACACACCGAAAGATAAATACAGTTTCGACAAAATACAATTGTGAACAGACTTAACTTCGAAAAACGTGGAGACCGTGTGGAGCTTCGAAAATCCCTGCCGCCGTCTCCAAGATCTCGCGAGATCCAGTTTGAGATGGTTTGGTCATGTGTTGAGGAAGGATGAAAGTGACTGGTTGAGAAGCGTGATGGAAATGAATGTAGAAGGAAGTAGATGATGGGGAAGACCGAGAAAGACTTGGCTAAAGGTGGTGGATGCGGGCAAGGGGGTTAACAAGGAGAGATGCAGAAAATAGGGCAAAATGGAGAAGATTGTCATGGGGACCGCAAGGCTAACCCCCGCTCTTGCAGGGAAAATGGCCTTAAAATCCCTGTTGTGTTTGTTGTGTTGTACTCAATGGTGAAGAATCACTTAAAAATTCTACTATCCGGATCTTCACCAAAATCTAATCATTTCGTCCTTGTCACATACGCTACATCTCTGCCAAATTTTGTTTGAATCCGTCTACAACCTTTTGAGATGTCTTGTTCACCGACAAACAGATAATCAGACAGGGGTGAAAACATAACCTCCATCCACCTTTGGTGGCAGAGGTAATGTAGATTTATAGGTTATCATCTATACCTGGCTACCAAATGTGCCTCCTGGAAATTGACTTCATGGTCACAACAATAGCTTGTGAGAGTCAACATCACTGGCAATTCTTAGATAGCTGCCTCAAAAACCGGCGATTCTGGCAGTTCACTCAGGCAGATTGGCAGGGACTGCAAGCAGCCATCTCTATTCAGGACTGGTCTCCCAAATCTACTGCCCCTGATAGTAACTCAGCCTGGGAATTCCACAGAAATCTGTCTCTGTTAGACACAAATCCATCCCAACTCGTCTTCAGTTATCCTACACTGCTTCCCACCCATGGTATACTGAATCCTGTGGTGAGGCAGTTGCTCTAAAACAACTTGCCTTCTCTTCCTGGAAAGCAAGCCCGACCGAAGGCAATCTCAGCTCATTCCAAAAGTCTGCAACAAGTGTGTGTCCACTTTCAGGAGAGCCAGAAAATGACATCTGTCCAATATAAAGATTGAGCTTTCAAACTTGTCTCCCTCCTACAAAACCTGGCAGCATCTTCTTAAGTCTGTCCCTGGTGTATGCCACTCCCCCCATTCCTTCTCCATCCCTTCGCTCTCTTTAAATAGCACCACAGCCAACTCCGCTCATGCGAAGGCCTAATGCCTCAATCTGCGTTTGCTTCCAAATCTTGTGTCCCCATAGCCCCCTCTCTTCAGATCTTGAAAAAAGCACAAGGTGGTTAAACACTTGGCATATGTCTTTCAATCCTGATAAATCTCATGCTCTCACTCTCTATGAAAGGACCATCTGGAAAACCATCCCATATACTTTCTTAACAATTCTCTTGAGGAAGTTCCTTCATTCAAACTCCTGGGTCTCACACTCAGCCATGATCTTTCTTGGGCAAACCGCACTTCAAAGTTGTCCTGCAAGCCAGCGGCCGACTGGCCATCCTGTGTCATACAACATCCTTCCTTGGCACACATGAACATCCACATTGGCAGATCCACCTATGAGGCTTTCATCCGCAGCTTCATGGAGTACTGCGCTCTCCCTTCTAGGCTATTGCCTCTGCCTCGACAACGAAATGTCCTGCAATGAAGCCTTGTCTATAGACCTATCACTTTCCCATTGCAGACAGGTCGGTGGTCTCTCTGTCTTCTACCGCCTCCTTTCCATCTGGTACCCTCTGCTCTTTCCATGCTTTGTCCCCACCCAGGTTTCTGCACGTGGTCCACCATCAACCCCCTTGTGGTGAAATTCCCAAAATCCAGAATCACCTCTCAGCTCTACCAATTTGTTCCTTTTATCCCCACCTGGGGAACCAACTTCCACATTCTCTTCAATCTCACCCCTCCCTCCAATTTTTAGAGACAGCTGCTCACCACTATCTCAGATCACCACCCCCTTCCAAAACCATGATAGTTTCTACCACAGTTAAACCACCCTCCCCCACCACAAGACCACCTCCTTACAATTTTCCAGTTTTTTCTTCCTGTGAGTTTGCTTCTGTGTCCATCTTGTCCACCCCATGCATCCTCTTCATCCCCTACCCCGTATTCCTTCCCACACCCATTAATTTCCCAAGTGTCCTTCTATTTTGTCCATCAATCCTGCTTCCTGTGTTTTGTCCTAAGCATCAATCCTGTGTTTCCTCCTCTCCACTGTTCCTTTTGTTCTGCTGTGTGCTGATCCGTTCAGTGTTCTTGCTCTTCCACGAGTCTTGACTCTGTATAAAAAAAAGAGGAAGAACAATCCATAGTAGTTCAAAGCACTCCTTTTTCTGACCTTTGGGGTGTACAATAACCCTGTTGACACACAGCAGGCAACCAGAATGCAACGACAGCTCATCTTTATGAGTGAGATATGGTCTCACTTTCTCATGGAACTCATAGGGTACAGTTGAACCACCTTTAGAGGCCATTTTTTCCCCGCAGAGCAGGGGTTGGCCTTTTTCGGGTACCGTGGTCCCCTTTTTGAAGCAATGTTTTATGGCCGGATGTGCTTCCTGCCGCCAACCCTGTTAGTCACTTCTTGCGACACACAGGGAATTACCAGTGAGCTGGTACTCAATTTGCCGACCTCGGAAGGATGACAGGCTGAGTCAACCCCTCTGATGTTAATTCAGCGATCGACCGGGATTCGAACCCAGGATCCGAGGATCCCAAGCTGGCACCCTAACCGCTAAGCTGACAACAGGCTTCATGTGGTACAGTTGATCATACACATTTTGTATTATCTATATATATAAAACACAGTTTGTGTGTGTGTGTGTGTGTGTGTGTGTGTGTGTGTGTGTGTGTGTGTGTGTGTGTGTGTGTGTGTGTGTGTGTGTGTGTGTGTGTGTAATGTTACCGATAGACTCCTAAACGGAGTGGCTCACGTACTTGATATTTGGCACAGACATGGCCATTGAGCCTGGAAGAACATGGCCGACCTAAAAATTTATTTCATAATATTTTTTTACCA